>NW_026251418.1:0-316123 GCF_025118155.1 Cokeromyces recurvatus | reverse complement strand
ATATAGGATAGAGGGTATATCACCTTTTAGCCTATGCAGAAATTAATGTCAGTGAAAATGATATTTTAAAAACCAAACAAATAGTTACCTTTTTTGTGTATGTGAATCTTCTTGTATTTTATAATAAAGCTTGAAGCAATATCTGCTTCAAAATTCACACTTAAAAATAAAGATTGTTGCGTAAAATAGCATAGAATTAGTTTCGATCTGCATAAGAAGGGATAGGTATATGTACTTACGATGGTTGAAAAGAAGAGGATGAAGAAGCCTCAGGGTTTAATTTTAATAAACACTCTCTAGTTATTCTCTAACAAATACATGTCAAGTTTAGTTCCTAATTGTAATAAAGTTGCTCAACTTACCGTCCAGTCGTGCTTCCAGTTGATTGCTGTACTGTTGTCAAACCGTTCCAAATCATTTCGAATAGAATCAAAAAGTTGTGGTATGAATTGAAAGTTTTCTTACTTAATTTTGATTCTATAGCTTCTACTAAATCCCAATTCTTATGGTTAGTTTCTTGAAAATATGACATGGTCTAGTGAAGTAGAAAATGAAGTTTTATGAAAGTCTTCAAACAAAATACAGTGAGCGGAAAAATGGTTTGGATGTTTTGGCAAAAATAACAAAGAACAAAATGTATTTAAAAGAGAAAATTGTTTAGTCTACTAATACAAGTTTAAAGAGATTTGATTGGTTAAAGATGTTTAAATCAGTGCTCCATATGAACTGGACAAGGGGATTTTTATACTTTTAATAGTTGTCCAAGTTTGTTCCATGATAATTTATCAATATAAGCCACTTCCATAAGAGGGCGTAAACGATTTATCAATCTATTGAATCTATTGGATACTCCATTTGATTCAATCTTCGAACTCTCGTTACATATCCCTGAGGACAATCCATGTCTAAAAATTCAAGCTTATTACCTAGTTAAAGTAAGAACAGTTATACACGGAACAGCAACTAAAAGAAATATTACAAAGGATAAATAAGATTGATTTAACTTACCATTAATACAATATCCTATTATATGCACTTTATTTAATACACCTGGAACCTTACAAACAATATTCAGCAAAATATCTTTCATTACAAGAGGAAGCTTTAATCTACCATCTTTTATTTCTTTTGTTTGGTCATCTTTACTTCCAGTTTCAAGAGCACCAAATTCAAAGTTATCACCTGCATAAATGGTATCGATTTTTCTACCCATTTTCTTACTAGCCATTTCTTCAATTGCAGCTATTTTCCTTTTGGCATTTTTAGCATTTGAGTTCGAATAACTCGACTTTTCCTTGTTATATAACACATTAGTAAAAAATCATATATATTCTGCAGTCACCTACCCAATTGCTTTTATGGATGAACTATCGAAAATAGTATTCAAAAAAAACCAGAATCGATACAACTGATCGGACTCGAGTAAAGCATATATTGTTCTACTGTCTTTTTGTAAAAATAAAAGCGATAACGTAGTAACAGTTAGAGACAACCATGCTATAAGAGGATCATTTACTGGACAATGATCTATATTTCGGACATGATCGTAAATTTCATTTAAAGAAGTCTATTATATAAAAACCGTCAATGATAAAGTTTAATTTTCTGTTTTAAAACATTATTCTTACTAAATTTTCCAATTTGTCAAATTCCGCACTAATTTTTTCATCAATTTTATAGAAAAATCTTCAAAATCGTCAGTCAGCTTGTTGATAAGTTGGTCTACAGTAGCAATAGGATACTTGAAGTAAAAACCAGAGACTATATGCTTGGTGGCCACGGCAAGCTTACCCTCTGGTTCTATAATACGTGGTCTCCCAAACTTCTTAAATAAAGAATCTGCATTTTGTTTCCAAGCTTTGTACCATCTTTGAACATTTCTTGGTTGCAAATTAAGATCCAAAGTGACAACCCTTGCACTATTTCTTGGGTGAATGTCGACGAGATGAACTGCATGAGCTTTCAGTTCGTCACGGCTACGAAGTTTTATTTTGCTTTCTTTGGGAATATTTTTGGCACTTTCAGCTGTTACATAATTCACCTCTATAATATCCTGAACAATATTATCTTCATTTGCTAATACCTCACAGGTCTTTGATCTCGCTTCAATATAAAGCATGTAGGACGTTAATTCTTCCAACTTGAAAGGATCTTCACCTTCAATGTCCATCAGGTCATTGCCATTTTCGTTGACAATGTTTCCTACTCCATCTTCAAAGAAGAATTGATAATTCATTGCACCATATATCGAGATTAGTCGTGTCATAAGGAGAAAAAAAAAAGGAACAAAAAGCTACGACATTTTTATTTTTTATGTGAGAAAAGGTGCACATTTGTATCTATTTTAATTGGCTAATAATTTATACAGCTTCAAGAATTACATGGCATTAAAATTAAATTAAATCAAACATAAACATAATTGCTTATGTTGCATGAGGGAATCTTTTCAGGGGTAATAGCTTGCGAAATTCCCAAGTGGAATTAGATGTATACCTTGAAAGTGAGTTTGCTCTACTGGCTCTCTGCTTACTTGTGTCCCTCTCTAAGACTGTGAATAATATCATGAATACTTTAAAAACATGTTAGTTTCTACCTCATGTGTATTTCTGAACGCATACTTTAGAGTAATAATAATGTTAGGCTAATGCTTTAGTATACTTGCTTAAAATTATAATTTTACATAGACCTAAAGACTTTAAAAAAGTACAATAATGCTTGATTATTTGATTTATATAGCAATTGACATGTTAGACAAAATTCCTGAATGCTTATAGACCAGCAACTTCCTTTCGTGCCCATACCCAATACTTTGTTGCACACAAGTAAGATGTTTAACCATCAATGAGATGTATTCAAGTTTTACTGTTACTTCTACGGGTTATTTATATTAATTACTGTTATATAATTGTATTTCAATAGATTACCTAAAGTATAATATATAAAACAAAACAATTATACTATCATCCTTTGCGGTGCAATTATTCAAAATTGTCTGCTGATGGAGCATTATTGTTTTCACTCATCCCACTTTTTGCAGACAAAGCATTAAACGAAATCTTAGACTTCAATCAAACTTAACCTGGGTAAGTTAACCAGATTTGCTCTCATGTTTGCTGAAGCTTCTATGTTACAATTCTAATACTGACATATAATACTGATTTAAGCAGTACATATTTATTTCTTTTTATGTTTAAACTTACTAATACAACTTGATCCTTTATTAGATACAGCGGATATTATTTCAATGGCATCTGATTTATCAAGTTAAATAAACAGTTATTAATTAAATCAAATTGCCACCCTATTCATCTGATTGAAAAAAAAAAAAAAAAAAAAAAAAAAAAAAAAAAAAAAAAAAAAAAAAAAAAAAAAAAAAAAAAAACTGAGGCATGATAAATAATGTAATCTGATAGCAGACGTTATTCTTGATTGATCAAAACGCAAGATAGTAGGAATAATTAACCCTTTTAACCATGCTTGTAATAATCAAAACATTATGATCTTCTTTTCTTTTTTTGACTTTTCTTCAAGAAGGATGAATTTTATAAAGATATAACGTTTATATTTTTTCTGATAATCCTTTGAATGATCATATTCTTTTCTCAGACAATAAAACTAATAAATCTGATAAAGAAATAAAGGAATCAATGAAAATATCTCTCTGTTTCGTCTAGCATGAAATAAAAATACGTAATTTATACAAGTATAAGTGTATATAAATGAAAGAGCCTTTTTTTTTTAAAAAAAAAATAGATGAAAACAATGAGCGAAACATGTAAAAATAGATGAGCTTTTATATAAAAATAAGAGAAGAATTTAAAATAATCAATAAATAATAATAATACAAAGGAAGAGATCTCTTCACTTTTTATATTAATCTGATCAGATTTCCTTTTTTTTTTTTCCTTAATTCTAGATTTTCATCATTACGTTTTCGCTTTAAAGTGTTAATAAGCTAGTGATCTTTTCTATTATCTAGGTAGAGAGAGATCATGAATATGATAGGTTATATAGATATAGAGAGGAAGTGGCTTTATCTTCAGATAAC
Source organism: Cokeromyces recurvatus (assembly GCF_025118155.1). Lineage (NCBI taxonomy): Eukaryota > Fungi > Mucoromycota > Mucoromycetes > Mucorales > Mucoraceae > Cokeromyces > Cokeromyces recurvatus. The sequence continues at coordinate 312,075 of NW_026251418.1, read as the reverse complement.
ATGTGCATTATTTTTTTCAATATCTTCCAAAGATGATCTTGTTTGAATACGTGTGGTATCAGAGAAATGAGTGTATAAATACATATAAAGTGTGATGATTACGTTTCTTGAAGGATTATCTTTCATCGTAAGATGCATATCTTGATGTTGTATTTCATAGCAAGAAATTTTATGGGATTTATTGGCAAAACCATTGGTATTGACCCAGGTTGTGACAGTTTCAGGGCCAAATAAATGGATGTTAGATGCTTCTTGTAAATTTTGTATGACATACAAACTCATACCTGGTGATGTTGTCGTAACGTTGTAGAACTGTTTGTCTTTGATAATTTTAAAAATGCATTTGAAATTATTATTTTCATATTTTAGAATGGGTGTATTCTTAACCTCGCAATCGAGGAGAACTATATCACTGGTCAGAACAGAGTCAAAAATAGTCATTTTAAAATAATAAAAGTAATAATAAAAGTAAAGAAGCAAAGAGAACATGTTTTTTCTAAGATGAGTGTCTTCTTTTATAGTTGCCATATCTTTAGGTTTGCCAATTAAAACTGATATCATTATCGCGTTGCTTCAGAAATAATGATTTATTATATTTCTAGTAATAGAGAAAGCTTCGGTAAAAATATACTCTATTGCAAAGTAGAGTTATTCGAATACGATATTCATGTATAATGCTTCATTATATCAGTGTTCATTTATCCAAACCATACTTCTATTAATACCACTTACCTTGCAAGTGGCATATAAATAGCCCTCGATATTTTCCATATAATTTGGGAGTGTTACAATTTTTGTATTATCTTTAATAAACTATACAAAGTTTTCACAGACTTGTCTATTTTCTCTTTCTTTATCTTTTTCTTTGCAGGTAAAACATATAAATATAAATATATATTATTTATCTTTGTTTTCTTTCTTTCCTTTTTATTTTATTTTATCATTCTTTTTATTTTTTTTAAAAAAAATGTATCCTAAATACCTCAACATAGATAACAAAGATGGTTACATACTCTATCATGCAACGATATAAGAACTTTCTGTTCCTTTTTATATGACAATGATAGTTTTAAGACTACACTAAAACTTGTCAAAAGCAAGGAATATTATAATCTGTACATAAGTGACTATTCTATGATAGTTTATATTATTAACAGCATCAATATCAATACTGCTATTTCTGTTTTTGGTCCTTTACAGGTAAACCATTGGAACAACCCCTCTGAGCATGTATCCCACACGCACTGAATTGAATGTTAAAAAAGCTTCTCGTCGATTTTACCGAATTTACACAAGATAAAAAATAAATAAAAATGCTGACAACACTGTCACCCTATTAATGTACCCATCTAAATATTCCTTTGACACAAAAAAAGGAAAATATACAAGTTGTACTCCTGAGCAAATTCAATCTATTGTCAGAAAAACCTGTAGGTATCTCTCTCTCTCTTTATATATATATATATACATATATCTTATCTTCTACTAATTACTATCTTCTTTACCTAGTATCTTCTGATGGTAAAAACCAAAAGCATATATTAAAATTTGACTATCTTCAAAATAAACGCAAAAATATAAACTTAAATCTGACAGTGAAATTGCACAAGCAGATGACATTATTAAAAGACAAGCTAATACTAACTTACTCAACCTCTTTCAAGACATTAGCACCAACATAAACCTTTAAGCGCTCTTTGTTTATTATACTTGATGGCTTTTTTTATAGTATTTTTATTATTATTGTTTTCCCTTTTTTTTTTATGCTTCTTTTGTCTTTTTGTTGTGTAGGAAATTATCATGGCTGCAAGATTTGTTACTTAATTCAATAAGAAAAATAGTCATGATAAAACACATAGAGCATTTATATGCTAACTATGTCTTTACACATATTAAGAATATATTTACTCTTGTGTAGAAAAAATGATTAACAAAAGTCCTACATCCAAAAATTATCTTGTTCTGCTGAATATAACTTTATTATAAGTTAAACTGGGATAAACTAAAAATAATGCAAATAAGCGTAATAGTTGATTCCACTCAGAGTGCACACATTAGTTTTATACAAAAGACATGGATCTATATCTATAATAACTGTTAATAATCATTCCCTTTCTATCATTATAATATCAAATACAATTTGTTATATTTTTATCTTATTATTGTTATAGAATAAGCTTTGGATATAAGCATAAGCAATAGTGTAATAGATGAATTACATAATAAAGGATAAACTATAAGCCTGGATATGATATAATACTATGTATACAACATCTTGTAAATAATATAAAACTTATTGACATCCAATTGTCTAGATGTATCAATTATAAGACATAGTATCATTTCTAAATATTTATTTTTATAACCTTGACAAAGGATTCAAGTCGTCTTTGATCCAATAAAATAAAACTATAAAAAATATCAGGAACATACACTCAGATCAAACAATTTAAACCTTTATCAGATTATTATAATATGCAATAGATAATCCATAGAAATCAGTAACTTGAATCAACACAATGTATATCTGAATACTAATATTATTTCAGGACTTTTACTCGTTGACAGTTATTTTTATTTCTCTGATTCAGGATTCATTAGTATAAATACAAGCAGTTCTGTAAACACAAATAATCTTTATATCATTCTTCTTACATTAAATAAACAGTCTCAAACTATACTTCCTTTTGTTTTCTTTCTCCTCTTTTTTCTTCTTTTTTATTTTTTTTCTTCAAGTCATGCCATCACAGAACCCACGAAAAATCATGATCATATCAGTTATTATAAACCTTGTTCACCTCCATTGATAGACGTCAACCATTGTCATAATCAACTTGTGTCTTATGTTTTGGAGGGTAAAAAAAAAATCTTATCTCTTTATTCATGTCTAAATTTGAATATGTAGAATACTCCAATGATACTGATATCGAGTCATTTGTCCAATAATGTAAACCTTCAAGTCATTGCAATGCTGGTAAAGCTATTCACTGGGTAAAGAATTTTTAGGATTAATATATTATGACTGTCGGTGAACTTCGTGATCTTCATGATAAAGATTGGATAGGCATTGGCTTGACAGTATTTGCATTGCATGCATTGAAAAATATGCTTCAGAGTAAAAGACACGCAATTCTCAGTAAGCAGAGTAGCTGTCTTCATCTTGTTCGAAATTCCTCTTCTACTACTACTACTACTCGTATTATCACTCACCTATAAATACTCCCACAAGTATATTATAGTATGGATATGTATATAGTAGATATATCCTTTTTATTTGGATTTATATACCATTATTTTGTAGTAGAAATCAACTGGGATTAATTTTTCTCTATTAATTAATCAACTATATTAATATGTATGTTATTCGGTTTCGATCTACTGTTCGTGTTGCGTCTGTTTGTTTTTTCTTTTCTTGATCGGGGAGGGGTTTTTTTCAACCATTGATGGATCAAGTTTGAAATAAATAGTTTCGCCATGAATGTTAGTAAGTTGACAACAGCAAAGGTAAATTATTGATGGAGCGGTAACGAAATAAGTGGCATATTATTTTCAAGAGCGATTTTGACTTGCTGACTAAAGTAATCTGCTGTCAAATATAAATGTTTGTTTTTTCTGGACGAACTTTGAGTAATGGCCGTAGTAATATATACCGGAGTAATCGTGTTCACTGTAATGTGATCGTCTTTACCAAAAGCACGCAAATCATGACAATAGCTCAGAAAAGCCGCTTTTAAGGCACCATAACTTAATAAGATGGATAGGTTAAAGAGACCACAAACAGAGGAGACAGCGGCAATTTGACTATCTCGGCTACATTTCTTCATGGCTTTGTACACTACATTGATACCTACAATGGCACCCATGATATTTGTTTGAAGAATGGTCTCTGATTGATTCATAATCCAACTATGATACAGTGTGTCCGCCGTCAATTGGACGAATTTTTGAAAAAGGTGGTCAAATTTTTGAATAAATTTGCCCACTTTTTTGAAACTCAATTGGGCCATTTTATCTGAGGTATATTTTGTTACTTTTTTTATACCATTATTTCGTGATTATTTTTCAAATGAGCATGAATATTTTTTATGAAGATGGTGCTGGTCATCTCATTGATGAACAGGGCGAGCAAGCAAAAACATATGTTGAAGAGAAGTCATTTCGTTTGAAAAGATTAACAGATCTACGAAAATACATTAAGAATAAGGATCTCCAATTTGAAACGATCAGTTCAGACGATACAGTCATGAAAGAGGCTAGTCCAAAGAAAGAAAGACCTCTTGAGTATAACGTTTATACAATGGAAGACCGTAGACGTTACTTTTATTTTTTGAAAGAAAAACTCATGAAACCAAAAGATGCAGCCATAGCCGCAAATGTAAATTATAACACAGCGCGCAAATGGAAAAAGGCTTACGAAGATGATCCGGAAAGGAAGATTCCTATCAAAAAGACGAATCTGAATCCTAACAGACCAGTCAGTCAACTGAACGAAGCTCATAAGGTCTATCTGATCAGCTTTTTTGATGATGACTCAACTGCAACAATCCAGGACGCAGTTGAAAGCTTGACAGCCAACTTTGCTGGCTTACAAATAAAAAAAACAAGAGTAGCCGAGTTTATGAAGGAAGAATGTAATCTCAGTATCAAACTTATTAACCGACACCCTCTTGCCAGAAACAAAGATAAAAATCTTAAAGCTCGTGCTGAGTGGGTTGAGAAATTGATCAGCAATGGCGTCAATTATCTCGACAATTGTATATTTGTTGATGAGTCCGGGTTTGATATTAATATGCGATGTAGTCATGGTTGGTCACAGCACGGTACAAAATCAACTACCACAACTCCTTCCACCAAGGCTACCTCACATACTGTTCTTGGTGCAATATCAGCTAATGGTGTCGTCAATGTGAGTATGCGAAAATCTGGAAATGTTAAGAGAAGGAAAGTTGTAGGGGCCAAAAAGAGAAAGGCTCCTGAAGATAAATTAACTATTCCCAGTGGCACTACTGGCGATCATTATCTTTTGTTTCTTAACGATACTATGGATATTATGGATGAGTCCCCAGAAATGAAAGGATTTTTTATTGTTGTGGACAATGCTCCAATTCATATTCCTGCTATGATTGACCCTGTAATTGTAAGTCGGGGCTCTAAGCCATTATACCTTCCTCCCTACTCGCCCGAACTCAACCCAATAGAACAATTTTGGTCCATTCTTAAGGGAAAAGTAAAGCGAAGTAAACTTAATGATGTTGAAACGCTTACTTCAAGAATTATTGCGGCTAGTGAAGAAGTACCTGTTGAGCGTCTTCAAAATATTATTCAACATTCTGTAAACCAGCTTAGCAATTGCTTGAATAAGGTCCCTCTATAACTTTCCCTTAACATTATTTAAGGTACAATATTTTCAAAAAAAAAAAAAAAAAAGATCCAAATGAATTTCAAACAAATAACTAATCGAGTTTCAAAAAAGTTGGCAAATTTATTCAAAAATCTGACCAGCTTTTTCAAATTCTTCGCGACAGACATTTTCATTATTCTTTATTTATTATTATGGATACACAATACTCTGAATAAAAACTTAATACAGCTAGAGAAGGCACCAAGGTTTTCTTCTCATCACATCCAATGAAGGATTGGTGTTTTGAAAAATATTTTTTTCAAGCTGATTATAGGAATAAATTGAAGCACTATAATCGTATAGTTCGTGATTATTCCAACAATCTTGATTGGATCCTCAAGCTAGAAGATGTACCAAAAATAGTCAAACACTATTGTTCTTTTTTGTTGAATGAGATTGTAAGTCACTTTATTTTTAAAAAAAATTCTTACTGAATCATTTTTTATAGCCTAGCAAGGCAAAGTTGAAAGCTAATACCTCAAAGCCATCGAAAAAAAGACGCCTTAATATTAATTATGGTGCACAATTATTGTTTGGAGATGGAAACACGGTTACTAATCCAACCATTAATTACAATGTAATATACTATTAAAAAATAATTGAGTTATATAAAAATTAATATTTTTCACCTTTTAAGCTTGAGAAAAAGAAAGAGAAGGATGAAAAGAAGCAAGGAGAAGATAAAAAGAAGGAAGAAGGAAATGAAGAATATCCTAGCTTTTGGAAAGATTGGATTGGTTTTCTAGAAAATAACCAAAATTTTCATCCTCATAGGTAAACACATTTTTTATTTTCCTATCAAGAAAAAGAAAATCATACTAAAAAGATATTACCGTTATCATTGTAGCCCTGAGAATCACAATGTTATCAGATGCGGAAAAAATGTGTCTCCTCGTCCCAATTTGGATGAAAATATATACAAAGACCATTTAAGAAACCATGAAGAAAAAGTGTATGAATTACCAAAAGTATTCATTCCATACCTTGATAATATTTTTAGTAGCGTAAGTCGTGTGTGTACATATTAATAACTTATCAGAGCACATCTAATTTGATAACCTATGACACAGGAAAATAATTCTGAGTATAGAAAAGCTATACGAAATATACCTCCTTGTGAAGGTGATGACGAATTTAATTACAATTTTCTAGAAACTGTATTTCGAGCTGTGTAAGTGACTCTTTATTAAATTATATGCTAGCTTATGCTATTATTTAAATTTAATATGTATACTGACCTATCTATATAAATATATATATAGATATGACTTCCATACTACAACTATAGATATCAGGGACGGAGAAGCAACATTTAATTCTCTATTTATATATCCCTTTCTCGGAGCAGTAGCTACATGGCTAAAAGAAAGTGAAGATTGGTGCAAAGCAGGATTTCGGCATGCGGAGGTACAATTGATATCCATGGGTAAACAGCTTAAAACTCTCCCATTATATGAAGAAGATAACCACAGTTATCTGGCTGATGGAGTTATTAAACTTTATGGGTTAAAAAACATTGAAATCTTGCTGCTTGAAACGTCAGGTTGTTTTGGTTCTACAGATAAATCAAAAATTGCATTTGATCATCATAAGGGTCTCTTTGAAGTCCTTGCGATGTTAAAAAGTATTGCTGATGAATTTCCTATGGCAAGTGTGGAGACATTCCAAAAATGTAAGGTCTTTTTCACGCATGGTGCAGGTAAGATATTAAATTCATTTGTCTATTATTTTTTGCTCTATCTCTTACTTCTTTTAATAACTCTAGGAGAAAATACTTACCTCTGGAGCCTACGTTTTGAGCCAAAAGACCCGATCTTTGAATTGTGGCTCGAAGATACGCTGTATATAAAGCCAGATATTGATAACAAACTAGAAACTCTTCCTTGTTTCTTGAACTTCTTCTGGGGCATGAAGGTATTTGTCTAATTTTATTGTTCATTTGAATTGCACCTGACCAACCGTTGTTTTTTATGATAGAGCCGCTTGACTGAGAGCATCCTGAATTTTGTCCAGCTCAAAAAAGAGCATATTGAACATTTAGTAAAGAATAGATTTAATGATGTCGCTCCTTCAGATAATCTTTCTACAATTGTTAATCCATCTATTCTAAAATTACTTGAAGAAGACGACAAAGTGGGTATGCATTTACTTGGCCCATTCTACTGTGGTTCTTTCTCTCCTTAATATTGAGTTTGCTTTTATACCTCGTTTTTTTATAGTAACTGTATGATATTAAAGTTTTTATGAAAATCATTTTTATATTTCAAGAATGGCTGCACACAATATTTATATACATAAAAAAAGTAAACATAGAATAATTCAAACAGGATATATTCTATATAACTTTTAAAACAATGCTATATATAATAAGTATAGAATATAGAATATACATAAACTAGTAAAACTTGAGAAAACAAACTGTATTAGCAAGTATAGTAGGGTTTGTTTCTAACAAAGTATTGAAAGCTACCAAAAGTACTCATAATTTTAGAGGTGTCCATCAAAAGTACAAGTATTCATCCTGTTCAGAAAGACTATTTTATTGGTAAAAACATTAACATTGTGTTGACTTCTGTAAACTGCATCATTCTTGCAACTTATAAGCGCTTAATTAATTGCTCGAAAAAAAGGGCGATTAGTCAAATGTTAACGCTATTTATTTAGTATTATTACCTTAAATATATAAAAAAATTTTTTTTTCTTCATATTTAAGCATTGCAAGAAGCAAAACATTCTCGACGAGCAACTCTTTTAAAAGACCATCCAAAAATTGTCCTTTAAATGAGCCAACTCTGCCACGTCTGACTTAGTTGCGTCAAGTGCATGGATAACACCTCAAGCCCGCGGAGAATGTTCATAACCGAACTAAAAACTTAAACCTAACAAGGATCCAACAGTTTAAGATTTGCGGTAAGACAGAAAATGATCTGGGACCAGTTACGGCTTCAAGCTTTGCTTACTTCTTTTACTTACAACATTCTCGACGAGCAACTCTTTTAAAAGACCATCCAAAAACCGTCCTTTAAATGAGCCAACTCTTACCATGTGTAGTTTCTAGTTGCGTCAAGTGCATGGATAACACCTCAAGCCCGCGGAGAATGTTCATAACCGAACTAAAAACTTAAACCTAACAAGGATCCAACAGTTTAAGATTTGCGGTAAGACAGAAAATGATCTGGGACCAGTTACGGCTTCAAGCTTTGCTTACTTCTTTTACTTACAACATTCTCGACGAGCAACTCTTTTAAAAGACCATCCAAAAACCGTCCTTTAAATGAGCCAACTCTTACCATGTGTAGTTTCTAGTTGCGTCAAGTGCATGGATAACACCTCAAGCCCGCGGAGAATGTTCATAACCAAACTAAAAACTTAAACCTAACAAGGATCCAACAGTTTAAGATTTGCGGTAAGTCAGAAAATGACTAAGTCATATCTGCGACTGGCTATGTTTGTTCGTAAGGAAAATGTTTTTTTTATATTTTTGCATGCACAACCAAAAACATCTACCATTTTTTTCAAGAATGTTAGATACAATTATATATACAAAATATTTCACATTACAAAGTGCGTGTTGCCATTATTTTTATAAATCGCAAAATAAAAGGATTTTCTTAAGTCCTATATTCAAAAAAGATGACGCATGTAAGTTGTTTTTCAAATTTAGTATCATGTGATGTAACATGTAAAGTTCTATTTTTATATTTTTTTAGGATTAAACTCTTCTCGATTTTTTACACTTTAATCTAAGATTGACATGGACATTATTAATTACATTTCTGAAGAAATCGACTCTTACACTTATGATGAATCTTCCGGTGAAAAGATGGAAGTTGTGGATGTCAGCAAAAAAATTGCAAAAGTTGAAGCGGTTCCACTTGTAGATAAGAAAAAGAAATACGGTACAGATCAAATCCAACACTTTTTTTCTTATGAGGGAAGAGGGTATGTCTGTAGCAAAAGCAGCTGAGAAGTGTATGATTCCACGTAGCACTGTTTATAAACTTCTAAAAGGATATAAAGAGAGGCCTGGCCCTGTTTTACTAGAAACCAAGTCAAAGGGGCGTAATAGAGATACACCTCCCAAATTCGTTCCTGAACATACAACCTTTTGAATCCAGTACTTTGATAAACAAAAAGTCACAATATTAGAATTAGCTAGAGCGGAATTGATCGAAAAATTTCCTAACTTGATCATTTCGTTGCCAGCACTGTAGAAACATATTACTAAAACGCGTTTCTTTTCACTTAAACAAACATCGAAGTACGATATGGACATAGACGGAGACATAGACACAGACATAGACATAGACAGGGAACTCCGTCTGCGTTATGAGGTTGTCTCTAAATGAAAAGAGCTCGGTGTCGATTTCCAAAAAACAACACAACTGTCTCATTATAGATTAAAAAACTGTGTAATTAACTGAAGACCAATGGTAACCAAAAACAATGCATCTACATATGTTACACTTTGCTGCTACATCATCATTCTTTTATGATTTAAAGTGTTTTGAAGGTGTTCAAAGTGTTCACGTACTTGTGTTACTCCAGTTTATTTTATAAAGTTATTTTATAATTTCATACTCAGCAGAGAATTAATAAAAAAAAAAGGAGGTATTTTTACATAAAAGACTTTTTTATTTTTTATTTTTTTGTTTTTTATACAAGATTAAATATACTTAAAATATGCGTATAGACACAATTATCATAAAAGTGTATTATATGTTCTATTATGATTATTTATCTTATTGAATAAAGCTATAAATCTTACAATCATGACACGTAGAACCAACAACAAAAATTTCAGTACAAAACGTTATCAATTCATTGTACCCTGAAGATAATCCATCAAATAGTCAGATACTTCAGAATGTTATTTCTGCGCTACAATTATCACCATTTGATGTAGATGTTGATTTTGAAGATGGATGCAAGCAAAAAATCACTGCCCTGACTACAGCAAATGTTGAAGACATGGAACATAGAGAAGTAAAAAAAGAATAAAATTCTCTACACCATGCGGCAAGCCTTCCTCATGGGCAGACTGTGCTCATGTTGATGACCCATCTTCAACCCCATCATGTTATCAAATAATTAAAAGTAGTCCATATAGCCAACTATTCACGTTTGATAGCTATATGATGTTAAATGAAGAACACTTGGGGCTTTTAAATGCATACTGGAGGAAGTGACCACAGATGTACTTGGTGGTGGGACATTTGTTGGCTAGTTCGATTTTAGTAGACGGCAGTCACGCGCTTCTCCTTAATGGCGTGGAATCTTATTGCAGATATCCAAGTATTGATGCACATTTTGAGAAAGTTCCGCAACAATCATCACTTCCTGATTTTAAGTCCCAGTATCTGAACAAGTTAAAGATTACAAAGATTTTTTTTGATAATTCTGAAAAACTAATAATTGGATCAAACACTTGCAACATTCTGGCCATTTCAAGTATTCGTGTAGATAATGTTAAGCTTGCCCCTGAGGGGGGTGCATCGACAAAAAATTTCAATCCTTCAACAGATGCACGTATTTTTTTATCAGCCACCTCGATAAAAAAATCAATTAAAATACTTAATGCTAGTAGCGATCAGCTGCTTTCCATGGGTGCAGATCCTTTAACATATGTCAGGCAATTACGGTCTAAATGTAACCAAGAAATCACTTATTCTCTTGCAAGAGTATTTGGAGAATATGCAAGAAATCATACATTACAACCAACTATTCAAATGATCCAATGCTGCTAACAACTTTAATTAGTTGTAAGTCAAGTTTTGGATAATTTAACAAGTCTACGGAGATTATTCACAAACAAAGTAGTTCCTAAACCAATATAAAAACCTTTCAGTTTAAGAACTACTGGAGTACTGACCGTGTTTGTTTATAACGAAGAGGTTTATATCAAACATAATTGGAAGTTTTTTAATTATTAAAGTTGATTATAAATAAAATTAGTTATATATCTTATAATATTGATCTTCATTGTTAAATTCATTAGTTTTTTTTTCTACAAAAAAAGAAAAGAGAGTAGTACCTTTTTAAATATGTTTGAACAAGGGGAGTAATTTTTTTTTTGCTACTGTTATTGTCCTTACTATATTAAATACTTGCTAAATAATACTTATATTTCTAAAATAACAATAACGAATTATATCCTCAAAATCACATTTAGGGTCTTTATTTGCTTACTTTTTATACAATAAAATAACATATATTCAAATTATGTATAACAAGCCGTAGTAATAAGCTTAACATTACATATCTTAATAACAAATTTTATAAAAGTTACATAATTTATTGCTGTAATTCAACATAGTTTGCTGGGAATAGACCAACTGATTTACCATCAGCAGCAAGACCTTGCCACCAATCGTCACTGACAAATTCTATATGCGTAATAACATCACCTTCGACAAAAGATATTTCATTATCTTCATCTGCTTCATAATCATAAAGCGCAACAGCAACATTACCCTTATCTTCTTCTTGTTCGGATTGTTGCTTAAGTGGAGTTGAGGCTTGTGTAGAAGTTGGTGCAGAAGTGGATACAGATTCATTAGGAGCTAAAGAGGGCTGTTCTTCCAAAAGCTGAACATAGTTAGCAGGGAATAAACCTTGTTTTTTACCATCCTCACCAACACCATACCACCATCCTTCATCTACTTGATCAATTTGAGAAATAACTTCACCTTCCACAAGTGACATTTCATTGGGCTCAGCTAATGTTAATAATCATATTTAGTTGAAAGAAATTATGAATTACAAAAAAAAAAAAAAAAAAAAAAAAAAAAACTTCTCTTACCAGCATCATATTCAAATAAAACAACAGCGCATAAACCTTCATATTGACCATTGGGGACAGCAGCAGCAGCACTAGCAGTTTGTGAAGCATGAATAGCACGATCAGTGACCTAATAAGAGAAGAAGAAGAAGAAAAAAAAAACAGGGTATTTAATAAAAACATAACTTGAATGAACATATATTTATATCTACCTCATTCATTTGAGATTGAAGAGCAGCTGCTTCTTCTTGCTTTTGATGCTCTAATCTTTCTGCTTCTTCTTGCCTTTGACGTTCTAATCTTTCTGCCTCTTCTTGTTGACGACGCTGGTTTTCTTCTTCTTCTCTAGCTCTACGTCTTCTTTCCTCCTCTTCGGCTTTACGCATCTCTTCTTCTTGACGTTTACGCTCGGCCTCTTCTTCTTGACGTTTACGTTCAGCCTCTTCTTGTTGTTGTTGTTGTTGATATCTAGCACGTTCTTTTTCTTCTTCTTCTAATTGAATACGACGGCGTCTTTCTTCCTCTTCCTGCAATCTTAGAGCTTCCTGTTCCTCTTGTTGACGTATCTTGGCTGCCTCTTCAGCTTCATGTCTACGTCTTTCTTCTTCAGCCTCACGTTCTTTTCTTTCAGCTTCTTCTTGTTCACGTTTAATCGCCTTTAATCTCTCTTCATCTTCATTATGACTCTCATTGGATAGTATCTCTCTGGCTCTTTGAGATTCACGTTCACGTACCTCTCTTTCAAATCGTTCACGTTCAGCACGAACTGCCATAGCACCTGAATCTTGATTTTGCAGTGCTACATTCCAACGATTTCCCAATTTCTTTGGTGCGGTTTGGATAGGTGTATAATTTGTACCAACAGGTTTGGGTGCATTTTCTTTTTTCATGGACTCACGTTGCATTGCTGCAATGTCAGGAATTTCGGTCTTTTTGTAGACAGAACCCTTTTAAAATAGAAATATGTAAATATGTTAATTCTTATGGTTTTTTTCTTTAAAAAGAAAAAATCAAATAACAATATATTTCTTCTCTTCCTTACCACAGGTTCGACCCTAGGTTGAGGCTTTGCAGTTTCTTTATGGACACTATAGTTGGCGCCTGAAGATTCAGCAACACGTTTCATGATAAGACTAGGTTCAACATCCGCCTAATTAAAGCCATATTTCAAGTTTATACAAGTGCTTGTTAATTTATATATCTAATCATCTACATTACCTCATCTCGAGCATTAATTTGAACATGAAAACTCTAGTAGTTACATGTGAATACAAATTGAATTAGCTTTGACTTTCTTTTTCAATATTATCTACCTTGAAAAACTTGGATACATCATTCAGTTGTGAGTTGAAGAAAGCCTTTCTCAATTCAGGAACACCACTACCACACTATAAAAAGAAATGAGAACTTTTCTTTTTTTTTTATATAACAAAGTAATGAAAAATGAATAATCTTACCCAACCAATAAAGACAAATTTTGGAAGTTCTGTATTAGGATCAATGACTTTTGCATAAGCAAATTGAACCTTTCCATCCGAGAATTCGTCATTTAACTCTTCAAGTCCACCATCTTTTTATTACAATATATATGCAACGTTAAGCTTCTTTCCTTTTTTTTTTTTTTTTTTTTTTTTTTTTTTGTCTTACCGCCTGTTGCTTGAACTCTAAGATCATAAGTGCCTTTGTCAAACGCAAATATTAACCAATTTGTATCATCTCTGTCACTAATTACTGCTTGAAATGCTTCATCAAGCTGCTTTCCATGAGGAGCAAAATTAACGTGGAAACTCATCTTATTATAAATAAAAATAAAATTAATAATAATAATAAAAATAATAAAAAAGGCCAAGATATCGTTATAAAGCTGTTTGTATCGTGCAGAAATCTCCATTTTATTAAAATTGAAAATCAGACAAAATATTTTTAGACTAGATGTCATTTTCTACAACTTGTATGAATTTGAATGCTACGAAAGTAAAATAAAAAAAAAATTCCTACAAAGTTATTCATTTTTGTATAGACGGATACTCTTCATAATTTCAATAGAAATAAAGGTGTGTCGATTCAGCTCGAGTCATTGTAAATATGTGTATCCATATTATCCTTGATATACGAAGTTCATCAATAGCCACTATCCAAGTCTACAGCTTTCACACTTTAAACTCAGACAATGTTAGTATTTTTTCGGACAAACAAAAAAGGAGTTTCGGACAAAAGGTTCATGATTTTTCAGATGGAAAAAAGAGCGTTGAATATAATTTTATCTGTATCATGGTTTACTCTATCAATACCCATCTCTTTAGGCAAAAATATTGCCATTATTAGAATGGCATAAAGCGGATTTACTTTTTCGATGAGTCATCATTGCTTGTAGAAGGACGTTTCAAGATATGTCTTGAAAACCTGGAAGGACGGCCAAGTGCTTGTCTGTGGCTGTTCATGACATCCCTAAAATTTAGCACTGCCACCAAGTCTCTATTCCACCATTGTCTGTTGGACTCCAAGCATTTTTTATTTGTACATCTATTATTGAACAAAAAGAGGTTACTAAAAGAGCTGTCTGCATTTTAGAATGCTGAGGTTTTACCTTAAGAGTTCATGACATATGACTTTTGGTCTAGTGGTTCTTCTGAATGGCCGTGATTTAAGTATTTGCAATAACTTTCCCAGTTTTCCATCGTTGCAATTGAGACAAAAGGAAGAAGTACTGTATTCATCAATCAGATATACTAAAAAACTATGCTTTTTCAACATCCTTCGCATGTCCTTGCCTCTGATCGGTTCGTGGAACTTGCTGTTGGCAGCAGACCAATCACCCACCACAAGTTCAGAATCCTTCCCAAATTTCTCTCTAAGTTTTGCTGCAAGTCGGCTGTCGGACTGCTGTTTGTTGATAATTGAAGAGAGTTTCATCTTTCTGAAGGGAAGTAAGCCATGTTCGCGCCCTGTATTGTCTTCATTTGAATAATAAGATGCTAATGTATTATGAGCTTTTCCCTTGACCTTCAGGTATTCAGAAAACTGAAGGACGTTGACAGTCGAAGCTGCATACTGTGAAAGATCTGCTTCGCATTACTTTACTTCTCCAGGCCTTGTGGTTTGTCTTAGTTTAATAAACTTCCTCGATTTGGTTTCCTTGGCTTTTTGATTACTGGTATGCCGATATATGTCGTAGTTGCTCTTTTTTTTTTTTTTTTTTTTTTTTTTTTTTTTTTTTTTTTTTGCTTCTCTCGTGCATACAGTACAACAAGTCACGGCGTCCAGGATCTATAAAGACGCACTTGTTGGTGGTGTCCTAAAGATCTTTTGTTGACAATATGCATATGTATTGGAAAGCCTCGTCATCTTGTATGCGTACGCCCCTATTACCTCCTCTGGATGATTCTTTATTCTGTTTGAGAACAGAAACTCCTATACCATCAGTCTGAATCATGCCTCGAAACTGCTTTGACTTTGATTGGCCTTGATCCTTCAGAGCTTTGCATGATACAATGACTACTTTGGACCAAGTGAGTTTTTTTGTCTAGGTTGGATCGCTGACTGGGATTTACAATATGGTTGCTCAGGATCATGGTATCGATCATCATATAAGAGGGAATATAAGTTCCTCTCAAAGGAAAGCACATGAACGACTTGTTTCCTGTCTGTTCGTACAAGTTTGCAATCTTCTAGTATGCCTTTAAATGATTGAGAGGTCTGCTTTGCAATCGTAGTAGATACTTCCCTTCGGAAATTTATAATTATTGTTGTAGATATCAAATAACTGTTGAATAAGAGAGACGGTTTTATCGTCCAAAATATCCGTGGGCAAGTTTTGGATTATGCCAGAAGCAAATGAAAGCTTCAGACGTTAACGAGGCTCTGTAATTTCATTGAAAATAATTCTGTTTACCTCTTCTTTGATCTGATTTCCCTTAAGTAATTCTTGCCTTCTACTTTTGATCCTCTCTTTTTGACCTGTGATTTGGTTGATGAACATACGAAATCTACTCCCAAAGTGTACTACAATGGCTTTTTTTTTTTGTACACAGTATTAATTTTGGCACATTCGTACGTCACGATTTGCTGTGAATTTTTCAATTCTACAGGAACGTAACTACTTAACTTGCAGTACTCTTCCACATATTTTACAGACAATTCTCTAAACTCTTTTGTTTTCGAGCTCTTTGGAGAAATGGATCTGCTTTGTTGTACGAGTACCGTAAACACCTGCATGTAAAAATCCTTTTGAGCATATTTTTGAAGGTTAAAAGATTCATCTTTCTGCAATTCACTAGTAAAAATGAACTTCATCAACGCAAAAGTGTGAATGACAATTGTATTAGTAGTTGACACGAGGCGTCTAAGCCTTGGTATATATTCCGGCTTCCACTGAAGTCTAGAAACAGAGGTTTTGACCGTTATTGCTTTTAAAGAGTTTACTTTTATATCAAAAAAAAATTGTATAATAAAGAGGTAAAAAAGTAATTAACAACATTTTTAAGAATAAATCAGAATTATGACACCAGTTATTCCGTTCGATCCAATAAGCTGAACATAAAAATAGATAAAAAGGTACAAGTGCATACAATATTGTAATTTTGGTTCAAAATGCCGTGTGTCGGTATACTCAACATGAATAGTGGGATTAGATACATGCCTTGGTAAAAAACTATGTATAGTTTAGTATCTTAAGGGTCTGAATGCTTTTAATATTGTTTGAATTCATTTTTTACAGTTGTCTGAATACTTTTTCTCATTGGCCTGAAAGCCTTTTTGAACCAGTCCGAAAATATTTTTCAGTTATCCGAATTTAAAGTGCTAATACTGCATGTAGACCCTTCATCTCTTGAATCTATTACCATCAAAACTCCTTACTAAGAAAGTGAGAAAATCAATTGATGTCTGGCTCATACGCTGGCCTTTTATATGTACAATTCTGCTTGAGATGCACTACCTAGCTCACTCCCAAATCCCTGAACCTTCTGATCATCATCATCTTTCAATACAACAACGATTTTCTGATAGTTAATTATCATCACTTATACATACACTTCAACGTTTCCCCTTTTATCCCAAAAGGGGTTTTCTTTTCTTTTTTTTTCCATAGCGATCTGACCAGGGCAAAACAGCATATATAAATGATTTGTGCTCATTGGTCATTTTTTAATGTTTTAAATAAAATTCTTACAGTCATGAAAAATAAATAAAATAATAATCGCAGAGTTTACAACTTATAGAAGGGTCTACATACGGTTAAAGAAAAAATAATGCTTTAACCATTGATATCTTTGCATGATTCCAAACTACCGTATCTTAAGAGAGTCTTTAACTATTTTCCACCCAACTTTTAGTTCAACGTTCTTTTGTATGTAAAAGATATATAATTTACTGTAATTCTTAATGCTTTATAAAAGCATGGTCAGAGAGTTTATTAACAGATATTAGGTTACCTTATTTTACAATCCAAATAAGCAGAATCTAGTACACCTACTATTACCTTTTTTTTTTTGTCTTGTAATTATTTTCCTTACTTTTTAGACAATAAATGCTTTCTTCTGTATTGGCTGTCACTTTATATTAATTATTCTACAATGAATAAAACTCTGCTCTATTATTTAAGGGGTAACATTAATTACACTTTAATCAGATTTTCTCGATAAATAGTCGCCTTCATCAACAATAAAGTTGGGAAAAAATAAAACAAGTCAAGCTAAAATAACTAAAGTAGTTGAAATATGACAACAGATGATAGTATAAGATATACTTCAATATTCTATGATTTCCTTTGAATTCTGTTTACAGAAAAGACGTTGTATTGGAATAATAACAGCATAAATCATTAGAGATAAAGAGCTTTTTGGATGTTCTATGTAATAGGTTATTTTGATTTTTAAGAAAGAGTTTTTTTTGTCTTAATATTGCTTAAATAGCCTGTAGAAAAAAAGAGTCACTATTATCAGTGAGGGGTAATAAAAAAACAAAACCCCCTTCCCACTCTCCGCCCTGGTATCAAACAGTGTCTTTTTCCTTTTATTAACGCTAAAAAACACACACACACACAACAATAACAAAATGCATCGTGGTAACATTTCTTCGCGAGTAGTCCCTAAAATAAAATGGGTTAATCCTAAAGATAGAATTAAACAATGGAACATTGTTACTGGTGATAAAGTAAATCAGATTATTAAGTTCAGTTTCTGACATGTTTGAATTAATACATGCTCAATTCTTTTTCTTCTTCTTTTTTTTTAGGTTGCTATTATTGCTGGTAAAGATAAAGATACCATTGGTGAGATTAAATCAGTAAATCGTAAAACAAATACAGTCATTGTTGAAGGAAAAAATTAGTATGATACAAAAATAAAATAAAATAAAATAAAATAAAATAAAATAAAATAAAAATTAACCTTATTTATTTGTTTAGGCCAAGAAACATGTTCCTATGCAACCTGCTGCGCCTGAAGGCATAATGAGAATAGAATTACCTATTCATTACTCCAACGTTATGTTACTTCATCCTAATACACAGTAAAGTACATTACATTTCAATATTCTTATGTATTCATCTTTTTTTTTTCTTCTCCTCCTCTTTTATTTGCTCTTAGAACACCTACACGTATTGAACGTCGTAAAGTGACAAGGACCTTAGAAGATGGTCGTATTATTTCACGTTGGAGTCGATTTGTGAAAGGAACAGATATCGAGATCCCTAAACCACAGAGAAAATATGATGATCAAAGTGTTGATGAACAATTTACAACGGCACCTGAGGATGTATTGACTGTCACTTACCAGCACAATCCTTTTCAACCTCCATTCCCCCAAGATCTTGTGAAGGAACTTCGAAATCCTTACAAAAAGAAGCTCAATATAAACCTAAATGCTACCACAACAGCAAAGACTACAGAACAAGTATCATCACAAGCGACAATATAATATAACGTCATTTTAATTAAAATATTATAAAGAATAGAAATCATTTTTTTTTTAGCTTTAGCTTTAGCTTTATTTATTTATATATTAATGATCTTCTTCATCATCATCTACAAGTTCAGCTTTCACCTTACTTTTCAAATTTTGAAGAAAATAATCTACATGAGATCCCTTATAGGATAACTCTTGTTGATAGTTTTCGAATTTTTCTTTCAAAAGTTGTTTTGATCGTTCGTCATCTCGTCTTGTTAGATATTCAAAATCTCTTTCAAATTGAGCTATCAATTCATTTGAACTTCTAATATAAGCTTCAAATGCTTCTACCTGAATTTTGTGGGAATGAATAAAATTATTAATATGCCTTTTTGTGAGCTTTGGTGGCGGCTGTAGATGATGGATGGGTATATGAACGGTGGGTGTAGACTGGCTTGTGTTATCATTTGTTATAGTAGTAGAAATTGTAATTTCTGGTTCTAATAGCATTGGATCATCTTGTTCCTTTTGAAATAAGGATGATTCTTCAAGTACATTGTTAGTAGTAGTAGTAGTAGTATTTAATAACCTTGGATCAGATTCGCCTTTTAATTCTTTTACTCTATAAATATAAAGTAATATGATTACTAATTCAGTACACACACACACACACATATATATATATACATATATAACTAACATACCTGTCAGCATATCTTAATGTATTCAATGTATGATCACTATTTGAATGATTAGGTGATATAGTAGCAATCATACATGTCTTTGAATTGCCTATAAAGGAATCTCTTAATACCATTGTCAATTTACTTCCTCTAAAGGGCGCATGCCGTTTATCTTGATCTAAGGCACGAATACATTCTTTTAAGGCCAATAAACTACGATTGATCTCTGCTCCTTCCATACGCGTCTTTGTATCTGAATTACTACCACGATCTGTACCTCTTTCACTACCTGCAAGATCAATAAAATTTAATTTACCATAGACAGCATGGTTCGAAGTTTGTTTAAGTAAAATTTGTAAAATGGCATGCGATCTGGATGACGCTTCATTTGTTTCTGTCTTTGATGTTGTACGCTCTCGATTACCAAAATCAAAAACTTGTTTCATGACAGAGGATGAATGGATATGATATTCTTTTAAACCTGAAATGATAATATTGCCCTTGCCATCCTCTCGTGGAACTAGCTTTTTCCGACTATTAAGCAAGTCAAATAGTTGTCCCTGGTATATTTCATAGTAGCCTACCCAGGCTTGAAGATGGCTGTAATGTGGATTATTGAGAAGTTTAAAAATATCTGTAATAGCTTGAAAGTAAAGACCATGTTTAGGATTAAGCATAGTAAATGTCTTTCCAGAACCTGTTTGTCCACTATAAAATAATAATTATGTATATGATTTTTTTTAACTCGCACTATACTATTGATAGATAATAATTCCTTACTATGCAAAACAAGTTGCTTTTCCACCTTTAAACATATGTTCTACTAAAGGGCGAGTTGTTTGTTGATAAATCTATTTTTTTTTTCAATATGTAATTAGTATCACAATATGCATGCAAAAGAAAAAAAATAGCTGCAAAAATATAAATATGTGTGTATCTATCTTACAGTTCTATTTGAGGTATTACAATCAAAAACGTCATCAAATGTAAAAGAATGTTGTTCAATATACTTTGTAAGATCTACTTTTTGTCTTTAAAATAAATAAACAATAAGTCTATATAACAATATATTATAATGTATATACATCTATAAGATATATACTTTGGCGCATGGATTTCAATAGTTCTAGTATTTGTTAATGGTGCAATATCTTGCTCATTCATGTTAATCTCATGTTTATTTAATGGTCGTTTTCTAACACATACACGAATCTTTAAATCTTGTCCTCCTGCCTGATTACAAATGGTTATACAAGATCGAACATCTTTCTTTGGTAATGTAACTGGACTACTAGTCATTCCAAGATTAGGTTTGGCTCGATTCGCAGTTATTTGATTAGGTCTCTTTCTATTATTTATGAGTATAGTTGATCTTCTATTATTATATACAGAAGGCAGTGTAGTGTTGTTCGAGTTGCCTCTGATACCATTCAATGGCCTTGTAGGTGAATCATCAGCTGGTTTCATTCTTTTTCTTGACTGTTTCATAGCTAAATAGTGTTCAAGAGACATTGAAGGATCTTCATTGCGTTTTGTTGGTGATGATCGCCAAGGTGAAGTGTTAGAAGTATAATATCTATTGTTGATTGGACTTTCACTAGGACTTTTTCTTTTTATTGGAGACTGTCGTGCAGGGCTTTTTAAAATACTTGTTCTTTGGGGTGAATACATTTAATATTTAACATCAATTATTGGCAATTTAATGAAAAAAAAAAAAAAAAAAAAAAAAGGGGAAAAGAAGGAGACAAGTCAAAATCAGAGAAAGGTCAAATTAACAAATTTAATTTTTTTTTTTTTTTCGTGTCCGATAGAAAAAAAAAAAAAAAAAGGACTGCAATCATCAATTCTACAATTTTTTTTATTATTGAATAAAATTTTAAGGCTCATTCTTGAACACATAAATGAAATAGTATTGTAGTGACAAAGTCAGATCAAAAAAAGGGAAAAAATAAGGATATAAAAAAAAAATGATAATGAAAAAGGGGGAAAAAAGTTTAAGAAGGGAAGAGGAGTAGAGAATGATATTTTCAAATACTAAATTAATTACCACGTAACCATTTGATCAAGTCAGTACCAAGAAAGAAAGAGGTTTTTCAGGAGATAACTTACCATGGTGAAGGTAATTAAATTCAAAGTATATGCGATATAGCATCGGCTAGTAAATAATCCATGCAGGGGCGGAAGAGTCGCCTCACGCAACACGTGGCTTTTCTATGTTTGCTAGGAAGGTAACTGAGTAGCATAGGTAAAATGATTAGTCACGATGTTTGGCATTTGTAATTGACGATGCATATTTAAACAGACAGTATCGAGAGACCGAGTGAGCCTATGATTGGGATGAATGATACTTTTCAATTCTAAATTTTATTGAGAAATGATTGGGATCACACAAAAGTAAAATAATACGACAAAAGCTGATATAAAGAAGATAAAAATTGATTCAATAAGAGACATCATATAAAAAACGAATTCCCAAGTACAAGAAAGAATAGCCAGTATTATTGGTATCGAACATAATTAAGGGGGAGGGAAACATTAAAATATAAACAGATAATGTTAGCGTCTTTTTTTATTATTATTATTTTAGTCTAAACACTTACTCATGAAAATACAAATGGTAACCTACTAGAAAGAGGGAGTTTTTATTTTATTTTATTAATATTGCTATTGCTGTTGATTTTGTTGGGATTACTTTCTGCTACAACGATTTGGGCGCTTACCCATTTCCCTCAAGCTTATCAATATAGACCAAAAGTTTAATATTGCTGCAAAGTCATAATTTCATAGTTTCATCCTTACTTCTGACTTGTCTTGGCTTTCTACTTAAAAACATTTGATTACCTTACATCTAATAATGGATTAGTTTTCAGTATTTTATTTACTTTACTAGATTTACTCAAGGAGGAATAAGTGCAAATAATTTCTTAATATTTTGTACATTTGACACAAATTCTTATATAATTTGAATGTGCTGCAAACTTCTAAAATGGGTTTATCTTAAATTTATTCCCAATGTTATCTGGTGAATAATGTATATTTTACGCGTTGAAGAAAAACAAAATACAATAAACTTCCTTCCAAGTAAAATGACTCTTTCTTAACTCTTAAGCTTTAGAATATACATGATTTAATATGACTAAAATCAATGTTGTCTATTAGATACAATTTATTGACAATGCTTAACTCCCCCTTTTTTTTTTAATTTAACTCTCCATAATAAGAGTTTCTTCGGCAATTAATAATTATTTCCTTTCCCCTTATGAATATTAATCCTTTTTTTTTTTTTTTTTTGTTAGATTGTTATACATATCTTGACAAATATAGTTTAATCTTGTATATATTCATATATGCAGTACTCAATTATATCAAAAAAAATTATATTAAAGATATTAACCATGATAATTATTACATCTAATACATACATACATACATACATACATACATACAGACATACAGACATACATATATTTATTTATGCAAATATTTATATTATATATGTATGTACGTATGTATATTATTGTAGATACTAAACTATGATATTACTTTATTTTATTTTAGAAAGAAAACATCAAGTTATATTTAAAGATATATAACACTCCTTTTTATTATTATTATTATACTGTAATCAATATACATATCACATACATACAAATATACATACAGACTCACCCACGCGCCTACTTACTCGCTCGGTCGCTTACATAGATATATAACAAAAATCTCTGTAATTTATATAGAATATTTAACGTACATCCTTTATCTTTTATACATTATATACATCATATATTCCCTCCTTTATTCTATCGTAATAGACATATAAATTGATTTATCTTTTTTTTGTGTGTTTCTCTCCTTTTTATGTTATAATTTCTCCTTTTATTTATTGTAGTATACAGCTGTCAAAAATAAACTGTTATTTATTATATATAGAACCCTTAAATGAAAGAAAAGGAGCATTGATATAAATATATATACATATATATTTATATATTTATATGTATATATACATTTATATATATATATATAGAACAATAAGAAGTCTAAATAATGATAATAAAATCCAGTCTTTTATCATTCTTATTTCTTTTCTTTATTTTTATTTTTATTTTTTTATAGCATATGGACATCAAATATTTACTTTGTGATAATTCTTCAAATTTTGAAAAAGAATACGAAAGACAAGTCACCTATTGGTCTTCTAGTTCACCTTCATTATTAGAGACTCTAGACTCTAATTTATTTATCTCAAAAAAGAAGAAACATCAAAGACGTACACCATGGACTACTTCAGAAGATTATTTATTAGAAAAAGGTTATTTACAAGGTTTGTCTTGGGCTATGATATCCTCTAGATATTTACCTCATCGTTCTCGTGGATGTTGTTGGGGTCGTTTCAAGACACTTCGAGCTAAATTTTTAGAACAAAACCCAAGCTACCGTACATTAAGAACACGTAAATAATTATCAAGAGCATTATAAAAGAAGAAGAAGAAAAATGATTTTGTATATAGTTCTTTTTTTTTTTTTTTTTTAATAATCTGTAAAAAAAGCTATAAAATGGAATTGCTTTAATTGACCATTCTCATTTGTCTTTCCTCCTTCCATCTTCTAATATTTATTGTATAAGGTTAAATAACATGGACACTATTTACATTATGCATCTAAACATGTCTGATGCTAATCATCATACTTTACTCATCTATTGAAATACGAGCCTCTCTATTCCTTAAGTAAAGTAATTTTTCTAACCATCACAACGCATGTAATAAGATCGTTTGAAAAAGAAAAAAAAAATCATTGTAGCAATATGAGTAGTCAGAGGTATTTTATTTAAAGACGGTACGCTATGTCAATAGGGAATATAAATGTATAGTACGCACACTACTTACAGAGCTACCCTCCTTCTCTACTCTTTTTCCTCAAATTTCAATATCTTTAGCGATTATCTCGTCGTTATCGAAATTTAGCTAATGATAGAAAAGAAGTGAAGTTGGCCTGCTCTACTTGAAAATAGTTAGGATGGAAAGAATTTAATTCGTGAGGGTGGAAGACTGAAAGCGGCGATTGAAAAGCAATGGTCCAGATATTTAGAGGATTCAAAATTATCAGATTTAATGGCAAGATATGAAATAATCCTACAAAATCATGCATCTATTTATAAAAACTTCCACATCAAAATCTAGCATTTCAAATTACAAACTTTCAAAAAGCAGATAAAGATCGTATTATAAGCTGACTGTGATGACATAGCAAAAGAAAATCAATGAGGTCTTGTCGACTGCTACTATTGTAGACCCTAAAATAGTGGGTAACTAAATGATGATTGATCTTGTTCACTAACTTTTTTTGCGAATCCATTTACAGACAATTCGGAGATTGTAGCTCAAGAGTCATGCTTGGTTAACGTTGCAGCGTTGCCGTTGCTATCGTCCAAAAAAAAAAATCGAACATTGTCCGAATTTGAAGTGTGAATACTGTAATCCTAGAATCCCTGAAAACTGATGTTCTTTAAGGCTCAGTTCTTTCTCCATTTTTTGTACTTAATATACATAAACAAGCTTCCTGATATTCTATGTCTATTACCAATTTCAACAAATATATGTGATCAACCACTTCAATTTGTACAATCGCTTAATTGCTTGTTATATGCTGACAATGTTGTCCTCATCACGGCACCTGAAAAGTGACGCTCTTTATTATTGTTATGTGAAGAAAACAGTAATTTATTAGGCTACCGCTAGAATCCTGGTAAACGTGTAATCCTTGATCCTTCTGATCATCAGCAACCGTACACTTTATATCGTGACCCCATTCCAACCCAAAAAAAATGTTTTTCTTATCTAGGTATCCCCATCAAAGATAGGAGGATTCTTAGATATAGCGCAACTCGTACAAAATAATACTAACAAAGCCCTACAAACAATGAACCAAATGGCATCTATTGGGGTTAACCTCAAGGGATTTGATCGTTTACTCGCTACTCGCTTCTACACGCAGATAGTCCGACCACAACTCGAATATGGTCTAGCTATTAGTCTACTTAGTGCAAAGGATATCCAACAACTGGGATCTTGTCAAAGCATATGCATAAGACGGATATTTGGTGACTCTAGTCGATCATCAGTAAATGTGATGCTTCATATGGTAAACCAATCATCGATGAAGGTTAGGGTGTCCATTCTTCAAGCCCAATTCGTTTTCTGTGCTATTGATTTACCGGATAATACCTTGCTCGCTAAATTACTTCCCGAGCTTCAAGCCTCCACCTTTAACATTCAATGGTATAAACTCATTCAAACACCATGCTGGAGACTCTGTGTCGCCAACACTCCTTTTGGAAACATTGTCAAGAATTTCTTGAAGAGAGTTTTCATCAGCTACGTGACGGGGCACGTTCTGTTTTGCTTTCCGCTTGTTACCCCCCCCCCAAAATTCGATTATTGATCCGATACTCTGGTTACTCACGACACACAGTGAGCATAGTCGAACTATTTGATGGCGTCTTGGTTGGTTACCCGGAGGAATACCTAAAGCCTGCCCATATCATCCTTAAGTACACTTTTAGTCGGTCATACGCCACTGAATGCTTGTACATGCACACATGTTTATTCTTGCCACGATCAATTGCAGATCCCCTTTTTTACCTTTCTTTTAAATCATCTCCCTCAGCGTAAGTATCGAAATTCTCGGGATGTTACTGCCTGGCTCTATCGCTGGCCAGCGATGTGTACCATTCTACAGGTAATGGATCACTTAATACACGATAAACTATGTCTCCCTCCACTTCTTGACCCAGGCAGGAAATGACTCAACTGGTTGTCCCTTTAAACTTGTTAGCAATATTTCCCCCCTTTCTTTATCACCTTCTCTTCTTCTTCCTTCCCTTCACCTTTTTTTTACCTCTTGTCCCCGTAAGAGGGTTTTTAGATACTTTTTTTTCACATAATTTGAACTGACCTAGGCAATCTAATATAACAAAGATATTATGTGCTCATAGGTTAATTTATAAAAAATAGTAAAAATAAAAACTGTTTAATCGTAGTCATATAAAATCACAGCCCACAAAATAAAATAAACTTAGAGGAAGGAACCAATAATTCATTCAGAATGAATATTATTACTGCCAATACATAATTATAGAATATATCATCATTTATTATATTGTTAAAAAAGAAAAAAAATAAATTCTCTTTTTTTTTTTCCGCTTCAAAATTAACCCTTCTCTTACGTCTTTTTTAAGTTAATCTACATCCATTAAATCTCTTGGACGTTCGTGTGAATTATCTGAAGTATCTGCTTCTACTTCAGTTGAACTTCCAGAAGCAAAACTACGTGCAGAGCGAGAATTCCTTCGTTGAGAATGGTGATAAAATAGTAGATCTCCTTCACGTGGCGGACGACTAGCTAATATAGATGTCATATGATTTGATGTAGTTGTAGTAGGAGAAGCTGTTGTATTATTAGGTAGAGATGATTGTCTAAGAGTGTTTGTAGTAGTAGTAGTAACTGCATTTGTATCTTCTGTTACATTATTATTATCTTGTTGTCCATTATTATGTTCTGCAATGGGTATAGCCATAACATCAGAAGTAACATTGTCTTCAAGATGAACAACTTGTTCAGCAGGGGGTGGAGGTGGTGGAGCTGCTGCAACAACTGCTGCTGCTGCTGCCTGAGTAGTAGATGATGTCGCATTAGGTGGATGTGAACTATGAGGTCTTTCTACACACCACCATCGATGACCATCTGCCCAAGCTTTAGATTGACATGATTTAGAACAATATTTTGCTTTTCGACTAAATTATATATATAGTGTATATATTTATATAAAATAAGTTAATATGTATATTTTTTTTGTAAATTATAAAAAAAAAAAGGAAAGCAAATATTACCATCGACGACATTTAGCAAATTCACGTGGGAATCTCTCCCATTTACCACATTGCATGTTTGCACATTGTCTTACACCACCTCTTGCTTCATCTTTTCTGCAAGCATTCCTCATGATAACACCAGCCCAATAAATAATAGCAGCGGGATGAAGACGATGAGTAAATTTTTCAACAACAGAAAAGACATTATGACGATGATTATTATGAAAGGCTTGACGAATAGAAGGGTATTTAGAAAGATAAGCAAGCAATTGTAAAGATAAAAGAATATCTTCTTCACGATGAAGTATTGCGTCATTAGATAAATTATTTAAAAGTGGAATAGTAGATAATGATGCGGTATATGGTTTTGGTTTTGGTTTTCGAATACGCTTTAAGAATGTACGACGTTTAGGGATGACAAATAACATGTTATGATGATTAACTTGAGGCTGAGGATGATGCTGTGAAAGAGAGTTAAAAGTATTCAAAGATTGTTTATTTTCAGATGGCATAGTTGGTAAGCTTAAAGCGGTTGTTGGAGTGTGACTATAGAGATGTTGCTTTCTTTCTTGGTCCTTTTCTATTTTTGTTTGGTCAAGTGCATTTATAAAATTTTCGAGAATGGCGAGAATAACATGGACAGCACCTGCTTCAACCACACGAGACCGAATAGCTTCTGTACCACGAACACCAATGTTAACAACACATTGAAATGCTAATGACCATTTCCATAAAGAATGCTTATCTGTATGTTGGCAAGTAGCTAATATCTTTATTAATCTTTCTAATCCTCCATCTGCTGCTAATATTTCACGAATGCGTGGTGAAGTTGATGTCATGTAAGCTAGATGAGTTAAAGAATTCACTAATGGTAAAGTTGCTGTACAATCTAAAGCTCTTCTGTCATATAAGGTAGAAGTAACAACTACAGCTGCTTTATTTTGTGCTGGGGAACTAAAATTAGGTTCACGCATGACTTGATTGTAAACAAAGATAACTCTTAAAAAGATAAAATAAAAATAATGATGTATAAAGGAATTAGTTATTTAAGTAAAAAAAAAAAAATAAATAAATAAATAAAAATAAAGAGAAAAAGAAAAAGAGAGAAAATAATAATAATTTAAAAAAAAAAAAAAAAAAAAAAAAAAAAAATGAAAAAAAAAAAAAAAATAAATAAATAAATAAATAAAAGTATTTCTTCGAATAACTTCTCCTTTTCAAAATTTTATCTTTCTTTATTATTTCAAAGCAGCTTTACTTCTTATTCTTCGGAAAAGATTGGTCAAAAAAAAAAAAAATTTTTGTCCAACTAAATTAGCTCATTTCTTTTGTCGCAATAAAATCATAGGTTTCAAATAAATTTTTACTCTTTATTATTTCATTTTATTGTAACTAAGTTCTATATATAAAATAATGAATTTTAAAATAATAATAATTCTATGTGGTCCATGAATTTGTACCTTTCTTTTTTAACTTTGTATCAATCATTCTTGTCAATCTTCAATCTATCGTCATTAATTATGTCAACCTGAATTGATGATTGACTAATTTGCAACAATCGATATAATTCTGTTCATAAAAAAAAAGTAACCACTTATATTTGTGTTGAAAATATCTAGATATCACGTTTGTTACTATGCTGATTTTTTTTTTTCGCATATGAATTCTCTTGCGCAGACCTACCTTTTTTCTTATGACTTTAAACCCTAAGATTAAAAAGAGTCGTTCCCATCACTTGAATCGTTCATTTTTATTTTAAATCTTTCATTAATGATAAGTCAGTATTTCAAATAGTATCAACTATTTATAAGTCCCGAAGATAGTAATTATTTAAAGTGGGTAGACTTATTATAGTCAAAGAAGAAGACATAAGATAGTCATTAATTACAACAATTTCGATACATTTACAAAGATATTCTTTTAACCTTTTGCAATTCAAGTATTTTGATCCGTCTATGTCTAATTTCCCAGCTGCTCCAAGTAATTATTAATTTTAGAAGAATTAAGCTTTGTGCTTTTTATAACCTAAACTTTGTAAATTACTGGATTATTATTTTTTGTAAGCTCGCATTTTTACTTTTCTTTATAACATAGTTTAGAGTAAAAAAAAATAACTTCATTTAATAATAAGCTAAGAAAAAAAAGAACCCTCCAGGAAATAATCATACATAGTCTTCGCTATATCAAAGACTTTTCCAAGTTAATCTTCTGTCAATTGTATTAATATTTGGGTTATCTTTTAATAAAGTATGAATCAATTGTACCAAGACTAAGCTCATTAGGAAATAGGCTTTTAAAATCTATTTGAAATAACTATCAGAAAAATAAAATAAAATATGACTACCATTGTCTACGCTAGAGTCATATACCATCTATCAAAGTTACATTCGATGTAAGAATAGAACCAGATTTTACGAGCGAAATTCGCAATGTTTTTCTATTTTGGCTGTCAGTGATACTCAATAGACACTATTACTTTATGGGTTATTTAGAATAACATGATGTAAATAATTAATGACATATCATGGATATAATTATTGTATTTATTTATAATAAAAGACCTACTATAAACAATTTTAGACACATATTCTTATCTACATCAAATGGATTTCACTACGGACTATATCAATTCTATGTGTACATTTTGATATATGTTTATAAATTTGATTATTAACAATATGTAGTTATATCTATACTTCTTTCCCCCTTTCGAGTGTATTTATTATTAGCCTTTTATATATGTATATATATATATATTTGTATATATTTCATAATGTATTCTCCTAAGGAGGCTTATCGATTATTATCACTGTGAACAGTCTTTAACCAACCTCTCTCAAACTTGCTTTTACGCCCAGTGTGTTATATTTGATCATGATGAAGCATAATATTGTACTAGTATATCAATGAATAGAAAACATATTGTGTAAATATGATCTAATCTAATCCGCTAAATTTTTGTCTATACTATAAAGCCATTATTACAGAGAGAGCGAATAAAGAAAAGAGTTCATATCATTAAGAAGGGAAGAGTAGTAGTAGTTGAGCTTGTTTATTTCATCAAAAGTAGCTAATCTTTTATAATTTAATTTCACAAACTTCAGTTACTGACGGATTTGAAGTGGTAAATATATTAAACTTTCTTCATCTCGGAGGACCAGGACCTTCTCCCTTCCGATATGTATAATGTTCGTGTAACTATTAGAAATATAAAGTTCGTGATATTTTTCTTATTGAGAGTGTTCTTTTTCTTTCTTTCTTTTATGACATGGTAAAAGTTATCTATTTTAAAATTGAACTGACTCATGTTTGTAAACGTGTAAAGGAATTAATATGCATATAAAAGAAAAAGAAACTAATGTTAACTTTTTGTTACAATCTTTTAAAAAAAATTATGGCGGAGCAATAATTATAAGAAATTATAGTGTAATTCATTGACAGGTACAAGTCCTTTTTTTTTTTTTTTTTTTTTTTTTTTTTTTTTTTTTTTTCCTTTTATTTATTTACACAAACACACAGACAAGGCAATATAAAATAAATACATAAATAAATAAAATAAATTCAACCCCTTTTTTTTTTAATCTTTAATTATGCAACAACTTGGGATTTGCCTTGATAATTTGGGTTATAATTATTCTCGACACTTATATAATTTTAATAGCAATCAATTATCATCAAATTATACAGAGACATTCACTTTAGAGCCGCTGGTAACAAATAAGGGAAATTGTAAATAAAGAAGCTAACTATCTTTTCTTAAAAGTGTCATTACTATGATGTATTAATTCATGATTCAGGTACAAAATAATAAATTTATCTAACCATGTTATATATTTATTTTATTTTCTTTTTTTCTTTTTTTTTTTTTTTTTTAAAAAAAAAGGAGAAAAATCAGAATTATATAAGCAATTTCAACGTATTATATCTTCTTCTAATTCATATTATAATATAACACCTTCTATTTCAAAGAAAAGAGAATTTGTTCAAGTATATATAGAATATTGAAATTCAATTTGACAAATTGTAAGCTAATATTTTATCAATAGAATAATGAAAGAAGAAAATATCTTTTAAATGAATTTATCAATACTGAAGCAAATTACTTGAACAGTTTAAGGACATTTGTTACTGTAACGTATATTATAATAAACGGTTTTTTTTTTCATTAACTTTTTCTTTCTTCTTTTTTGGTTATAAAATAGTTAATCGTTGAACCACTTCGACAAAGATCAAAAGATAGACATCGTGCAATTATTGGACAATATGAATGTGCAAATATATTTATGAATATTGGTGAATTAGTTCAAGTGACAAACGATTTTTATCAAGATTTAGTTCGATATAATCCAGATACAGATAATTTTGGTGACTTGTGTTTATCACATGTAAGTATAATCATAAATGAATACATATGTGCGTATATTCTAATATCATATATAATAATTAGTTGCGTAAATTCTCTTGTTATAATAAATTCTTATTAGGCGTACATAATGCTCAAATCATTAATGAAAAGCAAATGAAGAATCCTCATTATGTTCATTTTTTAGAGGTAAATAAACAAAATAGATCTACTTGTTCTTTTCTAACATACAACACACACATATATATATATATACTTTAGAAAGTAAATACTAATAAAAATAATGGAAATCAAACTGTATACGACTATTTGGCACTACCTATTCAGAGAGTTGGAAGATATACAATGTACTTTAAAGGTAAATATAAAACAATAAACCTAGATATACTTTATTCGTAACATACATACACGTACATACACACACACACATACACATATATATACACACATATATATTATATATGTCTATATATACATTATATATGTATATAACAGAGATTATAAAGCATACAACAGACGATCATAAAGATTTACCAGGTCTTTATGGCTCACTTTTAAAAGCAGAAGAAATAGCCAATATGACGGAAGAAGTGCATACGCAGCTTATGAAAATATTTCGTCAATTATTACAGGCTATTCTCTATTGCCCAGTAAGTCTTCTTCTGTACATAACACATACTTACATACTCATCTATTATGAATGAATGAATATATACATACTTTTATATATATATATATAAAAGGAGTCCTTAATTAGCTTTCAACGTCGATTTATAAGTTATCTTGATATAGCAGAAATGGATCCAATTACATTAAAACCAACTCAACCTGTTACTTTATTTTTGTTTTCAGATAAATTAATGATCGTTAGGAGGCCCTCGTATGATGTGGATGGCTTAGATGCTTGTGGATTAGATCAACGGATATATGAAGGCTCTGAGAAAACTGACTTTATCATTCGAAAAAAGGCAAACTCGGGTAAATTAAAGTTTATAGGATGGACGAGTTTAGACGATATTGATATACGTGAAGGAGGACTAGAGTCAGGTATAATAAACGCGTTAATGAGATGGGTCAGTTTGTGATTATTTAATAAAACTTTCTTTCTTTTTTTTTTTCTCCTTTTTAGATAATCTAAAATCGTTTGTTTTAATGTATAATAATACTTCAAGAAATACTTCAATTGACAATACTGATCAAGCCACCCAAAGATCTTTAGAGGCTTATTTCCAAGATGAACTACAAGGACATTATTTTTCATTAACTCACTCTGGTGGTAATTTGATAAATCGAGAATATTTTCAAACAATCGATAAAACAAAGTCCTTTTTCATTTATCAGTATGGAAAATTAAAGAATGAAAAGAAGCAAAGTGGTAAAAATAAAAGAAGAAGAAGGAGGAGGAGGAGGAGGAGAAGAAGAAGAAGACACTTAAACCTATTTTATTTGTTAGATGAATTGATCAAAACCTGTTACTGTCAATGGAATAATCATCATTTTTATACAAACATTTATTCTACATTAAAATACTCCAAGATTGAAAATAAGGTAAAATTTTAAAATAGAAAAGAAAAGACAACCTATGTTATAAATACTATCCTTCTTCTCCTTTCTTCTCTTAATATATTTACATATATAAGAATGATACTATTTTAGTTTTTGTAGAGAATAACATGGTAAAACAAATAGAAACAATTTTAAGTAATTGTTTTATCACTCCAAACATAGTAGCTTTCATTGTGCCTCATGAAAAAGAAGATAATTACGAATTTGCTATTCGTAGCAAATGGGCTGCTATCATGGGCAACAATGAGAATCAAAAGTTATCCAAGATGACTCTAATTCAAGTTAAACAAATAAATGAAGCACAAGATCAGTTATTTGGAAATTGTAAGTTTTACAAAAAAAAATTTTTTTTTTGTTTTCTTACCTCATATGTAAAGCTTTATTTATTACACACATTAGTATTAGCTTGTAATCGTGATTTATCAAGAGAATCTCAACTAGTAAAAATGAATGCCTATCAACGACCAACAAATAGTCGATTTTCATTTGTAAAGCATGAAATTATACGTAAAAAGAGCATATCTACTTTTAGGTTATTCTCTGCTCTAGGAATACATCAACAACGACGTCAACATGTAAAGCCTTCTAATAATATATTCATAAATCGACGTTCACGAACAACTACAGCGAGAAAACCAATAACAACTAGGGTAACATCAGCAGCAGTAAATAATGAATCTAATTCAAATGATTTGGATAATCATAATTCATCCATATATCGTTCGTGTCTATCATCCATAAATAGTAGCAATCTCTCTATCAAATCTCAATATAGTGAAGAGTCTATTAACAAACTGATATCACCATTAAATTCACTTGAAAAACAAAGCACTAATAGACGCTCTTTATCCTTATCACCATCACCACTTGTATCATCACAATATCAATCCACGTTTTATCGTCTAGCAAATGCTTCTCTTTTAACAAATAATCAAGAACAAAGAGGTTTGAATGTAAAGTTAGTACACCTTCATTATATTATATCATATTACATAAATAACTCACTTGTATACATTTCTTTTGGATTACTCTTAGCCAAGTTTTCATCCAACACGAACTGCTTCTTATGAATTACAGGTATGCTAAGCAATGTTATTATCTATTTGCATATAGTTTGTTAAATAGTCTTACATATAATCAAGTCTGCTGCAGATAAAAGAGGATCAGAAGAATTAATCAATCTTTCTTTCATGAATAACAATAACAAATCAATGTTGGAAGAAGATGACGATAATCAAAGTTCTAGTCTACGTGAGCCTACACCTGCTATGATTGGACCTGGAAGTGAGTTTTCAACCATTCATAGTCAGCAAAGTACTTCTACTATTTCAACTTTTAATCATCAACGACTTTCTCCTTTATCTCGTAATAAAGTAAGTTATTTCTCTCTCCCTCCCCCTTTTTTTTTTTTTTTTTTTTTTTTTTTGTATTTCTATATGAACATATACTATTTATTCTAAATATGATTATAAAGATTTTAGATCATCATTCCCTCCCATCCTTCATCAATCGTCCATCCTTATCTGACTTGACCATTCCAATTACTACTGTGTCGTCTTCACTTGATGATTATCAGCATAATGTATCAACTTATATTGGATCTGATACAGCAGCAGATAATAAAAAACCTTTTGAATCTGATTTATATTTGAAATTAGAAGAGAAGAACAAAACTATACTCGTGTTGACAGAGCTTGTACAAAAGGTACTTTTTTCTTAAAAAAAAAAAAAATCAGTTATATAGAAACACTCCCTTTTTTTAAAAGAAAAATACATATACACATACATACATATATATATATATATATATAGAAAGAAGAAGAGATTGAAGTATTAAAAGCAGACTTGGATGACTATGTTTCTGAACTAGGCTCTGTATGTGATGTAAGTTATAAAATATACATGTATACATATTCATATTTATAAACTTTAACCCCGCATATACTGTCTCTACAGAAATTCAATAGGGAATTGGATGAAATTGCTGATATCTACACAACCGATCATCAGCAACCTAGTCGACCTTCTCATCCATCCCCTGATATGCAATTAAAGAAGAAATTAGACATGACTTTACGAGAAAGAAATCAATGGCAATTAAAAGCGACGTAAGTTTTTTTTTTTTTTTTTTTTTTTTTTTTTTTTTTTTTTTTTGTATTCCATAAAGACATTCAATAAATATCTGTATACGTTATTTATCCATAACTAACTTCGCTCATAGGGAGCTTGAATACCAACTTCGTGCACTATTATTAAATCAACATCATCAGCTTTATTACAACTCTATTTTAAATCAAATAAATTCAACGATGAAACCAAGACTTCAAGATGAAACTATCTTGACCAAAAAAAAATAAAAAAAAAAAGACTGCACAAGTCAAAAATAGATATCCTCTGTGTTATACCCTCTCTTTCTCTCTCTCTCTCCTTCCTTTTTCTCCCTTTTTTTTTCTTTTTTAACTTATAATACAATATCTACAACTATTTCGCTCTTATCTTTCACATTTTCCTTCTCTAAAAATTATGGCTTAATTAAATTTTTTTTTTAAAAAAAAAAATGAAATCTAAAAAATGTATTTAAAAAGTGCTTAAATAAAGGGAGTTGTAATATTACTTCAATATACACATAACTATTTATATTTATAGACATATATATTATGTGCGTTCATACTCTTCTATTTCTTCTTGTTGTTCCTATCATACGCGTATTATTAGTGTTGTTGTTATTATTAGTTGGGTTTGTAGTGTTTAAATGTTCATTGTTAGTGTGTGTCATAGATGTATCATGGTTGGATCCAGCAGTTGAGGTCATAAAACTAAGATTGGCTATACCATTTCGAATCCCTCCTGTTCCTACTGATAAATGATGTCCTGAAGATGTATTACTTAATGCGAGTCCTGCTCCTTTATTATGATGAACTGTCAATGAGGAAGGTTGTTGATTATTACTAGATAATGCATAATTATTACCATCATTGTAAATAATCCTAGATCTTCTTGAACGGGCTTGAGCTCCTGTATTAGGACTTGGTGTCTGTGTTGTTGCTGTACGTGATGCAGTTTGTAAAACTAATAAAAGATATATGAATAGATTGTTTTTTTTTCTTTAAAAATAATAATAATAATAATAATAATATAGATTCATATACTTACATTCTCTTCTTTGTGTTTCATGCCTCGACTGAACATTTTTAAAATGTGTTAAAAGGTCTTGATATTTAATCGTATTGATTTCTTCTGTATTTTTACTATTAAATGTAGTTGTTTTAAGTTGCTTTTTATCAGTGGATATGGTAGAAGTGACGGGGCTAAACAAAAGTGAGTAAAGAAAATACAAAAGAGTCTTCATTTAGTCTTTTATACCTTTTAGGTAAAACATGAAGAAATCCAAGTGATGAAACACTATTCAATCGATTTCGTAAGGTTGAAAAAGCAGAGGACTGAGGAAGTAACATCAATATTCCATACAAGCATTTAAATAAATATGGGTATTTTTCGGGCTCCAGTAATTGAAGGCGAAGATCTACAAATATATAATTTGTTTTTTTTTCTTTAGTTCAATATATATACATGTATATTTATATGTATGTATATAATACATAACCTCACTTTAAAAAAATACATTACATGTAAATACTGGTGATTCTAGTAATTGTACAAGCTTATCAATCTGTATAAGCATATTGACAGTAATGTCTAATTCGGCACTGAAAAAAAAAAAAAAAAAAAAAAGTTAACATCTACAATAATATTGATCATGAGCGATTAAGCAATGTTACAAGATTTGAAGCATATTAGCAGCATGTTCATAAACTTGAGACAATAGACATAAAGAAAAGGTGGAAACAGCATTATGACACCAGGATCGATATAGAGTATTAAACAAACGTTGATTCTCTCTTGAATCCAAATTTCGAAGCCTCTTGCGTAAGTCAGTTAATTCAGAAGCAGTAATCAAAATAATATTTAAATTTTGAACCATAGTACTTGCAAATTCGAGATCCTCATCTTGCTCCAAGATATCAGCGATTGTACAATAGATACGCTCTGGATCAAGGCTCATACACAGTTGACGAATAATCAAACTACCTCGGGTCTCCAACAGACGACGGTCTGTGCTAAACAACGATAGAAGAGACATGATAAAACTACGAAAGTAACTATGATCTGAATAGAAGGATATCTGTGCTAGTAACTGTAAATCCTTACGCACTACTTCTTCTGATGAATCTGACAATGTTTTTAAAAGTGCAGGGAATGTTCCATCATCAGACGCTAAAATTTTGTTAGGCGCTTTTTTATGTAACATTAAGAGCCAATCCAGACTGGCTATGCGAGTTTCTTCATGTTGATTCAAAAATTGAAGACGTAAATTAGCCACAGTAGTTTGATAATCAAATGGATCACGGTCATTATCAACCCGACTAAACATCAATGATTTCTTCTTTTGTTGTTGTTGTTGTTGTTGTTGTTGTAAAATTTGGGTACCTCCTGATGGATCACTTTTACTCGTTATAGGCTCAGGGACATGAATAGGTGTCTCTAATACTAATTTTTGCAAATTCTGATTTGTTTCTAATGCAATATTGCGAATACCAGTGACAGTGTGTGCAAGTGAAGGTAAGACAGCTTTAATAATCTCAGGAGTGTATTGAATGATAACATCTTTAGTAATTTCTATAAACTCATTAATCCATAATAAAGCTGTTCTTTGAATATCTTCTTCAGATGATGATAAATGAGGCACTAATATTTCTACAATCTTGCCATATTGAACAATCACACCCTGGCCAGGCACATATGTTCCCTTCCCATGACCATCATTCTCTGAATCAATTAGAGCATCTTCTTCTTTTTCATCTTGTCGTTCTGTCTTGAACTCTTCATCTCCTTCTTCCTTTCGCTCCTTTCTTTCCTTTTCTTCTCCATCTTTATCATTCCCTTCTTCCTTCATTTCTTTTACCTTGACTCTCCCTTCTTCCTGTTTCATTTTTCGTTTCCTTTCTTCTTGCTGTTGAAGTTGTAATTCGCGAGCTGCTGCTGCTTCCTTAATTTCATTTAAAAACTCCTGTAGTAATCCGCTTGTTGCAACCCTGACATCTTCGCTCACATCGTTCAGACAACGAATTAATCCATCCAAGAACTCTGGTAAAAAGGATATTAATTCAAGATCAGGAATCGAATCCAAGACACACATCCAAGATACCAAGAATTGACGAGCATTTGAATTACGTACATAGATACGTTGACTAAGAAGGGGAATAAAGCGAGGTAATGAAAAGGCAGTGTTACGTGGTAATGAAGAAGGCGTATCCAGTTCTTCACCACCAGCTTCTACTGTATTCAAAGGTTCATTATAAGGTGAGACGTAAGTTGTTGATAGTTCTGAAACAATATCTTTTATAAGTCGATCAAGTAGCTCTGCTCCATTCTTTACACTAATTTCAGAATCAGCAGACAACTATTCTCCCCTCCCCCACGACAAAAAAAAAATGAGTAAAAAGCTCTTATTGAAAATGGTGTATAAAGAAAAAAAAAAACTTACCTTGCATAAGGCATCAAAAATACTATTGAAATATCTTAAAACTTCACCTTTAGCTACTTTGGCAATATTGTACATACTTTCACAGGCATAGTATCTTACTTTCTGGTCTTGATTGCTAAAGCATGATAAAATGGGTGGGACGATCATGTTCAAATATTCAGATACCCCCTAATGATAAAGAATAATAAGTATATATTGATTTATTTTTGTTTTGTTTTTTTTTCTTTTACAGATCCTAATGCAATTGAGGTTGCTGCTAAGCCTATTAAACCACCATAACGAGCATATGGATTATTAGAATAAACAAATTCTTGAACAAGTGCATCTACAATTTGTGTAATTCTTTCTTTAGAATCTTCATTTTCTCGTACAAGTCTAATAAAAGAATAATAAGATTCAGTTAATGTTTTTTTTTCCTTCCTTCTTCCTTCCCATCCACACACACACACACACACATACACAGAATTATAAAAGTAAATGTTGCTACCTTTCAATTTCTAAAGCAGCCGCTTTCCTTCTGTCATATATTTTATCTGTTAACCCTTTAACTAAACCTGGTGAGAAAATGCTGACTTCCATTCGAGGATATATGTTACAAATTAAAGAATAAAAAAAATACGTATATAAAAATGTATATTAAAAATGGCGTATTTGTTTATTATGTTAAAAAAAAAAAAAGTGATACAATAATAGGAGAGCGTTTTATTACGTAATATTTGGGAGAAAAAAAAAACTTTAATAAAATTGAGATTTATTAGCTAAAAGATATTCTTCTAGAGTTTCTGGTTTTCTACCAAGTAAAATTTCAATAGTAGGAGTGATAACATCATCTCTATTATTTTCTAAATTATCTATTAAATCAATAGCTAGCAAATGTGAAATATGACCTGTTTCCATTAATTTGTTATACTTTTGAACAGGAGAAATTTGAATATAAGCTATATCGCGATCAATAAGACTAGAAATAATATGTACAAGTTTTGATGGAGTTGAGACATCACCAGTTAAGTGATAAACAGCATCAGCATGTTTTTTAATATCTTCGCGCAAGATAACAGCAGCAACTGCACCAATATCATTAGGTGAAATCCAGCCGTGAGCTTTATTAGGATCAGTGATATCATACATAGCGCCTGTTGTTGTCATCGTCTGAGCTTGCATAAAGATATTGGACATAAAACGACCCGGTCTAAGAGCAACAAAGTGACCACGGTTAGGGATCTCAAAGATGGCCTTTTCAGCAAGATAATGATTTGAGCCAATAAGGGATTCCCTCCAACCTGCATTCACACTGAAAGATGAAATATCGACGATCTGTTGAACGCCTGCTACATAAGCATACTGAGAGATAGTTAACTTGCAATTCACAAAATTATTAAAATCAGCAACAAGTAAGAAAAGTCGAGTATGGCCTTTAATCCCTTCCTGGATAGGACTTAAATCATGATAATCCCCCTGAACTACATTGACAAGGTGCTTACTATTCTTATGAGAAGAAAACAGGTCTTGAACTTTCACGGGGTTACGAGCATATAACGTGACAGCAACGTTATTGTCGAGTAAATCATTGACAACTTTCCTACCAATATTACCCGTACCACCTACAATAAAGACGCGTTCAACAATACTAGACATTGTGTTTTCTTAAAAATAAAAAAAATAAATAAATGAAAATAAAAAATTACAATGAGCCTACAAGTAAAACAAAAAGACATTTATTTTTATAGATTTTGAAAGTGAAACTCTTTTTTCCTTTTTGAGTTACTATTACTATTATTATACGCTTGTTTTAATCAATTACTATGGATATAAAGAATCAATGAAGTGGGAATAGGGTAAATTAATTATTCCGAAAAAAAAGTATTTGTATATGAAGTATACATATTTAAGATATTTTCAAAATTACAATTGCTTATTAAAACAAGTCAATATAATGTTTATAAGCTGAAATAGTAAGAAAACAAAAGTTCGTTTATTACCAAATTTATTATAAATATGTACTATCTATTTCTTTTTTTTTTCTTGTCTTTTTTTCCGGTTAAACTATATTACCTTTAATACAGCATTATAGCTCTCATTAACAGCCATCAATGATTTTTTTTTTTTTTTTTGCAATGATTAAGTGTTTATAGGATTACAAAAGACACGATATTATTTTATTCTTATTGTTGCTTTATATAAACGAAATGTGATAATAGAGAGCAGCTTGTTTCGTATTTAAGACGCTTATATGGTAGAGCAAGATATAAAGCAAATTATGCTTATATAAAAAGATATCAACATAAAGCATTGTTATAAAAGCTGCATAAGGAAGCGCGACTTTGTTTAAACATGAATACTATATGTATATAGTCTGTACAAATCAATAGACAGTCCATATTTATTCGTAAGCATTTCATAGATATGAGCTTTTGAGTCTGTAATAAGAATTGATAGTAAACACTCTTGATATATCTGCAGTAGTTTATCAGTAAAATTAAAACACTTTTGCATATATCATGTCTTCTTATCAAATAGTTTTATTAATATAGTCATATTCAGGGGCAAAAAAAAAAGCGTCCGTATATGTTAAACTAAAAAAAAAAGGGGGTCAAAAAATAGATAGTACTACAATCAATCTGTTAAATGAATATCAAATACCAGAACTAATCTTCAATTGCAAATAGACACATTTTCTACTTACTTCATAAGATGTTACGTAGTAGACAGTTATAATACTTTCACTGTTACACTACGCGGCCTAAACTCAAAAAAGTCGAGCTAAAAAAAAAAAAAAAAAAAGTACATTGACGTAAACATTTAATCAGAGCAACCACAACAACAATAACTAATATCCCTACGACATATATAAACTGGCTTCAAGTGCTTATTATTATTATTAAACACAAAACAAACAAACAAAAACAGACTCTTATGATTTATCAACGCATTTATTCTATTCGTTTTACTACTTCTTTAACGACTATTCGTCGTCGTGGTTTACACATGACAAATATGACTCGTTCAGAAGGTGCAACTGCTAACTCAAAAGGTTTTAAGGAAAAGGAAACTGCAGTGGAGAATCAATGGGCTCGATCACACGTAAGAGAATATAAATAAATAAATAATGATGATGAGGAAGTAGTAGGATACAATTATTAATCATAAAAAATAGGATGCCGAATTACTTAAAACTTTAAAAGAAAAATTGGCTACAAACGAACAAACAACAGAAGATCTTAAGCGAAAGTTAACAGAATTACAATCGAAAAAATAAATATAAAAATAAAGCATTGTAATATACTTTAATGAGTTGAAAGAAAGAAAGTGTGTGTGTGTGTGT
The DNA here is from genome assembly GCF_025118155.1 of Cokeromyces recurvatus. NCBI lineage: Eukaryota > Fungi > Mucoromycota > Mucoromycetes > Mucorales > Mucoraceae > Cokeromyces > Cokeromyces recurvatus. The sequence goes on along the minus strand of NW_026251418.1, from coordinate 269,652 downwards.
GTGTGGTTTTGTTAATGTTGAAAGTATGTATTTTTGTTTGTTTTTTTATTGTTATTATTAAGGTTATAATAAAATACATTTAAACCTTGAAACCACGAGAAGCACGCTTACCACGAGCACGTTCGAACTTACGACCCTTAGAACGAACGTAAGGCTTCTTGTTCTTGTGAGGACCGAAACCAAAGTGCTTGACAGCTTCACGGCTGTTCTTGGCACCACGGATGAGGATGGTGTTGGAACCAGTAGGAGCACGGAGAGCCAATTGATCCAAAGTCAAGACTTCACCACCAGCCTTCAAAATACGAGCCTTAGCGGTCTTAGTGAAACGAAGAGCGGCAACAGAGAGCTTGGGAAGATCAAGAAGACGAGAGTCATCGGTAACGGTACCAACAACAACAACAGTCTTACCTTCCTTGTTGTTCTTGACAATACGAGAGACAGTGACGGGAGGACGGTTAATGCGAGACATAAAGAGACGCTTCAAAACAACCTTGTTGAAGTTGGCATCAGTACGACGAGCAAGGAAACGATAAAGCTAAAAAAAAAAATAAAGACATATTCAGAATAAATTTTTTTTGGTTTAAAATGTGTGCGTAAAATATATACCTTAACCAACAAAGCCAAGTAGACGTTATCAGACTTGGGGGCAGTACGGTTGGTGTTCTTAACGTGATGCTTCTTGAGGTCAATACCCTAATTTACAGTTTGTTAAAAAAAAATAAATTCACAAAACATATTTTCTCCTTGTCATTCAGCTATATAATGATGATGAAATAGATTGAAAAAAAAAGAAACCAGAAAAAATGATGGAATGAACGATGCTAAACATAATGCTCATTTCTCTTAGTTTTTTTTTCACTTTTACTGTAAAATTCATATACTTTACAAAATGTAATAACTGTTAAGCCGAAATAATCGTCTAAGGGTGTGTTTACTATTCGAACATGCAAGTGAACCATGTATTGTGTTTGGAACATTACTATTGTTTTTTTTCATTTTTCTACAATATATTCAAGTTGCTATAAAAAAGAAGAACAGCATACAATAATAAAAGTCTCCTCCTTCTCTTCTTCACTTGTTTCTGTTCGTGATTGTATTATTTGTTAATTTAACAAAATTAACCAATTCCACAAAAAAAAAAATCGTTTCGCAGAAAATTTTATCGTTATTCTCATCCATTCCCTTTCTTCTTTATCCTTCTTCTTCATCCATCTTATTCTTCTTTTTCTTTTTTTTTTATCTATTCATCATCATCATCTTTCTAAACTGTTTGACAAGATTATATTACCATTTTAAGATTACAAAGAGAAGAGGATGATCATTAGGTTCGGCATTTACTTCTCTACTATATTCCTCTCTGATTCTTTCCTTTGTCTGTCTGCCTTACTTTCATTTGCATTTCAAAAAATAGAAATTAGTCCGACCTGTATTTATCCTGTTCCGACTCGAATCTGTGACCGTTTTTATAGTCATTTTGGAAATCCGTGCTGCTCTCAACTTTCATCATAATTGCTTTGACACCCAAATTTTCGCATAATAATGTGTTATATAATCGTAACTCTTCCCTATTCTATATACAACGAATAGTATTAAGAAAAAAAGACAAAAAAACCCCTCCTCCAAAACAAAATAAAATTATTTTTCTAATTTATTTATTCCAAGTACTAATAACAGCTTAGTTAAATAAATGTACAAAAAAAGCTCTTTTTTTTTTTTTTTTTTTTTTGGATATAATACTTTTTTCTTGAAAAAATAATAATAATTAATGATGGTCCTTCTTTGATGAAGCTTGTTGACTTTTAGCAGCATTAACAGCCTGTATTTTTGCTTGATGCGAGGATGGAATATTAGGCTTTCTTAAAGGTCGAATATCATCTGCAGCAAATCCTGGTATACGAATATTCCAATTACGTTCTAATAAATACACACTTTTAATATATACATGTAATTCAAGAATATATATATGTATACATTCATATATATACACATATATTTTAGCTCTGAAAATTGATTATACCTAAATGTAATTGAACATCTTTCACTTCCAAGGTATCTGATTTACGGTGCTTAGCCAGTTGACAAGCAAATGTTGTAACAGACTCAATAAATTCATCAGCAATTTCCAAAAGAATCTATAGGAAAAAAAAAGTGATGAATAAACCAAGTTATATATAAGTATCTAACCTACATCTTCTACTTCAGGTTCTAATCTTTCACTTGGATCTATTTCAGATACTAATTCTTGAATTTTTCTTTTTGTCAAGACACGATGAACACCATCATTATCTAAGGATGGGGCAGTAGCAGGTTTAGGAGCTGGTGCAGGCACAGGTGTTTGGGAAGCAGAAGGTGTAGGTGCAGCAGTAGATGTAGAAGGTGTAGGAGCTGGTGCAGGTGCAGGCATTGGATTCAAATTAGTAAGACTACCACCATGTGGAGGGTTAGAAGGTATTTGTGGTTGAACAATGCTGTTATTTGTAGGAAAAGTAAACATGCCACCAGTACCATTATTTTTCATGTTTGGATTATTTGTAGCTTTCATTTGAATATTGGGTGCTGCATTCATTATTGTAGGATAAGTATTTTGTGGAGGTAATTGTGCACCTGTATTACTTGCTAAAGCCATTTTATTCATTGCTTGTTGATGCTGTTGAACTTGTACCTGTGTTTGTTGAATTTGAGGTTGAGGTTGAGGTTGAGGCTGTTGAGGTTGTTGAGGCTGCTGAGGCTGCTGAGGCTGCTGAGGCTGCTGAGGTTGCTGAGGTTGAGGTTGAGGTGTTTGTGTTGGTTGAGGTTGAGGTTGAGGTTGGGACTGTTGTGATTGCTGTTGTGCTGCACCTATATAGAAGTGGTAAATTAGCATTTTTACTTTTTTTTTTCTTTTTTTTATTTATTTCTTTTTTTTTAGTAAATAATTACGAAGTTGTTGAGCTGCTGCAACTGCTGCTTGAGCAGCAGCAAAATTAGGATGCTGTTGTGGTTGCTTTGGATTAAAAGAAGCAGGTGAGCCTGGAGTAGAGGAGACACTCATATTATCAGTAGTTGAGGCAGGAGATCCCATTTGCTGTTGATTATTATTTATTTGCTGAGCTAAAACACGTTGCTGTAAATTTTGAGCAACGATCTGAGGTGTTAAGTTACTAATGAGAGTTTGGAGCATGGCTAATTTAGATTGAAGTTCTTGTTCTTGCTTTTTATATGTTTCCTTTTCTTCTGCCGAAATATCGGGGCGTTCAATATTTCGTCGCAACATTATAATGTTGCTATTTAGAAATTCAATATTTTGCTGATATTGTGCAATCATTTGGGGTAATTGACTCATGTGATTAGGCTGATTATTTGACATTTTTTAACAACTAAAATTTGAATTTATTGTATATATGAATGCAAACTTGTATAATTCGTAATCAATCAAATCAGAATTCTTTTCTGATTATTGATGTAGAGAAAGAAAAAATAATAACAGTTATAATAAAAAAAAAATAAAAAATAAAAAAAAATAAATCATGAAGCCAACATCATAAGAAAATCCGTGACTGGGTTCATGTTACCAAATTTATTGAAAAAAAAAGAAAAGAAAAGAGGTGTTCTGTAGTTATTTAAGGAAAACAACTTTGATAAATAAACCAATATTTAATGCTTTATTGGTTATTTTAAACAAATTTCATTTTGGTTAAGCGTATACGCATATATAAAAATGCCTATTTACAATTAATATTGAATGTTTCTTTTGAAACCATTTAGTAGTATCTTCATCAAAAATAAATATAAAAATCGGCGTAATTTTTTTCCCGTATTTTGTTTTCTTCTCCCCTTTTTTTTTATTTCTTGGAGACAATTGAATATACATGTTTATTGGCATTACAGGATCACAAAGTAGCGGTAAACATACCATTGCTCAATATCTTGTAGAGCAACACCACTTTCAACTGTTGACTTTATCTTCTTTTACAAATACTGCTGGACGCGAACACCTCTACTCAAATGCCATTCAGTTTGAAAATGTCAATAAGATGCAACGTTATGTCACGGAACGTTGGCAAGAAGACTTTGTCACTTGTGATGTTGATAGTAGAGAGCTTTGGACTCTAAAGTAAGATTCTATTGAATTTACTTTTTTTTCTTTCTTTCTCTCTCTCTCTTCATGTCTTTTCTTGAATTTTGCTTATTTTTCTTTCTTTCTTGAAAACTATATTAATTCTAGAAAACGACCTTTTTTTCTATTAATATCCGTTGAAGCACCTGTTACATTAAGATATAAACGTTGGATTGAAAGGTAAAAATGTTGATTACACAAAAGTATGTTAGGACATATAATGACATTATAGTTCAATATACAATAAAAGATGTCAAATTGAAGACAGACCACCTGCTGATTTAGAGACATTCTTAATAAAAGATGATCGCGACTTGTACAACATCTCAGAAAAAGATCAACATGAAATTAACACTATAACACCGCTTCATAACATTATGATTGCATCTGATTTAGTCATCACAAATATATACTCGGATAAAAGTAGTTTATATAAAGAATTGAAGCGACGCAATTTGACAGATAAAGAACGTCTTCGTCCCTCATGGGATACTTATTTTATGCAATTATCCGATTTAGCAGCCCGTAGATCGAATTGCATGAAACGTCGCGTAGGATGTATTCTTGTAAAAGATTCTAGAGTGATTGCAACGGGATATAATGGCACACCTCGTGGATTGCGTAACTGTAACGAGGGAGGTTGTGGACGATGTAATGAAGGAGCACCCTGTGGAACTGGATTAGATCGATGTTTATGTATGCATGCAGAAGAGAATGCATTGTTAGAGGCAGGTCGTGGAAGTAATGTGGCATTAGATAATGGTGTTATTCTTTATTGTAATACGTGTCCCTGTTTGGGATGTGCTATTAAGATTATTCAACAAGGAGTGAAAGAAGTTGTTTATAGTTTATCCTATGGCATGGATCAAATGACGGCTAAAGTGTTTGAGGAAGCTAATGTGAAATTAAGACAACATAGTGCGCTTTCTATGCCAGTTGAATTACGTACAGGTATAGATGAGGAAGTCTTACTTTTAAATTTAAAATAAATAATCTTCTATATATGTATATACATGTATATATATATATTTAAAGGAAGAGGTATACGTTATTTGTTTCAGCTGTATAACTTAATGAACATGCTATAATCATTTCACATGATGTCTTGATTTTTTTTATAAGAAAAAAAAAAAAATACTAATCTAAAGCTTACAAGTAAATAATGATTCATTATAGTCTTTACAGATGAAACTGTTATGGTCAAACTCAGTCATAAAATAGATACGTATTACTCTGAATATGTGCATATGTGTTTATATAATTCGAGTAAAATGTAAAGAATATTTGGAATTTACCTTTTATGGGATGTTTACAATGTACCCAAAATAGAACGTAAAATTAAAAAAAAAAAATAAAAAAAAAAAATAAAAAATCCGCTTTTTTAAATATTTTCTATTATTATTATTGTTGTTTTTTGTTTTTTTTTGTTTTTTTTTTTTTTACTATTACTATTATTAATTTATACCAATACACTCACAAATGTTATCAATACCTTCGCAAGCAAATAAACTGGATTACGTAAATGGAGGCGGATCATTTATACACAGTTATGGCTCAAAGACTTTTATGAGGCCAAAATTGGATGATGTATTAGATGCTGTCGTACAAGCAAAATTTAATGAAAAAAGATGGGTTTGGATAGAAGATGATAAAAAAGGCTATGTCAGAGGGCACATCATCAATGAAGATATTGACAAAGATGCAATAGAAATAGAGTACGATAATGGTGGGGTAAAGTGTTATTATGGACCGTAACAAATAAACAAAAATATATACACATATATGAATGTATATATGAAAGTATTTACTCAACTTTATATATATATATATACGCTAGACGGCCATAGTTTCTCAGTCAATGATTCAACCTATGAATCCTCCAAAGTTTGACATGGTAGATGATATGGCTGAATTAACCCATTTAAATGAACCTTCTGTAATTCATAACCTTACTGTTCGTTATAAAGCAAATCATGTTTATGTAAGTAGTCATATTAAATAGATAAACAAAGGTAGACTCTTATATTCTATTTATTAGACTTATTCTGGTCTCTTCTTAGTTGCAGTTAATCCTTATAGAAACCTTCCTATCTATAGTAATGATTATATTGAATTTTATAAAGGCAAAAGACGTGGTGAAATGCCACCTCATATCTATGCTGTAGCAGATCAAGCATATCATGATATGGTACAAGATAAAGAAAATCAATCCATCTTAATTACGTAAGTATATAACAGAAGGAAAGAAAGAAGGAAGGAAAGGAAAGAGAACACGATGGATAGTTAACAATTCATTATTTAAGTGGTGAATCAGGTGCAGGCAAGACAGAAAATACCAAAATTGTAATTCAATACCTTACTGCTATAGCATCAACGACGAATAAAAAATCATCCTCTGAGAATATAAACAGATTACAAAATCAGATTTTGCAGGCAAACCCGATTCTTGAATCTTTTGGCAATGCTCAAACTATACGTAATAATAACTCTTCAAGATTTGTAAGTTTATTTTCTATTATCTCCCCCTTTTTTGTTGTTGTAGTAATAGCAGTAGTAGTAGTAGTAGCATGCTTAACTTTTATTATAGGGTAAATTTATTAGAATTGAATTTAATCACAGAGCTCAGATTTGTGGAGCAAATATTGAATGGTATTTACTTGAAAAATCAAGAGTTCATCATCAAACATTGAAGGAAAGAAATTATCATATTTTTTATCAATTATTGGAAGCTGATGATGGCCTTAAAAGTAGGGTTTAAAATAATAATAATTAATAATAATAATATTACTAAACTTACTTGTATTTATAATTTGCTTAGAACAATTATTACTCGATGGCACTGTGAACGATTATAATTTTATTAAACATTCAAATAAAAGAATTGAAGGAGTGGATGATGCTGAAGAATATCAAAAGCTTTCTGTAAGTTATATGACTTATTATTACTGGAGTCCCTTTTTATAGGAAAAAAAAATAAGCTAAAAAAAAAAAAAAAAAAAAAAAAAAAAAAAAAAATCTATATTAGAAATCATTAGATATTATGGGCTTAACGGAAAAGGAAAAATTAGACTTATTCAGAATTGTAGCTTCTATTCTACACTTGGGAAATATCTCTGTGATTGATTATCGTGATCGTGCTGATATTCGTGATTTTGCTGCCGTTGAACGTGTTTGCCATTTGTTGGGTATCTCGGCAGAGGAATTCAAAAAGAGTTTATTAGCACCTCGTATAAAGGCGGGTCGAGATTGGGTTACACAAGCCAAATCTTCTGCTCAAGTGATTGCCAGTATTGATGCACTTGCAAAGACACTTTATGAAAGAAATTTTGCTTATCTGGTAGAAAAAATCAATAAAGCCATTGATAGTCAAAAATCAAAAGATTTACTAGGTTTTATTGGTGTTTTGGATATTGCAGGCTTTGAGATTTTCGAGGTATATTAAAAAAAGAAAAAAAAAAAAAAGGTGGAGGAATAATTTATGAATTAATAATATGTATATATTTCTAGTCAAATAGCTTTGAACAGCTTTGTATCAATTATACCAATGAAAAATTACAACAATTCTTTAACCAAAATATGTTTGAATTGGAACAGGAAGAATACCAAAAGGAAAAAATTAGTTGGGATTATATTGATTTTGGAAAAGATCTTCAACCAACGATTGATCTTATTGAAAAATCAAATGTAATATACATATATATATTTATACATACACATGCACATACACATACACATATACATATACATAAATATACAAATTTACTATTGCAATACTAACCTTACTTTTATTCTTTCTGTTTTAAGCCTGTTGGTATTCTATCATGTTTAGAAGAAGAATGTGTGGCACCCAGAGGAAGCGATCAACGTTTCTTGGAGAAACTGAACAGGTTCTGTGATAAAGAAAATCCAGACGCTAAATACAGAAGTACACGATTCAAAGATGGGTTTATTCTTAAACACTATGCTGGTGATGTAGAATATTCTGTAGACGGATGGATTGAGAAAAATAAGGATCCTTTAAATGAAGATATTACACGCTTATTGGCTCGTTCTAATCATAAGCATGTAGCTGATTTATTTGAAGATTATTTAGCAGATCAAGATGATAAGTCATCTGTCATAAATGGAAGAGTAGACTCTACCGCTTCAACCACCTCTAATGCTACTACTTCGTTTACATCTTTGCTCAAATTTAGGAAAGGGAGCGGCTCCTTTAGAACTGTTGGTCAACGTCATAAGCAACAATTGCTTTCATTAATGAATACTTTGCACATGACACATCCACACTTTGTTCGTTGTATCCTACCCAACAGCAAAAAGTATCCTGGAGAAATTCAGACCAAGCTTGTTTTAGATCAACTAAGATGTAATGGTGTTTTAGAAGGTATCCGTATCTGTCGAAAGGGTTTCCCTAATCGTCTTTCCTTTGATGAGTTCAGAAAAAGATATAAAATGCTCTGTCCTGAATTATTAGATCGCAATGCATTTATTGATGGCAAAACTGCTTGCCAAATGTTGGTAAAGCAAATGAATTTGGAAAGTGATAAATATCAAATTGGTACTACAAAGATCTTCTTCAAGGCAACTGTCCTTGCTTCTTTAGAAGAACTGTGTGACAATAAGCTAAGTGCCTTTATCACCCGGTTCCAAGCCATGTGTCGAGGTCGTATTGCTCGCCAATATAAAACAAGGTTCTCTCGTCAAACAGATGCAATTCGTATCATACAACGTAATGCACGTATCTATATCACCTTAAAGGAATGGCCATGGTGGAGGATTTATGCTAAACTCAAGCCTTTGAATGCAGCTTACCGTGTTGACAGTCAGTTGCGTGAAAAGGAACAAAGGATTACTGCGCTAGAATCTGAGATTAAAGAACAGCATGATATAATTTCCGAATTGATGGCACGTAATCAGCAATTGGAAGGAGATCACGTTGATTTTAAGGAACTTATCATGACAGAGCAGAACATCATTCAGGAGTTGGAAGAAACGAAGGAAAGCTTGCTTAATAAGTTTACAGTGGCGGAAGAACGAATAGAAGAACTAGAATTAGAAATACGTGAGAAGACACAGCAGATGGAAGAACAACAAAAGACATTAGATTCCCAGGAAGCAGATATTGAAGAGCTTAATACCCAAATTGATACATCTAAGTTGGTTCAAGAACGTCTTTCAGTTGAGTTACAACAATTAAAAGAAGAAATTCAGACTTTACATAGTCAGCTAGAAGCTGTGCAAGAAGAAAAAGGAATATCAGAGAAAAACCTTGCGCTACTACAGTCAGAAATCGATAAAAGTTTACATAATTTGGAAGAATTAGGGAACAAAGTAAATTCTCAAGACGATAAAATCAGCCAGTTAGAGTCTGGAAATAAGGAATATGAGGAAACTCTCTCAATACAAAATGAAGAAATAGAAAAACTAAAAGAGGCATTACGAATCAGTCAAGAAAATGAAAAGAAATTACAAGAAGAAAATGCTTCTCGAGAAGCTGAATTAATAGAAATAAGAACAAAATTAGATACTGAAGTTAAATCAAAAGAAGACTGGCAGGCAAAATATGATCATCTTAAGGAAGACTGGGATGAGTTAACAGCTCTAGTGAGAGCTGAGTCTGATCAAGCAAGAGCAAGAATGTCTAGGTAAATTATATTTAATTATATATGTATTTATATACAAAAAATAAGCATTTTACTTACTGTATAATTTTGCTTATAGATTTGATCAAGTTTTAAGTGGTTTAAAATTCATTCAAAATTTATAATGTTTTATGATAGTATATCCCTCTTCTCTCTTACCTTATAAAACAGGCATTTTTTCCCTTTTTTATATTTACCCTCTTTTTACCCAATTTTTTTTTCTATTTAAAATAAAAGTAAAAAAACATATTAAAATATTGTAAATATTTTAATGCTTCCTCCTTTAATTTCATACTCTTTTTCATATACATATTTTACTGTATCCATTGTTCAAATAAATATATATTTTTTTTATTATGCTAAAATTTGGAGGATTTCAGAGGTAGCTTTTTGCATACGCTCCTGTCCTACTTTTTGGGACTGAATACGTTTTATTTCAGCCTTTGCATCCATGATGTTTCCAACTTCACGACAAGATGTAGATTGAGAAATCTAAAAAAAAAAGGGAAAAATTAGAATACATAAAGATTATAGCAATATAAACATATATAAAAATATAAATGAATAATATTACCAAAGTGCCAAAAGCCATAACAAATCTATAAACATTTTCATCATCATTTTCATCTTTTAATAATTCAATTAATGTGCTTGTAAACCCTAAAGCAATTTCTTCTTCTTGTTTGGACATAAGTAAAACAGCAAAACTAATAAATAATAATAATAATATACATATCTAATTAATACACTTTCATAAATTATATAATTCTGTAGTAATAACTTTACTTGACAGCTAATGTGCTTTGAGCCAAACGGGAATTTTTTCCTTTGAATTTACCAGAAATATCCATCTGCATAATATCAGAAACAATATTACGTTGATTCCAAACCATAGTACGACCTGCTTCAAAATTAAATAGGTTTGCTAATCCACGATAAGCAAGCATAGCATTTGTCTCATTTGTTTGGGTTGTATTATCTGGGGACAATCCACCTACATCTATAAGGAATTTAGGCAAATTTTCTTCTGGTACAGCAGAAGCCAAAGCCTCAGGTGAATAAAGCGTAAATAATCGTATTAAATCTAAAGCTGGAAAACGTTTATCTATTGGCCATTGTTTTGCCATTTTGACTACTGCTGATAAGCCAGTAGATCCATTAAATGATGCGCTACCAGCAATAGGATTTTTTAAGAAAGAAATAGCTGTCCCTAAGGAAGTCAACTCTTCTTCTAAAAGCTTACAGTTGTTCATTTCCTCATTCAAAGAACGAATTTTATTCAAAACTGCATCAGGATTGGCTTGCTTCAAGACTAAATAAGTTTTCTGCAAAACAGACGTATTTTTTTTTCTTTAGTATTATTGTTTATGAAGCACAAATTGGATACTTACAACAGGCAAAACTTTAGGTTGCTGGAAAGATGGGACAGAGGTTGGAGTATTGCTATCCAAGGGTCTATATGATTTACTACCAGTGAATGGATCAGCATAGTTTGAAGCTGTTGAGCCAAATGTAGTTGAAGTTCCTGGACGATAGGACGCCCCTCCTGTATAAGGATCGATATAATTAGCTTCTGGAGTAGATTGGTTTGCTGATTGAGGGGTGTATCTATTTGCGCCTGTAAAAGGATCCTGATAACCGCCGCCCAAGTTAACTCCTTCAGTGTTTTTAATAATAAAATCAGTAACTTGATCAATGTAAGACATAGGAAGATCATGTCTTGTCAAAAACTTTTGAGCAGCATCATATGGATTTTCTATATAAAATAATAAAATAAAAAAAAAGTATAAAATTATTAAAGATCTTAATAATCAATTAATGATATACTTTACGAGTTACATTATAAGGAAGCTTGAGTTTTCCATTAGGTCCTTCACCAACATCAATATCAAATACATAATCATATTCTTTTCCTTCATATGTTTGCTTAGAAGATCCACTACTACCTACAACTTCACCAATTTTTTGCCAGCTCTGACTCTGCATACTCCATTGATGAGCTTCCACTGTAGAACCCATATTGACCATAATAACTTGTCCTTCTTTGCTTCCAGACTTGTTTAATGCTTCAGGCCCGGGTAATTTTTCTTTATTTAAATCACCAATTTGATTTCTATTTTATTTTATTTTTTGTTAGTAAAAATATGTATATTATCATTATTTAATTTTACTTACGAAGGGATAGCCTGACTGGCTAATAGCTCATCAAATTCCTTTAATAAAATAAAAGTGTAAGATGTTATTGTATGAATTTAAATCTTTAAGTTACCTTCAATGCCTCAGGAGATGCCATACGCTCAGGATCTTTGGTATATACTCGTATCGTAGCATCACTACCACCTACAACAATATCATCATTTGGTGAAACTGAAACCGTCCATACAGAAATACAAGGTTGTTGAAGGGTTTGAACACATTGACCATCTTATATGCATATACATTTTATTTTTTATTTTTTTAGTGTATCAAACATCTGCATTTTTACTCTATATATGTATATACCTTTCCAAATGCGAACTGTGCGATCCTCACCAGATGAGACAAACTCACCTGTACTTAAAAGGTTGACTGAATAAACAAAAGATGTATGACCATCCAATTGTTGAATACATTCTCCCTCTAATGTCCAAACTCGAAGCGTTCTAAATGATAACTCATATTTTAACAGGAATAATGCTATACTAGTCTTTTTATATTATTATTTTTTTACCCATCATTAGAACATGATACAAATCCAATCCCAGGCACCAATGCAAGCCCTCTAACAGCCTGTGTATGACCCTGATAAACATGTACTAATTTACCATTTTTCCACAAACGGATTGTCTTATCAGCAGAAGCTTCAAGAATATTCATAATCATGAGTATATAGTTTTTATTTCTTTAAAATTTAAAATAAAAGTATTTACCTGTCAAAATTAAGTCATCATCAATAGCAAGTACAGCCCATATCGCAGCAGAATGGCCTTCAAGAACATATGCTTGTTGAAATTCCTTCCACACAATTATTTTACTATTTTTTTTTTAAAAAAAAAAAAGTAAATATGTTGTTTCTTAATTTGTTCATTATCTTCAACTTTACTTATCCCATGAACCGGATATAATATGCCCTGAAGGAGTAGTTGCTAAAGCGCACACATTCTCAGTGTGGCCAATCAAAATAAAACGAGGCTCAGAAGGTTGATTAGGATCATATACATGAATGTATTTGTCAGAACCACCCGATACAATAAGACCTATAAGTAAAAATGGGAAAAGCTTTCTTTAGTTAAGTTTTTAATTAACCATTAAATAAATACATTACCTTGAGGATAAGTCTGATTAGGCTTAATGATTGCTAATGCGTTTACAAAATGACCATGTCCTAAATAAATATGTTCGGGTGAAAATGCGTTTGAACCAGTACGTATCCAAGAACGAACGGTTTTATCACGAGATGCTGAGATGATGGTATCATTTGATAAAGCAACTACAGCTTTGACCTAGAGAACGAAATAATTAAGTTAAATTCTCAATTTGTTCAAAAAAACAAAAAAAAAAAGTGAAGAGGTTTGTTACATCTTGTTCGTGACTTTTTAGTGTTGATTCTAATTTATAAGGCGTAAATGCCATTTTTATGGATATAAAATTAATAAAAGATTAAAATGAAATAAGGTGGACGCGCAACTTTTTCTGCATTATTATTACAAGTTTTTCTGTGACTATTCGAAGTCCCGATATTTGAAAAATGTCAAAATTGCCTGCATACGTTTAAAAATGGAATTATTATTATTTTTTTTTTATTTTATTTTATTTTTTTTTTTTTTTTTTTTTGACCAAATGAGTACCTAGCATTTTTCATCTGCTGTATTGCTTTAACCAGTTCTAATAGTATATAAGTAAGAAAAAACCTCTTATGAGACAAAAGGGAAAAGGATAAAAGTATATGTGTAAAATATAAAATAAATATAATGAGTTGAAGGGGAACAAAGTAATTGGAAAAAAAAAAAAAAAGATCAGTAAGATAAAATTCAGAGACAGTACAAGGATATTAGCACTGTTAGTTGAGTAACCATTTCACCAGTAGTGCACCGGGTTCTGAGGGAGGATCTGGAGGTAGCTTTTCATGAAAGAGGTAATCCATTTAATGTAGAGTGATACAAATAGCTGGCCAACATATTGTACGAGGAGTCACATCCTGTGAGTGTTTTAGCAGGAAGAAGAGTGGGTCTGTGACCGTTCTTGGAATTTGGAGTCGATGGTGCATATGTAGACACTCAATAGAATAAGTATGACTGAACGTTTGAGAAGGATGGTAGGGACATGAACGAGGTATACCACTAGGTATACCAAGCACTGCGAGTTGTACGAACGGTTGCAGTTCCTGCCATTTGTGAGATCGATCTACTGTATCGTATGCCGATTTAATATCAAGAAAAATTAGCGTCGGTTTGAAGTGATGGTATTGACGTAGAATATGACAGAGTTCTGTGAGGCATAAGACCTGGTCAGGAGAGCTACAAACTTCACGAAAACCTCCTTGTGTTGTGTCTAATAGAGGGCTAGTGTAAGTGAGTTCATGATATCTGTATTTTTCAAACAACTTTCTAAAAGTAGATGTTAGACTAATCGGTCAAATTTTGGCTGGATCTGTTGGACTGTTTTTTGTGTGGATAGAAATTACCTGTGCCACTCGCCATGATAGTGGTGTATAAGACCAGTCCCAACATGATTGGAACAAGATTAGGATGGTGGGAGCTATAATAGTATGTAATAAAATAAAGGAAAATAAAAAGAAAAAAGAGAAAAGAAGTATAGTTTGAGACTTGTTTATTCAATGTAAAGAAAAATAAAATATAAGAATTGAAGATTAAAGATTATTTTGTGTCTATACAACTGCTTGTATTTATACTAATAAATCCCTAATCAAAGAAATAAAAATAGCTGTCGAAAAGATAAGTCATGAAACAGTGTTAGTGTTCAAATATACATTATGTTAATTCAAGAGACTGATCAATGGATTGTCTATTGGGTATTATGATAATTTAATTAAGGTTTTAAATTAGAAATTTATTGTTTGATTTGAGTTTATGTTCCTGATGTCTATTTCAGTGGATCAAAGACGACTTGAACCCTTTATTAAGGTTATAAAAATAAATATTTAGAAATGATACAATATCTTATAGCTGACATATTTAGATGATTGGATGTCAATAGAGTTTATATTATATGATTTATAAGATGTTATATACAGTAAGATATGATATCTTTTATTTTATGTTCAGGCTTATAGTTTATCCTGTATTATGTAATTCATCTATTATAATATTACTTATGCTTATATCCAGAGCTTGTTCTATAACATTGAGGAATCTAAGATCGGTAAATTACATCCAGTTGCTACACGTTTATTCAATCATATAAGAAAAACATTAACAAAGCGTTGAATGTTACTTTTGTTATATGCAGTTAGACTTATGTACATGTCAGTTATTTTCGATACGTGATCTAGATTGAGAACAGAGGTCGGTGTAAGTGTTCAACACTGATATCACTTTACAAATGATATGATTTATTACTACTTTGCTTTGAGGAAAACTTGTGTAAGTTTTATAGTCAAGATATAGAAACAGATCAGGATTCGGTTGTATAATCGATGATCAGTTGAAGCTCAAGCAAGGAAAAGACCCGTGACTCATTAATATATTCTATTGCCCGATTGTGTTTTTATGAAATAAAACACAAACGTTTTGTAAAGATTAACAAAGTCATCTTTTATTTGGACCTGTTAACTTTGGCACAGTTTCTCTTATAAACGGCTTTCAATAACCAAAGAGATTTTAATAGCAATATTTGGAATAATTAAAGTAACAACACTGTTTGATATTAAAAATCGAAAATATAATAAAAAATATTTATGATATAGAGAAATTTGAAGATGAGCTTCGAAAAGGATTTGTAAACATTTGAATGGAAAAGGGTTATCGATAGCTTGTTGTATTTAATTATCAGCCTTGTACTTCTTATTTACGAATTCCTCTGAAGTAGATGTGGTAGGCATGACAATATCTGCATTTTGCTATAGACAGCTCTGCAGCTAATCACTATTGTTACTTGTATTAAGTTGCATTTGATTTGATAATATGTACTTTTTTACTTTAATAATCTGTTGTTTAACCTGTCATATCAGCACCAACAAGGGCAAGATGGTACTACCAAAAAAAGCTACATCACTAGCAATATGGTGCTCTTTTAAGCGAGTAATTCTGGTAATATACGTTGATGGCCTATCAGCTGCTAAGAGAGTCAAGGATAGTCCAGCATAATAGATTCCAAATACAGTAAGGTTGGTATGATCGTTTTTGTTGTACTTTATAAGATCATCAAGCATGTCTTTCATGGTCTTCGGCAGCTTTAACATCTTTTCTTAAAGTGTCTTGGTATTTTGATACTGAATTGCGGTTCCACCGACACAATACTCGTAAGCATGTTCATGTTGCACTTTACTTTCTCGTATAATTAAGTTGCACTTGTACCCTACGCTGGATCGAGCGATTTTGTCTTCCGAATCAATCACTCTGTCAACGTTTTTCCGCTTAGTGGTTGCTGCACTAGAGGCTTCCCCACTTCAATATATAATGCAATTTAATATCGATTGTTGTACATAATTTTTTATTGTAGACTTACCGCACAACTTGTAAACTTTCAAAATCATCGAATATAGTATCGATCAAGGACCACACACGCGTATTACACCATGCTTCCTTATGAACAGTTTTCAAATTTCCTGATTCATACAGTCTTACAAAGGAATAGATAGTGTGCTTGACCCAATCCAAATCATAGTCCTTATTAATACTATAATTGCTTTTCCAATCCTGCGCTTTTAAGAGCTCATCTCTTAGATTTTGAGTATTTGTAAGATTGAATGCATTTATATAAGTCGCAAGTTTTTCAGGTATATGGCTGATGAATTGAATAGAATTCTTTTTTTTTTTAATCTCCTCGATCTCTGCTTCTGTAAACACACATTCTTTCAAGTAAGTTTTGTCTTCCAAATCTAAAATCATAGAACAAGCTGGGTGGTCCACAAGACATTGCTCACCAAATACGTACAAAGCGTCTTCAACGATTTTACCCGCTGAGAGTTTCCATTTCTTTTCTTCATCAAGCTTATTAAAAGCTGATTCGATTGTTGGGTGTTTACAAGGCACTGAATAAAACATTTTGCGTTAGTAGTGTTTCATGAGTATAATAAGCTTAACGTAATTACTTACCGCGTGTACTAAGTAAGTGTTTGCCTAGTTCATTTAAATCTTCCTTGTAAACATTACAGCAAATACAAGCATATTGTTCAGTAAAGGTTTCCTAAGAATTTGTTTGGTTAATTAATTGAAGCAGAATGTGTTATCTAAACATACAAATCTGTTTCTCTGGTTTTTTGATATGAATTTTACACTAAAAAAAAAACGTTATTAGTTGATTGAAATGAAAGACATATTTAAATAGTACTAACTGTTTCTTGTTATATTGACGACTGTTTGAGTCAGGTACCTTGATATCTAATATATTAAATCGTTTAGATTACAGTATTGTCTTGAGTAAAGGCATTAAAGTTCTTACTTTCATATTCTATGTAATGACGCCTTAAATTTGCTTTTTTCTCAAAATTTATTTTACAAATATTACAGTTATAGAGAAGATGGATGTACTGAACGTTATTCATTTTAAGTTAATTTAGTAGATTAAGATGCGTTAATTGTACTTTATTTTTCTCTCCTCAAAAAATAGTGAACGAACTTGATTTTGAAGTGAGACAAAAATGCTGGCACTGCAGATAAAGTACTAGTTTCACCATAATGAAACCATATTGAAAGTAGTACATTCACCAACATTTCACCATGGTGAAACTAGTACTTTATCTGCAGTGATAGTAAATTAATCAAATATCAACATTGAATAATTAGGTTTGCGTTACAAGCGTTCTTAAGTTATATATATAAAAAAAAAAGAAAGAGAAATGGAAGTATAGCTTATACATGTAGACTTAATAATTGATATATTTGTATTTTATGATCTATTATGGAATGCATGAACACGATAATTACATGAATTAAAATACTGTCCAATCAATGACATTGAAGGAGTAAAAAGTCACAAAAAAATTTTTTTTATCCATATTTCTCAAACGTGCCTCAATTTTGAAAGCTCCTCCTCTTTAATACTTTGTAAATTAGTGATCATGAAGTATCTCGCCTCTTACCTTCTTCTTGTTGCTGGTGGCAAGACCGCCCCTACTGCTGATGATATCAAGACTCTTATGGCCTCTGTTGGTGTTGAAGCTGAAGAAGAACGTTTGACTTCTTTGATTTCTGCCCTTGAGGGTAAGAATGTTGATGAGGTAAAATAAGAAGAATCACTGTTTTCTTTTTTAATGCTAATTGAATAATTTTATTTTATTTTATTTTTAAAAAAATAAATAATTTAGCTCATTGCTGAAGGTAAGGAAAAGATGTCCTCTGTCCCTACCGGTGGTGCTGTTGCTGCTGCTGGTGGTGCTGCTGCTGCTGCTACTGATGCTCCTGCTGAAGAAGCTAAGGAAGAAGAGAAGGAAGAATCTGATGAAGTAAGTATTGAACTAAAAAAGAAAAAAAAAATGAGAAGTGGTAATTAAATAATATTTTTTATAGGATATGGGTTTCGGTCTTTTCGATTAAACAACTTATCAATAATCAGTTTTACTATAATTAAAAAAAAAGAAAGGAAACAACATTTCTTTTTTCTTTGCTTTTTATTATCCCTTCAAATAAATCATTATTTGAAAATAATGATAACATGAAAGAATTAATGTACTCACTTTGTATATCGATAACAGATTTGTACATTTGAAATTGTTTTCAGTAATCTGTTTAGACAATAGCCTTTTTTTTTTCATCTTTTTAAATTATTTGTGATATTTATCTATTATTTAGAGAAGGGAGGAAGAAGAAGAAATATATGAATTGTCACAAGCTAGCTTTAGAAATGTGTTAATCTCTTTTTCTTTAGTAAATATATATTACTGGAAGATTCAATGAAAGAATTTATTATGTTTTATTAATATTATTTCTCAAAATGTAATTTTTATCGAGTCAATGTAATGAATTATTTTAAATTATAAATGATTAATTATTGTTATTGCTATTCAAAGCATTGTAGATGAAGGAATACATATATGTCATTTTCTACATGTAAACAAATTATAACTTTATCGTACTTTTTTTTTTTTCCCTGGATGCAAGCTTATTTAGGAGGAAGAAAAAGAGGATTATTCGGGCTATGATATATACAGAGACAATATATTGAATAAGACTTATCAAGTAGTTGATTAGAATGAAAAGAGTAACATAGTGAATGATTGCAATGTAACCAAATATGTTGTCAATGGATATAACGAGCTTGATCGAAACATATCATAGGCAACTAAAGGATAGGATTACTTATTATTGCATCACAGTAGGTGGATAAACACTTCGAATTACCAGCAGAGCATCTTCCATTTAAATTAGGTCATAGAGGAAATTAGATACATATTTTTTTTTAAAAAAAAAAAAAAAAAAAAAAAAAAAAAAAAAAAAAAAAAGGTGTGTGCCAAAGCTTTTAGTAGAAGGGGAATATATTGTTTCTAAATAGGTATTTTGTTGAATTCAAATCGTTGTGAGCAGTTTTCAAAATATTGGAGATAAACTACTAGTTTTGCAAATAATGTATCTTCTTGAAGAGCAAGAGGTTGGAAAATAAAATGAGCTTGTAGCATGCTACTTTTACGTTGTAGTAGTATAGTGGGAGTTGGGTAAGGTGCAATAGAACCCTAATGGAGGTAATTATTTTGACAATTTCCATAAAATCTTATCATTTTCTGTCTCAATCTGGCATCAAATAAGCTTCTTTATTCATAGTAGAATAAGATTGTTTTGAGTACAAAAGATAAGGAAAGAGGAAAAAGAAAAGACAAGTCTGTGAAAACTCTATATAGTTTATTAGAAGAAAAATAACACGGAAAAATGGCAATGGCTATTTATATGTTTTTTTTTTTTTTTTTTTTTTTTTTTTTTTTTTTTGCAAGGTAAATGATATTAATAGAAGTATGATTTGGGTAAGTAAATACTGGTATAATAAAATATTATGTATAGACATTGTCTCCAAATAATCCTGCTTGTAATAGGATATATTTTTATCTTCATTCTCCCTGAGCCGTCGCTGTTGTAAATTATTATTTCTGGAGTAAGCGACGCGTTCATATTAATTCACAGTGAATATTCCAGCTATAACAATACCAATTATTTATATGCCACTGTTGCTATTATCATCCTCTAAGATGTTATTACATAACAATATTCGATATTATAGATGTATATAATTAGTATATATGACTTGTATAAATAATTATGTAATTGAATATAACAATCATAATCCTATTGAACTCTTATTATGCTCGAATACTCTAACAATGACTATTATTAAAACTGAATGTTGTAGAATGAATATTATGCTGTGAAGTACAATACACTAGTTTTATTTGAATAACCTCTTTATTATGTAATAAATGATGGTTTATTTCTATTAACTTAGTTGTAAAGACGACTACAATCATAACAGTATTTAATAATGTCCAATAAAGAAAAGGCAATAAAGAAGCCTATTTAATATCAATAAAGCTTAAAAGGGAATAAAATACCAACTATATAACCCAATAATGTATAACTATGTTTTGATGAGTCATGAAGCATAAAGCCAATGAAAAACAACATGGTATGTAAATTATTAGCAGATGAAAACCAATTATAAAGCACAGGATTTAAACAAAATATGTATATACCCTATGAAAACCAGCACAGGAAATGTATAGACCCTATGTATATCCTGTAGAAAAAAGCACAAGAAATGTTCAAAACCTATGTGTATATTGCATAAAAAGTACAGAATTTGTCTATTTCTTGATTATATCCTGTGAAAAATATACTCAAATGATTGCAGTGCGCGCGTTGACTATGCTATTTTATTTTAGAATTTATGAAAATAAACCACATGAATATATGAAATACATTCGGGCCAGACAAAAGCTGTGTCAGGAATAATTAGCACTGCAGATAAAGTACTAGTTTCACCATGGTGAATTGTTGGTGAATGTACTACTTTCATTATGGTGAAACTAGTACTTTATCTGCAGTGATATTATACAAAATAGCTGTCAAGTCAGTATTCTCTTACTGCAGTACAAGTTCAAAAAACAAGAGAAAAAAGAAACACACGTATTATACTCAATCTACATCTATTTTAATGTTGAGTCGTATTTTTACCTTCTTAGAAATACATTGATTTTTATAGGTCAGAAAAGAAATTGTATAAATATCCTCTTTTCTTTCTGATATTGATTACATAAATAAACAAAAAAGTAAAATATATACACACACATCTAATTTAATCTCCAGTTAGTAATGGCTTCATTTAAGCCAAAGTATTCTGGTCCAGTTACATCCTCTATTATTAACATGATTAGTACCGCATGTCCTTTTTCTTTCTTATCTTTTATTACCTGAACTATAAGTATTGCCCGATAACCCATAGGTCTTGACTAAATAATCCCATAAAAATGGGGTAACAATAGAAAATCCACCCTTAAAATTACCACGTGGCCTTGAAGCAGGATTCATTTTACCTTCTCTTTCAGGATCTTCTAATTCATGGTTTGAAATAGGTCCAACTCCAATTTTACCATCACATAAACGTAAGAACCATGAAATTAACCATAATCTTTCAATAAAGTAATATTTTCCGTTAGCAACAACAGAGGCTCGATCAGCATGTTCCGAATAAAGTAATCGTTCATCTATACATTGTTGTCTTTGACGCATTGCTTCTTTACCTTTTTCACTATCATGTGTAATTGTTTCTAGTAAAATATTTACATAATGCGCTTCACTTAAATCACCTCGCGTCTCACCAAGCTATTTAATTAAAACCTTTAGTCTATAAAGTAATTTATTTCATTTTATAAGCTTTACCAATCTATTACAGTCAAAACAAAACATTTGTAAAACATTCATACGAAATAAGATACCATGTCCATCTACAGCTTTATGATAGCTATATGCACAATCTTTACAACCTAAGAAAAAAAAAAAAAAAAAAAAAAAAAAGAGGTCAGTAAAAGTAATATTAACCCTCCCCCCTTTTTTTTCACTTACGATTTCTCACATTTCCTTTCCAAATATATAGACATAATCCAGTGTCTTTACAATTTGTACGACAGGTACTACAATTCAAATTTTGAGGTAACCAATTCAAGACTTGCTGATATCTTACGGCGTAAGGTTCCAATGTTTTACCTGTTACGAGACCAATATGAGGACACATTTTACAATTTTGTGGATCTTCTGTTTTACGAGCATACATATCTTTCCATCCTTCTGTAGGAAGCTTATAAGTAATTCCAAATTCATTATATAATTTCTCTTTCCAAACAACATCGCTATGAGCTATGAGTGCAAATTTATGACACACTTGTGAAAATGATCTTAAATCATCTTGAGAAAGATGTCCAGCAACTGAAACAAGTAACTCATTATTTAATTCAGATAAAAGCATTCTAAAAAAGTAATAATGAAATCGATCGAGGAATTATTATGTAGATGAATCAGAAAAAAAAAAGAGAAAAAAAAATATTCAATATATGAAATCATGAAAGTTGTAAGCCATTTTTTTTTTAAAAAAAAAAATTTGACAGCAGCGGGTTTAAATTCAGTTCATTTTAGTGTATTTTGTATCCATACAACAACGACTTCCTATTTATTTCAATATTTTACATTAAAAGGCATGAAGACAAATATGAGTTAAACAGCTTCTAAAAAGGAAACTATTAATATTTGAATGATAAATTTAAACAGAAAAATCATATGCTTCTTATGAGAAACGTATTAAAAAAAAAGGTACAAATTCTTTATCAGGAAAATAAATAATATCACATTATAGAAGGAACAAAAAACTCGCACGTTAAACATTTATCACATTTTATGGGAAAAGAAGAGAGGAATTTTAAAAATCATCTACCTTACTATTTATCATAATGTTCTTTTAAAGAGCGGTTAACAATGGCATATTTAATCTGATAAACTTTTATTTTTATTTTTATTTTATTTTATTTTATTTTATTTTATTTTATTTTATTTTATTTTATTTTATTTATTTATTTTTTTTAAATAAAACTTTTAACTTTCTTCTTTTTCTCCCTCTCTCTCTCTATTAAAAAGATGGTGGTTTCAAAAACCAGTATCTTTGCTATTAAAGAAAGAGAAGCAATTAAACCATCAAAACTAAGCATAAATGAAAAAAAAGATGAAGTAATAATATCAAAATCTTTTAAACGATTACATAGGCTTGCTTTTAAAGCAAGACAGTCCTCTTTTGATACGACAAATCCAGAGACTAGTAAAGATACATTTAGAGGATTTTATACATTATTTTGGATTGCTATGGGGTTCTATACGATTTTAACATTAGTTCGATGTTATGAACAAGACGGCGTTGTACTTAGTTTAAGCTTTTTCAGGCTTATGTCAAAAGATACAGTTGCTTTATTTATCGCAGATATCCTTATGATCAGTCAAACCTTTCTTGTTATTCCTTTTGCATTGTTGATGATGAAAGGTTATATTAAACGTAAACCAGTTGGTATCATTCTTCAACATTCGTTACAGACAGCTTTCTTGTTCAGTAATATATATTGGGTCTTTTGGAGGTATAAAAAGAGCATTATTAATAAAACCCTGATGATGATGATGATAGAGGATAATAATTAGTGTTTATATAGAAAATGGCCGATGACACAAACCACGTTTTTCACTTTGCATACAATAGTGATGATGATGAAAATGCATTCTTATATAGAACTGAATGGTGATTTAGCGACAAAGTACAGGAGACTCATTTCCTTGAAGGAAAAGATACCCAAATGGGTTAAGGATCGAGAGACAGCAGCAGGAGATGAGAATAGCAGGGGTTACTCTCTTAAAGATCAATCTGAGTTAGCTAATATGGAATCTGAGATAAAGTTTTTAAATGAAGAGCTTACGCATGGCAAAACTCATTATCCAGAAAATTTAACTATAATGAATTATGTAGACTATCTAGCTGTACCAACCTTAATTTATTGTTTAGAATATCCGAGGATTGACAGGTAAGTTCTATTTCCTACTGTTCATATAAATATATATATATATATATATATTTACTAAGATAGCATACATAATAGAATCAGGCCTAAATATTTACTCGAGAAAACAACGGCCATTATTGGCACGTTTCTATTGCTATACATTACTACTGAAAGATATATTTATCCTCAATTATATAATCCAAATATGTCGGATATACGCGTTGTATTAGAAGTCTTATTTCCATTCATGATGAATTATATGTTCCTGTTCTATATTATCTTTGAATGTATTCTTAACTGGTTTGCTGAAATTACTAAATTTGCTGATAGAAATTTTTATGATGACTGGTGGAATAGGTATAATTCTATATTTGCATTTTATTTTGTAACAATAATCAATATTCTCCTTTCTAGTGTCACCTTTGATGAATATGCTCGTAAATGGAATAAACCAGTACATCATTGGCTGTTAAGACACGTATATGCTATCTCTATGGACAATTACAAGATATCAAAACAAAGCGCTTCTTTTTTAACTTTCTTATTTTCTTCCTGTCTTCATGAATTGGTCATGGTCATTATAACAAGAAAATTAAGAATGTATTTATTTTGCTTACAAATGTCGCAAATTCCTTTAATCAATTTAGGACGCCAGCCTTTCATTAAAAATAATCCAACTCTAGGTAATGTTATCTTTTGGATTGGTATGTTCATAGGTCCTCCTTTACTCGGTATTTTATATACTCGACAAGCCTTTTGGGAAAATAGATATGATGCTGGTCTTGCATAATCATAATAAAGGGTTAAAATTTCTTTTATGTAGGACTAATGTTGATTTCTACAGGTAGACGTTAATGACGCCTTTATCTGAGATGATTTTTATAGATAATATTCTAACTTTAGAATACGAATAATTGACGAGAGTAATTTATATTCGTTTTTCCTTATTATATTTATTTCTTATATAATCTATATTTAAGATTAATGTCAATCCCACCTATTACTTTGCCAGTTATATATATAAATATGTATATATAGATCTATATACATATATATTTTGAATAAGGCCCGGAAAAAAACAAAATCAAACTATCTGCCCTATTACAGGTTATTCTATTAATTTTGTTGAAGGAATTTTAAACAAGTTGAGAAGGTTTCCCTAAAATAAAGGACCATCATGCAGTAATATATAATACACCTATTCCTACTTTAAATGATATAGTGGAATGTTGTGGAAAGAAAACTAGGCATTCACTTCCTTACTTGCTTGCTTGAATTCAGCTTCATACAAGCAGGTGTAATCTACAATTGGGAGCAACAGAACGCAATCATTTATTCTTAAGAAGTATATACAGTGAACGCAGCATCAAATTGCGGGAAATAATTATTCAAAGTGCGGCTTTTTCAATACTCCGTTTGCGGGTTTCTCCTCAAAAATCAAATCGCGGTTTTTTTGTGAAGCGAAAAGGATTTATATGATCATAAGGGTTCTTTATTTCTACACTTTTCGAATTGATTACAAGAGTGTTGTATAAAAGCTTTCACATGTTGAATAGGAACATTGTTGCATGCATCTGTAATCTTTGTCTTGAGATCTTCATCATCAGAAAACGTGCCCCTCTTGACCTTGTTCTTTACAACTAGACCAAAATTGCTCAATTGGGTTTTAGCTCAGGTGAATATGGGGGGAAGATATATGCTTCTATAGCCTCTTAAAGTGATCAATTCGTCAATATCACTATGTATATGAATAGGTGCATTGTCCATAACAATATAAAAGCCGTTCATAAAAAAAAAAAAAGAGGTAAGCATAAACAAAAGGTTAAAATATAAGTAGAGAAAAACTATCATGTGATTGGATAAAATATATAATGACTTTTTTTTTTTTTAATCCCGCACTTTGAATAATTATTTCCCACACTTTCATTTGGATTACGTGTTCTTTTCTTTCTATAACTTTTATTTTCTTATGACTGGATTGCAGACACTCTTAGAAGTTCGGACCAGAGTTAAGAGAGTAAGAGTTAAGTTTGCAGTTGTGGTGC
The DNA here is from genome assembly GCF_025118155.1 of Cokeromyces recurvatus. Classification (NCBI taxonomy): domain Eukaryota; kingdom Fungi; phylum Mucoromycota; class Mucoromycetes; order Mucorales; family Mucoraceae; genus Cokeromyces; species Cokeromyces recurvatus. Next base: position 243,696 of record NW_026251418.1, on the reverse strand, counting down.
TTTGTTGTCTTGTGACTGACCGCAGGAGCTCTCTCTACTGGATTGCCCAAGTCAGAGTCAGGACAATGTTGGATTGACGCTTTGGGATCTGGGGTGCTTTTCTTACCTTTTGACTGGATTGCAGACGCTCTTAGAAGCTCGGACCAGAGTTTTGGTTGGGAATGCAGTAGTGTCAATACTTCTAGTGCTTCAATCAACTGATGACTGGATCGCAGACGCTCTCAGAAGCTCGGACCAGAGTTCTTTTGATGACAATTGTAAGCTTGTTGGGATCTGGGGGTTGGGAATATACTGTCTTCACCTTCTCGTGGTTATTCCTGTCAGTAGAGGTTCTAGACCTTGAAGCTGAGAAAGACATCTTTTTATAAAGCCAGTCTAGACTAGATAGTTCATTTTGTTTATTTTATTTTGCTTGAAAATTTTATCATTACATGCTTTTTAGAAACTAATAAATAAAAAATATTTAGGGATTATCTATGTTTGGAATTAGCTGAGTCGTCGACTCGAGTCGCCAGCCTATAGCGGATTTGAAAATGGATAACAATTATAGCGGGCCTGAAAATAGATAATGATAGCGAATTCTTATAAACAATCCAATAATAAAGCAAATTAAATCCTAATAAAATTAATTCCTAATCTGTCATTTTTCCTTCCTCTTTCTCTTCAATTACTATTATTTAATCAGAATGAATAGAAATAGTAAAGTCTTAAAATCAACTAAGTTTCTTGAGATATTTGAAAAGGGACGTTAATCAAAAGTTTTCATATCATAGATTACAATAATTGTGCACGTATGATAGCCACAGGCAGCAATAGTGGTTTTGTCAATGATCAGAATAATTATGTTGCACTACCTTTGGTGTCTTCTCAGCACATTGATACTATGAATCAGCATTATGCTTATGCCCAAGGTGTTGAAGCAGCTGCTCAAGATACTGTTGAGAAGGCGAAAAAAAGATACATCAAAGAATACTACCAAATCCTACAAAGCAAACAAAAAAAAAAAAAAAAAAAAAAAAAAAAAAGAATTCATACATTGGTGTCATAGATACTGTTCCTCAGGTCCATTGAATGAGATAGTAGATGATAAAAAGTTACACTATTTTTTAGTTACTCAGGTAAATCAGTCTTCCATAAGTTAGATCAATCACCCTTCCCACTTACTATTTTAAATAGGTCATCAATAGAGAATACAAAAAGTACGATAATAATTAAATGAAATAACAATTGCTTTTGATGTAAACACTGATATTTTACTGATTTGGAATAGAAAAGGAACCAAGAGAAAAAATAGAAATATCAATGAAGAAGTTGGTGATGCTGTTACAGACGAAGATGCCCCAAATAAAACAAGTATAGAAAATGGCCTAATATTACCTGCCGATTCGGATTTGGTTCATTCAGAGGAGCTCATTTCAGAGATACTCAATGATAACAACTTAACGAATGAGCTATTAGAATGTGATTCTCATCAATTGCATCAGTTAAACATGGAGATCTCGCGACTGTCAAAATGTACATTGAGGCTATTGTGGACTTATACAACGAACAATCACTCGCTGATCCTTAAAGTGCCCGCACCCATTCTCGCGATAAATTAGTTGAGACATTTGTACGTCGTTTACAGTACGAGCATCAAAAACACCGTCGTGACAACTATATTGTTCGTACTGTGGGCACTGCAGCTGACGGTTATTCTACTTCGGCTCAAATGGAACAGCTTGTCAATTATTATTTCGAGACTAAAACCCAAGAAGACTGAAGAAATGGATTTACTTTTCTTTTGCAGCACTTTGTGTTACTTCATGGAGAAAGTCTTAGAATGATGGAGTTTCCAGATCTACAGGCAATGCTACTTGAAAACGAGGCTATCACACCTTGCCATGCTCTCGTTATGGTTCTCAAACAAGGAAAAACAAACCAAGAAGGACGTCTAGAGTTTGCTGGTCGTTTACGCAACAAAAACGTTTATATCTGTCCCCAAATGATGCTCTCTTTCTATCTCTTCTATCGTTGGCACATTGCCGGTGAAGCTTTCCCAGAATTTAATGAAAACAGAGATTGGTTTGATTTTAAACTTACTAGGTTCAAACTCAATCCCAAGAAAGCTATATCATATGATCACCATCTCCACTGTATGAAAGAGGCATTCAAGGCAGTGGGATTTCATAGCAATGCCAAAACTCATGCAATGAGAGGGTCTGGATCAAGAATGGCAGATGGCAGAAATGCTAGGTACTAGCGAAGCAGCAATCCGTCGATTGGGCCGATGGAATAGCCCCGCTTGGACAACTAGCTATCTAACCCATTTGCCAACAGAAGCTTTGAGAATTTTAGCGGGCTTTACAAAAGATGCTGGTCAATATTATTTGGTTCGTGTCACAGTTTTGCCTCCAGAAGAATTATACAAAAAGGTGTTCCCTCGCCTGAATTATTGGGTAGAAAAACTTAACAAAGACGAAACTAAATAAGCATCAGCAGCAGCAGACGGATTTTTCCAACTCTTAACGCAACTGCGTATCATTTTTCTTCAAGATTCTGCAATTATGAAGAAAAAGTTTCCCGATCACCTTCTTTGAAATAATCCTTTGTTTCAAGATCCATTATACTTACAGTTTGAAAGGTACATAAACATGAATTGATTAATCAAAATTTAAGTGGAATCTTATAAACTTTGTATACTTTACTCCTAATGATTTAAATCATGCCCTTGAAACTACTGAAGAATCTTCTGATCTTTTGCTACAAAGAGCTGTGCCTCACGTTGAAAGCCACCTGAAAGACTTAAAAACACAAGTAACAACATTGACTAATATCAGGTACAGTCATTGACGGCGATTGTGCAATCCTTCTAAGCCTTCACTGCTTCTGTTTTCAAGCATCTGGGGCCTTTTCTCCGCGTAAATACGGAGGCTCACTCCATAATGCAGCAATGGAATCAGATAGTAACGAAGGGCGCTGCATTAAATGTTCGGCTAAACATACCTAGCCAATCTCAGTAACAACAACCAGAACAATCGTCCTCTGCTGTTTCTCCTCAACAGGATTCGCACCAAGAAGAGGTGAGCATTTCTTTAGGGGAGGTTCCTTCAACGAATATTTCTTCATCAATAATTGAAAATGATGCAGAGCTGCCAAGTCGAATATCCCTTTCTTTCCCTTCCAGCTCTGCTTCGTCCCAAGTAGATTACCATCACCACCACTTGTCTTCAGAATCAGGGTCCGGTGTAAATGATACACATGCTCTAGACCTTACGATACAAGTATTTAGAAATGCAGAAACTTTGCCAACTCTTTGGCGCATATGGTTTGACGGACTTCCAGGTTGTCACCCCGTTTGTGATCTTGACAAAGTATACGGAGTCAAGAAATGGAGAGGATCTTCAAAGGAGTCATAGTTTTATCAGCGCCGTCAAAAGGTCATAAAAAAAATTAAAGCCTTTATTACCAATAACAACTATAGCAAAGACGAGGCATTGAGAATTTTGGAAGAGAAACGTGTTAAAAATAGTACTGGTGAATTAAGTTTTCACTGAATCTCTGAGCAGCTCGACACCTTTTTCTCTTTGTCATAAACTACTTAACACTTCTATATTTTGATTCAAATAGTAAATAAAAGCTGTTGGTTTTTTTTTTTTTTTAAAAAAAAAAAAAAAAAAAAAAAAAAAAAAAAAAAAAAAAAAAACATTTTCCTTTCAATTGATTTACAATTGGGCTTCTGATAGCCAACATTGTAAGATTATTGAGTTGGTGTGTTCTTTATACACATATGATGAAATAGTAAGCGAGTTTGATTATTGCAAATTTTATATCAATAGACTTAAATTACCATAAACCAGTTGACCTTACGACGCGGAAAAAAAGAAAGCTTATGTGTATTAAAAAGTTCAATAATAAAAGCATTTTTATTTGTACTGTACCATATGATACTGTGATGGTATACACTGAGAGACTTGAACAGCAAATAAGTCCATTTAATATTGTAAATTCAGGAACAACTTTAATAATTGGTCTGTGCTTAAATTTGATACAAATTCGTTACTTCAGTTATGCGTTTTTCTTTTTCAATTCTTTCTTAATCGTTGTCCTTTACAGCGTTCACTTCTCAAATCTAAGTTCCAACCCTTTCCAGTCAATCAGAAGTCAATCAGACTAACACACGATTAGTCTTGCTATATACTATCAATACGAAAAACTTATTTCTACATCCTATAAATACACTACTTCTCATTCACCTGAAATGTCAGACAGAGCCTTGTACTATGACGGTAAGCAAAATCGAATGTAGCTAAATAAAATAAAGCAAGTGATAACTAATTCTTCTTTCTTACGTCGTTAGAGATTGCATCTTCTTTAATAAACATTGTAAAAGATGTCAACACAGTTACTTATGAAGATTTCTTGATCGACATGAAGACATTTATAATTGACAAATACAACAATCAGAATCTTAATGATTTTAGAGGTTCCTGGAAGACCAAGTTCAAAAAGATTGCAAACGACTTGAAGTATACTGTTGGAAAAGACGACAACAACAATATTTGGCCTAGCATCGTAGCAGAAATTAAAGAAAAGCGAACAAGAGAACAACATAAGCATAGATCAGAATCCTCAACTTCCTCTGCCTCCTCGAATCGAGTTTTAACCTCAGCTGAAAAAGCGCTCGTCATTGAATTTTATAATAAAATAGAAGAAAAAGATAAGGGCACCCTATCAACAGGGAAGAAAATCAGCGAATGCATGCTACGTTTAGCAACCGACTCTATATTCGAGCACCCAGTGCACTCGTACATTTTTGACACTTCAGACCCAGTTTGGGATACCTATTTCACCAAAAAAGAGCTTAAAGAGGCGAAGAATTACAATACCAAATTACGAGTGGATATTCCAGAAGAACTGCAAACATACTTGTCATCATTTGAAAATGAAGAATTTACAACAGCGAGCGATTACTATGACCATGCCTTAGAGCGCAAATTTCCTCTTGGTAAATATTTCAACGAAAGATGGGTACAGCAGAGTGTTGTATCAGCGTGTGAGCTTTTTTATTATCATCAAAACCAACTAAACCTGAAGGAATACTTGGAAGGAAACATGCTGCACGAAGTATGGGAATTTGTCTACAAGTTGTTCAAAGATCGTAAAATTACTATTAAACTTGGAGAGCCTTGTAGTATCGCAACTAGCATGGAAAAAAATAAAAAAAGAAGTTTGGAGGCAATCACGCCCAGAGAGAGAAAAGCCATGGGCTCGAAAATAGATGTCATATTCATCGCGGACAATACCAAACTTGGGGCATGTGAAGCTGGAAAAGGAGATGTGTCTAAAATTGATAATAAATATTTGAATGACGGATTTAAAAAATTGCCGAAAACATTAAGAGACATGTTGATTTCTCAAATTTTTGTAAATCCTGATAAAGCTAATAGTCTGTGTACAGTAGGCTATTTGATGATGGGTAAGTTACAGTATTTAATGTTAAACCACTTTATAAGGCAAAAAAAAAAAAAAGTTTGCTAAAATGATAGTTTACTATTAGGTCTTCACATGGAACTTCTTGTTGTGGACATGCCCTTCGGGAATTTGATTTCGAGAGTTGTAAGATCCTCTCGTTTAATATACCCTGTCAAGACAAAAAATTTTGCAGTGGATTTTATCCCTTTGCTTGAACTTGCCTACACCGGCAAACATATTATGCAAAATAATATAAAAGTGCTCGATGACAGGAAGAGAAAAAAATTGATTGATGATGACGATGATAGCAATGACGATTTGACCGGTGAAATCCCTCTCTCCCTTGTTTAATACACTATTCCCGGAAATTATTCGTTCATAAAAAAAATAAAAAAAATTATTAGAAAAAAATAAAAAATCGTTCACAAAAAGATTTTAAAATTGGTTACTCGCAGGAAATAATCTCGTTCATTTTTCGAAAAAAAATTTTTTTTAACAATGGACCATTTTTTACATGAAGATGGTAAAGGAAACCTTCACAATGAAGAAGGCGAACAAGTTGCAGTTCTTGAGATGAAAGTTGATGAATTAGAATATCCTCTTGAGGATGTTACTAATTACGGCATGTACTTGGACTTGAAGCCACCTGAAAAACCTGCCAAGATTGAACAAGTGGTTACGAAGGACGAATAAAAAAAAAGATAATAACGGAAATAAAAAAAACATACCGAACTTATAAGCCTGAAGTCAAAAGCTACTTTTTTTACCTTATTTATGAGAAAGGGATGAGTGTACGTGCCGCTGCTGAGGAAATAAAAGTGCCTCAAAGTACAGCACAAACTTGGAAAAAGAAAGCCGAGCTTGCTGGGGATGAAGAAATGAGCCTGAGACAAACTGGAAGTGGTAGAAAAGCTGGTAGACCTCCTGTTCTTACAGAGTAACATAAACAGTTTCTGATCAATTTCATTGACGAAAAGTCATCTTCTACATTGGAAGAAATGATAGAAAGTCTCACTAGTCAATTCCCCGGTATTGAAATAAAAAAATCAGCAGTTCATAACTTTGTAACCAAGAAATGCAATATCACCCTTAAATGAGCTCATTTCCACTCAATAGAAAGAAATAGTCCTGAAAAAATTGAGGAGCGGTACCACTGGGTGAAAAAGATACTTGAAACTGATATGGATTATTTCAGCAATTGCGTTTTCATAGATGAAGCTGCGTTTCATATTAACATGAAGAGATCAGTAGCTTGGTCTAGAAAAGGAAAAAGGGCTGTAGTTGTTGTGCCTAAAACTAGGGCAAAAACAACAACTATACTAGGTGCCATATGTGCACATGGCGTAGTTAATATTAGAGTAAGACGACCAAAAATTCAGGCTCCAAATAAAAAAAAGAAAAGCAGAGGGAAGTAAACCTGTTCCTAAACAAGCAACGAAAGGGGACACAGTTACTGGTCATTATTTCAACTTCATTGCTAGCTGTTTAGATGCCATAGACTTATATCCAGAATTTAAGGACTATTATCTGGTAATAGATAATGCCCCCATTCATAAGCACGAAGATATACAGAAGTATATTGAAGGTTGTGGATATCGTTGCATATATCTTCCTTCTTACTCACCCGAATTGAACCCTATTGAACAATTTTGGTCAGTAGTCAAAAGTAAACTTAAGCGAAAAAAGTTATTGGAGGAAGAGACAATGACATCAAGAATCCGAGATTCATACAACAATATTTTGCTCAGTGACTTTCAAGGTTTCTGCCACTACTCTGTTGATAAGTTTAATGATTGCTTGAATCGAAAGATAGTTTAATGTTTTGCTTATTTCGTTCACTAAAAACAAATGAAATTCAAAATCTTTTTGTAAACTATTTTTTTTTCTTTTGTGAACGAAATTTTTATTTTTTTATGAACGAATAATTTCCGGAAATAGTGTAATAATTTACAAGAGCATAGTCAACGCTTAGGTTATCGCTGGAATCCACTGAAATGTGCTATACTGGCTCCTAGTTCTGATAGTTGTTCTTATTCTCTGTATGGCACTACACTACCTCGTCAGACATCCTTTTCCTACTTGGGTATCTCTATTAGCTCTGGTGGTCTCTTGAACACAGCTGAATTAGTGCAGAACAATATTAATAAGGCGCTTCAAACTATGAATCAAATGACGTCCCTCGGTGTCAATCACAAAGGTTTTGATCAGCTTCTCTCTGTCCGTTTTTACATTCAAATAGTACGTGCTCAGCTTGAATATGGCCTCGCTATTAACTCGGTCTCTGCTACTCAAATCACAAAATTAGAAGCATGTCAAACACAATGTATCCGAAAAATTTTTGGCGGTAGTACTCGGTCCTCAACTAAAGTTATGTTGCACTTGGTCAACCTGCCCACAATGAAGGAACGTGTTCACCTCCTGCAAGCTAAATTCTTACTTCGGTCTATCTACTCTCCGAACGATACTCTTGTTTCCAAGTTTTTACCACATATACGCCCCTCTTCAAGCCATTCTCAATGGTATAAGCTTTCGAAAACACCTATCTGGCAACGGTATACTGCTTCTTTTGACGATAATATTTATGATCCTCGTGCTTTTGCTGGTATCAGTAAAGCATACCTGAAAGATAATCTTGGTGATCGACGAAACAGTAAGAATGCCGTTCTCTTGTCTGCCTGCCGTCCTACCCTAGGTATCGATCCTATCCTCTGGTTACCTATGTCAAATGCAGAACGCAACCGAATAGTCCGCTGGCTTCTAAGTTGGTTACCTGGTGGTGCCCCTAAACCGTGCATCTATCATCCTAATGCATTGTTCACAAGATCCCATGCTATATGGTGTCTACATATGCATCGACGATTACAGATGCCTTTGACCGAACCCGACCCTTTGTCCTTCCTCTTGAGTAAGCTGCCAAATAAACAAAAACGCAGGCCACCAATCTCATCAGCTTTCAACTCATCTGTCTTTTCCGCCTGGACGATTCGTTGGCCTTCTATGTGCCTTATACTTTTTGAACTTGACTATCTTCATCATGACAAACTTCCTCCAGAAACTGCCCCCTTAGTACAAAACTTGTAAACTAGCTACGTAACTCTGAATCTAGTATTTATTGATATATCTTGCTTTTCCTCTTCCCTTCTCTTTCTTTTTTACCCTTTTGCCTATCAAAAGGTTTTTTAGTACATTTTTATTCTTTCTCGAACTGACCCGGGCAATCCAATACGCCAGTATTATGTGCTCACATGGGTTGTTCAAATTTTTGTTATAAAATTTTTTGTTATAAATAAAATAATTCTTAATCGTATATGTATTTATTTATGTAAAGTTACATTATTTTATGAATCATTTTATTTGATATCCTTCTCCTTTACATCAATAGTTTTACTTACCATTGTCTTATAAATATGAATAATAGTATTTCATGCGAAAAAAAAAGGGGGATTTCGGGCATTTCTGGCTGTATACATGTTCCTTGTAGGCCGCACTCTTTGATTACTCAAAGATCTTTATCTTCAATACATACTCAGACGTTGGCTTCTTGCCAGAGGAGCAAATGTCTTTCTTTATTAAGTCGGATTTCTTGAGTTTTTGCTCAGAATTTTTACAAAAAAGTATGTATAGACCCAATACTTACTAATAAGCATTATTCTTTGTTTCTTTTTTTTATTATTTGAACTATTAAAGGCAAAAGGAAACAATAATTAAGAGCACTATATGTATTAGAAAGTGCTCTTTGTGCAACTCATTCTTTTAATTTTCTAAAAAATGATATTGCTGGCAAAAGCATTGAGGAAAGTATCAAACAAAAGCTGCTCGAGGCACGCTATAAAACGCCTTGTCTCAAGTTAAAGCATTAATAACTGAACATGAACAATCAATAACGAAGCATGTTCCAATGATGATACTGAAAACTCCACTTCAGAAGATATGTCAAAGATGATATGTACTGTGTTATTGAACCAAATTTCAAGGTATTAGTATTTGTAATATGTGGATTGTTATGTAAAATAGAGATGCCGACGCAGAAGCAATTACAAGAAACGTTAAAAATTGCCAGTTGAAGTATTCGATCGTACTGAGGATTTCCAGTAACATCTTCAAAAAGACTCGATATATTCCAACAAGTTTACGTTATTGATCCTGTTAGGGTTAAACGGGTTGGGCAAGAAGAAGTTGAAAAACGTAGCCGTGGTCCAACTATTGAAAGGAAAGTGTTCCTAACGAGCTTGGACAAAAAATAGTTGATCTATAAGACGATACTAACGCAGAAGAAAGCAAAATCTATATATTAAAGAGGGGATGTAACTGACGTCTATTATCAAAGAAAAACGAAACATTCGAAAGGATGGTCATTTGGAACACAATAAAATCATCTTTATTCAAAAAAGCCAATCAGAAAAAACTTCGCTAATTTACAATTTAGTTACTTACCCTACAACTAGTGACCTTGTTGCTGAAATCCTGATGAGGTTCGCATTCAAGGGCAGAAAAACAACAAAGATCCATTCTATGCTTTTTTTTTTCGATTTTAAATGAAGTGAAGACGCCATGAAAATATTATAAAATTTCTTTACAAAGATCTGATATGCTTTGAAAATGTTAAGAGTCGTTTTATGCTAATATCGCTCGAGATAAATGAGAAAACCCGATTTTTAAAAATTCATCTTTGTAAAAAATCTAATCTGGCAATATAGGTCATTACTATAGATACACAGTTTTTTTTTTCTACATGCTATATTATTAAAATAATATTTACAGGCTTTTAATAACAATAGTTTGATATTGTAAATTAATTATAAAATCAATGAAGAGTTTATTAATCAACTTTACTTTCCTAGCAATTCGATTTATAATGAATTAATGGGCTAATCAAGTTATGTTTAATTAGTGTCAATTGATAGGCATTTCGATCCAACATACATGGTAACACATCATCTACATACATCATATTATTAATACTGATAACAGGCTTTTGTCGCCAAATCGACTTCTTCCTAATAAATACACTTCTTGGCAGCGGCACAACTATTACTATACTTAGAATTTTTACTAAGAAAATGCTACCGTAAGCTTTTTGTCTATATCAGGATTATGTAGTATTTCTATAATAATAAACGTTGTCAAAATAAAGTTTTCAAGCAAATAACAAGAAACCAGGCATCTAGACTGGCTGCTGTGTATATATAATGATGTATTACATAATATATTATAATATACAGATCAGAGTCATGAAGGGCCGAATGATATTATAGTTATTAGTTGTACACTTTATGCATACAATATTAGTTGATTTCAGTTTATAAGACATTCTTGTGATGAGAAAAAACAATATTATAATAAATACTAACTTTACGAAATAATAATAAGCAAAACATAGTATAAAGATATATGAATTATAGATTATACCTATTAGTTATATATACACATTATTATTATAATATTGTCTAATATACTAACTTATAAATATAATCATATACTATCTATACACTATACAATATAATGACATTTATTCAAGTAGTATAGTAAGGAATGAATATAATACAAAGCATCTTCCCTATATCTTTCATAAGTATAAGCATACGAGATTTCATTATTTGGTTTCAAGGAAAATAACCGGCTAGACCAAGCACCAATAATTTAATATTTATTAGAGTTAACTGAGATGAATTCTCAGTCAGGGCAAAGACTAGAGCTCAAACACAGTAACTTTAATTATTCTATGAAAAATTATTCTTTCATTCTGTTCCTGACGCGAAGTAACCCGTTCTCCACAAGATATAAATTAGGATCCATCTTGCACTCATCTTCTAAAAAAAATTAAGTTTTTAAGTTTTATTTTAAATTTTTTATTGATAATAAAAGCTTTATACAAAGTTTTCACAGATTTATTCTGTCTTATTCTTTTGTTATCTTTATCTTATCAACACTGACTTTATAAAAAGATGTCTTTCTCAGCTTCAAGGTCTAGAACCTCTACTGACAGGAATAACCACGAGAAGGTGAAGACAGTATATTCCCAACCCCCAGATCCCAACAAGCTTACAATTGTCATCAAAAGAACTCTGGTCCGAGCTTCTGAGAGCGTCTGCGATCCAGTCATCAGTTGATTGAAGCACTAGAAGTATTGACACTACTGCATTCCCAACCAAAACTCTGGTCCGAGCTTCTAAGAGCGTCTGCAATCCAGTCAAAAGGTAAGAAAAGCACCCCAGATCCCAAAGCGTCAATCCAACATTGTCCTGACTCTGACTTGGGCAATCCAGTAGAGAGAGCTCCTGCGGTCAGTCACAAGACAACAAAGCACCACAACTGCAAACTTAACTCTTACTCTCTTAACTCTGGTCCGAACTTCTAAGAGTGTCTGCAATCCAGTCATAAGAAAATAAAAGTTATAGAAAGAAAAGAACACGTAATCCAAATGAAAGTGTGGGAAATAATTATTCAAAGTGCGGGATTAAAAAAAAAAAAAGTCATTATATATTTTATCCAATCACATGATAGTTTTTCTCTACTTATATTTTAACCTTTTGTTTATGCTTACCTCTTTTTTTTTTTTTATGAACGGCTTTTATATTGTTATGGACAATGCACCTATTCATATACATAGTGATATTGACGAATTGATCACTTTAAGAGGCTATAGAAGCATATATCTTCCCCCCATATTCACCTGAGCTAAAACCCAATTGAGCAATTTTGGTCTAGTTGTAAAGAACAAGGTCAAGAGGGGCACGTTTTCTGATGATGAAGATCTCAAGACAAAGATTACAGATGCATGCAACAATGTTCCTATTCAACATGTGAAAGCTTTTATACAACACTCTTGTAATCAATTCGAAAAGTGTAGAAATAAAGAACCCTTATGATCATATAAATCCTTTTCGCTTCACAAAAAAACCGCGATTTGATTTTTGAGGAGAAACCCGCAATTTGATGCTGCGTTCACTGTATTGCCTCAAAAAAATATGTATGTGTATGCATGTATTTTTTTTTTCTTTTTCTTTTTTTTTTTTAATAATCAATGGTGCTTCATCATTTACAAAAAAGGGAAATTATTCTCAAAAAGGAAAGCTTAATTCTTGTATATGAAATAAATTTTTCCAAAAAAAAAAAAATTTATATCATGTTTCGTGTTTTTTCAGCTATTTTACTTTTCTTTCTTTCCACTTTACTTTATTTATACCAGATGTGTGTCCCATCATCGACTATTGATTTAAGCACACAGGCAAATCTCGACCAAGTCAAGACAACTCATGTTCACTTGAATTGGAATGTTGATTTTGACAATCAAAATATTTACGGAAATGTTGTTTTAGATTTAGTTACTTTGATAGATGATGTTGATAAAGTTATTTTGGATACTAGTTATTTGGATATTGAATCAGTTTCTTTTGGCGAGCAAAAGTTGAATGTAATTTTAATAAAAATTAAGCAATTTGTCATGCTTCTTAACCTTCCATTCTTTTTTTTTTTTTTTTTTTTTTTTTTTTTTTTTTAGTTTCAAGTAGCTGAAAGATATGCAAGCTTGGGATCTGCTTTGATAATCGATTTACCTAAAGTTGAAAAGGCAGGAACAAACTTTCAAATTAAAATTAATTATTCTACAACTGAAAAGTGTACTGCTGTTCAATTCTTAACACCTGAGTATGAATTTATTATGTTTTGTAAATGTGTTTATTCTTTAACATCTATTTTGCTACATAGACAAACTCTTGGTGGTAAACATCCTTATTTATTCTCTCAAAGTGAGGCTGTAAGTACATAATAGAAAGTATAGATAGTCCCGTATTAATTATTATAATTTATAATCAAGATCCACGGTCGTGCCATGATTCCTTGTCAAGATTCACCTTCCGTCAAAGTAACTTATTCAGCTTCCGTTAAATCTCGTCTCCCTGTTGTTATGTCTGCTCTTTTAACTGGTGTCGATGAAGATACTGATGGCTTCAAGACATATCACTTTAGTCAAAAGACCACTATTCCTTCTTACTTGATTGCTATTGCTGTCGGTAATTTAGTAGGTCGTGAAATTGGTCCTCGTAGCACTGTTTGGTGTGAACCTGAAATGATTGAACAAGCTGCTTGGGAATTTTCTGTAAAGTATAAGCATTAAAGATATATGCATATATATAAAGAGATAAAGAAAGAGAATGTATATTAAGTATTTTATAGGATACTGAATCATTTGTGGCCACTGGTGAAGCTTTATTAACTCCTTATGAATGGGGTCGTTATGATCTATTAGTTCTTCCTCCTTCTTTTCCTTATGGTGGCATGGAAGTAAGTATGCCTTTTTGAGTTGTATACTAATAATTCTTTTATTAAATGCATTGGTTTACTATTCTAGAATCCTTGTCTTACCTTTGTTACTCCAACATTGTTGGCTGGGGATAAAAGTGCTGTCAATGTAATTGCTCATGAGATTGCTCATAGTTGGATGGGTAATTTAGTCACCACTAATTCTTGGGTAAGTTATCTTTATCCCTAGCATCTACTATTTTATTTGATCATTTACTTACAAAATAACAATAGAAACATTATTGGTTAAACGAAGGATGGACTGTTTTTATTGAACGTAAAATTCTTGGTCGTCTTAATGGTGAAGCTACAAGACAATTTGAAGCTTTAAGTGGTACGTATATACATGCGGTTTTGTATAGTTCAATGTTTTTTTTTTTAATCATAACATATATACATATGTATATATATAGGCCTTAAGGCGTTACAGGAAAGTGTTGAATTATTTGGTAAGGATTCTCCCAAGACAGTCTTGAATCCTGACCTTCGTAATGGTGCAGATCCAGATGACTTTTTTTCAAAGGTCCCTTATGGTAAGCGTTTTGATTAGAGTCTTTTATTAAGGAATTATCTTAATAATGAATTATTACTACTTGATAATAGAAAAGGGTTTCAATCTTTTATATCATATTGAAAAGGTTGTTGGTGGTCCTGCTATCTTTGAACCTTATATGAAAGCCTATGTTGAACATTTCGCTTCTAAATCTATTTCTACTCAAGATTGGAAAGATTTCTTATTCCAATATATGGAAAAGACACATGGTCCTGCTATGATTGAAAAGTTAAATACAATTGATTTTGATGCTTGGATTAATAAGCCAGGTATGCCACCAGTGGATCCTGACTTTGATACTACACTTGCTGATGCTTGTATCGATCTTGCAAAGCGTTGGGACAAGGCTCGCGAAGATCAAGACTTATCTTCTTTCTCTTCAAAGGACATTGAAAACTTTTCTGCCGGTCAAAAGATTGTTTTCTTGGAAAAATTAACTGATACTGAGCCTTTACCACATCATTTGATTAAAAAAATGGATGAGCTCTATAACTTTACTCCCAATCATAATGCAGATTTACGTCTTCGTTGGCAGCAATTATGTTTGATGACAAGTTATGAACCAATCTATCCTGAGGTTGTCAAGTTCATTACTGAGCAAGGTCGTATGAAGTTTGTTCGTCCTCTTTATCGTCTTCTTCATCAAGCAAAGAATGGAGCTCAATTGGCTAAAGATACTTATTTGAAGCACAAGTCCTTTTACCATCCAATTGCTGCTCAGCTTATTGAAAAGGATATTGGTTTAGCCAAATCATCATAATAATAATAAAATAGACAGATAATTTTTTTTTTAAAAAAAAAATAAGGCCTTTATTCAATTCTTGTTTTATATTCATTATAATATCATCTAAATAAGGTCTACTTCTAATTCAGATAATTTATCTTCAAGAATTGTATTCGTTTCGATAAGATATGCATTTTGTTTCACTAATTCCTCAAACTTTTGTTGCTGCTTACCATTAACAGATGTCTTTATTTTCTCCACTTTTACCTTCATGACTGATAATTCATGTTTTAGCTGTTGATTTTCAACATCTAAATTCACCCTATTTATCTTTGCTTGAATTAACTGTTGTGCTACCTCTTGATGCTCTAATTCCAATGTCTTGTAAGAGTGTTGTAACTCTGTCAATTGCTTTTGTAATTTAATATTTTCACGTTTTATATCATCTTCAATAGACTGGATTTTAGCCTCCTTTTTTGCTTTAACCTGATATTGTTTTGAAAGTTTAGATAATAAGCGTAATGAAATGTCGAAAGTATATGCATCTTGAACAAATTGGAAAGCATCATCCTAAATAATGATAACAATAAGTACTATGTGTTTATATGAATCATTTCTACTTTTTTTGTATAATACCTTGTATACATCAAAAACATGATTAGAAAAGAATTCTAATAAGTTTTCAAATTCTAGACTTAAAATTGTTTGCTGATTCTTTTTCATTAGAGCCAAAGTAAAATGAAGAATGACTTGAGAGCCCTCCACAAATAGAAGATCAAAGACCCGGTAAACTAAATCTAGAGGACATCGATAAGCAAATAAAGTCATAAACCATTGTGAAGCATACATGCTAGGTAATACGCCTTGAGCATCTAAATGATGAAATACTTGAGGTACATGCATCTTTAAGAGTTGATTAAATTGATACATTCGTTCATGTAAAGTTTCCATTTGAGGCGTAAAATGTCCTCTTAATCCATATTGAGTCATTAATTTAATAAGTACACTAAAAGCAGCTTCATCGGGCATCTAGTAATATATATATAAGTGACTCGCGCTCTTTTTTTTCTACCTCCCTCCCCTCCCCCCTCTCCTTTTCTATATGCATATATATTACATGTAATAAAAGGCAGCCCACAACAAAATGTATGCCCTGACAATAACCAACATTTTGATCAAATAAACTATAAGCCTTTATCACATTAAATAGCATCTGCTGTCCATCTTTTTCCTTAAAGAAAGGTAAATTTGGAAATGCTCGTGAGACATCTCTCTTCATTAATTTTTCGTATGGACTTGTCTTATCAAGTAATTCACGATATTCATTCTCGATCAAGTCATTATCAGTTTCAGAATCAGAAAATATTCTCCATAATTTACCGCGTAATTGAGGTGGCATACCGTTACTTAATTGTAAACGAAGCTTAGTATGTTCTGTTTTGTTGACATGATTGAAATTAAATATAACAGATGTCCAAAATGCTTTATATATACATATAAAAAGAAAACAGTTAATATGTAAAAAGTTCTCATATAGATGTAAATAAATAAATAAATAAATATATACAGTTATACCCCAATCTACATCTTCCTGCTGTTCTTCTTTTAATAATTCTAAATTATGACTAGTTTCCTCCTTTAACTGTATTTGTTTAGTAAAGTTATGATTTCCTTTTCTTGAAGTGAATTTAGCTAATAATTTATCATAATAACTAACTAGCAATGCACTATTATTATTTTCAACGATTGAATCTTGTCGTGTTTGAGTTGATTTTATGAAAGAGTCACTACTACGACTATTGCTACTGCTACTGTTACTGCTACTTACTTGTTTCGGTAAGCTTGGGGTTTGACAATCCTCATTATTGTATATTTTTATACCTTGTAACGATCCGTATTGCTGCAAATCCGAGTTCTCTATGCTATCAACTTTTGTACTTGAAGCATCTTCAAATTCATCTGAGGAAGAATAGTTACATACATCATCATCCGGAATTACTTTTTGAAAATCAAATTGATCTACATCCTTAAAATCAAGTAAAATCACATTCGACTCCAAATCTGATTTCATTGTTGATTTTATATTTTGTTGCTTGCTTACATTTAAAGTATTATTAGTTTCCATTTTAATGAGATAAAAATAGGAAGAAGAAGAAGAAAAGGAGAGAAAGCAAAACTGGTTTTGAATTCTTATTATGCAGCTTGCTTGATGCGTGACTATCATTATGAACCTGCAACACGCTTTTTTTTATATACATATATGAATGAACGACGTAAACTGTCAATTTAAATCCTACTTCGTAGACTACAGCTAAAAGTAACAGGGTCTGATTTTTAAGCATTATAAATGAATAAATGATTTTTTTTGCTCTTCTTTATTTATTATTAACTTGCTCGTCATAAATTCATGATAGGAGGAATCGTTGCTTTACTGTTTAGAGTTGCGTCAGTAGTGGTGAATGGAACATCTCTTTCATCATAAAAGTCCCATAAGCCACAATCTGCACAATCTTCTTCTTCAACACAGTGGGGTAAAGGAAATGAATCAGGTTGTTTTAAGATATTTTCGATAACATCATGTATTCGATGTAACCTAATATCTACTCTCCATCCATTTTCCTTTACTGTATCCCAAATACATACTTTACCTGTATGACAACGAGATTCCATAGCATATCCACCATACCAACAACTACTAGAAGGACCCTAGTAACATATTATAAATCATATATCCAATCATATCAAAAAATAAATAAATAAATAAATAAAAGATCTTACTGTGCATACACCAACAAAGATAGGATCTGCTGTATGACCAAAATGCCAAATTGGTAAATTAATACCAGGACTATGTGGCAAATGTAGTCTAGTGGATGCTAATCTATCTCCGGGTATTTCAAACGTAACAGCAGGAACCCCAAATGTTTGTCCAACTAAACTAGCTAATGCACCACCTAAAGAATGACCTGTAATCCATATTGAACTGGTTTTATATTTCCCGTAAACATCTTTGTATATATCCTATATTATTATGAAATTTTGTTAGTCAAATATATATATATATATATTATATATACATGCCTAAATACTTTACCAGTGCATGGTCATAATATAATTCGGATTGGTCGATATTCTTTTGTAAACAACTCAATTCGCATTTGTATTCGTTTCCTTTAAAACAATTACATACTGGTGTCCAAGCTCTACTAATCCTTGCACAACAACAAGAAAACAACATATTATCCTGTAAGAAAAGCAGTGAGTAACTAGTAAAATAAGTTATACTCACATTTACATTAAGCTTATCTTTTTCTCCTGTTGGTCCACCTGTCCATAATCCTGCACTTGTACCTTTTATACTGATAACAATCAAAGAATCGTCGTCATTAGCAAAAATATGGCCTCGAATACCATCAGAATCCCAACCAAACGAATTATTCTATTATAAACATGAATATCTATATGTATATATATATGTATATCTGACTATGTTATTATTCATTGTTGCTTGTTACCAATTGCCAAGGTGGCTCAATATCATACCATTCTGTATCATTCAAATTAATATCCAAATAAGCATTGTTTGTCATCATAGCTAAAGCTAGTATGGTGGCTCTATCAGTAACGTCTGGTACAAGATCTAAGGCTGACTCTAGATAGGTCGGTCTTACTTCATTACGGATTTTAGTCCATCTAGCTAATTGTCCTGATGATATATTTCTCAACTTTAGTAATTCTTCAACATCAATGGCATTAGGTCGGCTAATGATTGAAAGTTTACTTTTCACCGAAATTTCTGTTTGAATGGATAAATTGTCTTCAACATTTAATTTTCTAAAAAGACATGGAGTACGATGATAAACACTTTTTAGTTTCAAAGTATTTAACTGTTGATTGCGGCTATTTGAAAAGAAGGGCTTATGTTGTATCTGATATGCCTGATTAATTATGGCAAATGTAGAAATGATATAAAGCAAAAATAAAGTCATGATAAGGAAAAAAAAAAGAAAAGTAAAGAAAAACTGTTTATGCAGTTCCTTAAAACAAAAAAAAAACTACCAATAAAAAACTCACATGGAGAACATTACATAATAAAAATAGTCATTATTCCCCTTTTTAATCCCTTGATCAATAATATTGTTTTTATATGAAAATTATCAATATGCAAAGAATGATAAGGGGATCTGAGGTATTATTTTTTTTTTTTTTTTTTTTTTTTTTTTTTTTTTTTTTTTTTTTTTGCAGGAACAAACAATGAGGGTGTAAATAAATTTGTTAATATTTTAAAGGCGATTTAACTTCTTGTCTTCGACCTCGTGCTCGAGCCCATTCCATATAAGCCTTATTTTGTTGTTCACATAAAGTCAATAATACTTTTCTCTGAACTAGTTCTGCTACAGCTTCCCAATCTGTTATCTTGTGACATTCTTTCATTTCAAAAACAGACAAGTTGGGACAATAACGAATACAAGCATAGATGGAAGCATTTGTAATCTTTGAACAGCTATTAACGGATATACGCTCAAGTCCTTGATTACAATGTTTAGCCAGCGATTGTATACAAGAATCATCTACATCACATCCTGCTAGTCCTAAAACAGTCACCTGTGTATGCTTCGCCATTAATGAAATCGATTTATACGAAACCCGCTCATGGTCCCTAATGCGGCCTACATTCAAATGCTTTAGTCTGGGACAATGAAAGGCTATGGCTGATAAGGAAATATCTGAAACTTGTCCACAAGCTCTTAAATCCAAATGCTCTAAATCGTGGCAATACTTGGCAACGTTCAATATCGCGTCATCTGTAATCTGATGACAACCTGCTAAGGATAAAAACGTCAGTTGTTTATGAACCAAGAAGGGAGTCAATGCGTCATTAGACAAGTAATCACAAATATAAATGTCAAGGTATTTAAGTTTAGTGGCATATTGACCTATTTGATAAAGTGGCTTATTAAGTGTCTTTTGTTTAATTTTACGGATGCAGAGTGATCGTAAGGAGTTGCGGTAAGTCTCTAAGCGAGCTGCCCTTGTAAACTTGCATTGGTAATATGTGTTGAGACATTTGATATGTTCTATTTCTGTAAAGACATATTCGGGTGATATCTGTTTATCAGTGATGACATATTCATGATGATAATTATTTTGTTCCAAATTTATAAAGGAGTCCTCAGAGGAGGTATGAATGGTAGATGATGTAGATATACTAGATACAGATGAGGAACGACTTGATGATAATAAATGGATAGATTCATTTGAATTTACAGTCGACAATCCTACTGCTAATAGTGCAGCATCATTTGATAGCGTTGATAAGAAGTTTGGAAAGAGCAAAGATGTAGGTCGAGCTCCAATAACAGAAGCAAAATCTATCAATGATTCTAAATCCCCATCTCCATTTTCAAAGAATACATTTCTCCATAAAATACGGCTTGCACAATCATGCCAAAGACGATTAACGATTAAACAAGGATATATGTCTGTATATACTTTCTTTTTTGATTCTTCTTGGCATAATGATGATAGTGGATGATTTATAAGAAATGATAAAATATGATAAACAATTTCTGGTAAAGAAACCGCTAAATGAGTCTGTTCTTTCAAAGACATGTATAATATATGTATATAAATATATAAATAAACTGAAGAAAAGTAAGAAATGTATACTGTAAAAAAAAAAAAAAAAAAAAAAAAAAAAAGGGAAAAAGGGGCTTTTACTTATATAATAACTCTTCATGTATTGAAAAAAAGAAGGGGACACACATATAGCGGAGATCCTTTAAGTTATACATTCTTCAACCAAATATCAAAATTGTTAATAAAGTCTCACTTCTCCCCGCGCCCCCCCCCCTTTTTTTTAGATTTTATGTCTATATAATTGACGTTCTTCAAATCGAATAGGGACAATCATTAAGTTGCGAATATAATTGATTTCGTCACTATTTAAACCGCATCCTTCACGCACATAATTCTCAAATGAACCATATTTTTGCTTTAAGTGACTTATTGTTAATTTCATTCCACCATACCTGTATAAAAAGAAAATAGATTTAGTATTTGAACATCTACTCTATTCGTTATAATCAACTCACGATGCAGATAAAGCAGCACGCATAGTTTCAACTGAGACATTCAATTGCTTAGCTCTCTTTTCTAAATCCTTTTCATAGTCTATAAAGTTTAGAATATAAATAGACCATTCATATATACTGTACTTTTATAAATACCAAAATAGCCAATGTTGGATAATTCGTATTCTCGTGCAATAATCTCATCATCAACACCACAAAGCCCAAGAAGTACCATAACAAATACACCTGTACGATCCTTTCCAGCCGCACAATGAATGACCATAGCAGAGCGATCATAAATTGATAACTCTTTAATCATATAACGAAATACATCTCCAATTAATTTACTGCCATGTTCCAAAATAAACATATAGCCTAAGTATATAAGTAAGCGTTTGCATGGAATATTATTTTTAATAAATTAATATTAAATACCTTCAGCGAAGCCTTTTTCACCATTAAGGAAAACCATTAAGGCCTTATAATAATCAGCAGTAGATTTTACTACATTTTCATACAAATTATAGCCAAACCTTGTTATACCAGGAATTTCTCTTTAAGAAGGATAGACAAAAAAAAAAAAAAATTAATTTATATTTTCTTATAAATATGTAATTGGGATACTTTACTGAAGGGCACCATCTCTTTTAACTTCATGATCTAATCTAAAATCAAAAATAGCTTTGACATTCAATACTTTTAATCTGGCAATACCTTCAGGAGCTATCTTTGATAAACTTGAGAATATATTATACGGTTTTGTTATAATTATATGTATAATAACACCTACTGTCCTGAGCGGAAAATAGTTCTTTCACGAATATAACCACTGCCATCCTTTAATGGCCAGCCACCAATATCACGAAAATTTCGTACGCCCTCTACGTCAATCCATCGAGGAAGAACAAGACCTGTTCCTTGACCCATTGCGATCGCTTTTAAATAATCACTAGATTCATGTTTTGCAAAGAAATCAACTATTGCCTTTGTTACTTGTTCAAATTTTCCTTTAAAGTTATGATCAGCATCTGGAATTAATACTAGAGTATGATTGGAAATCTTATTTGCAAACATAGCGGCATTGTAAGGAGGCACTATCTATAAAAGATAAAGTTAAACAAAAAATTCTCCATCTTTTTATATTAATATAAGATGTTGAACATACATTATCTTTTAAACCGTGAACTGTCAATACACAAGTTGACAATGGCATTCTTGAAACTATATTATACACATTTATATAGAATACATAAATTTACTTTTTTTTTTCGTACCAAAATCATTGGAATAATTATGAAATTTATCCACTTCTTCTTGAGTCACTTTAACAGTAGCAATACGATCTCTTTGTTTAACATGCCAATCAAAATAACCCTTATTATATACATATACAGTTAGTATCTATACGCTTAATTCTTATCGCTGCTCTATTTACATGTTCTCTCAATGCTTTTCCAATTTCAGGTCTACTTGTATTAAGTTGATTATCATTCATCTTAAATCTACCAGAAATATTCACCATAATAGGTAATGGTTTTTCACATGTAGTAGCATATTTAAAACTAGATAATGCGCCTATTATAAAAATTAAAAAAAAAGGGGGGAAGAGAAAATTTTTTGTTATACCTCTTGAATGACCAATTACTGCATAAATTTCATATCCGAGATTTTCAAAATATTTAGCTACTGTATGAATATCATCTGCATCTTCCTAATTCACAATCTTGTTATTTAATACATAGTTACGTCTATATGAAGAAGCAGTATGCCTCTTTGCCCTGTTCTCATTTATTTATTTTTTACCAGAATATTGCAATAACCAGGAGATCCTTCACTTTCTCCATTGCCTCTAAAATCAAATCTAAATGATGTATAAGGTAATGTTTGCGCTAAAAGTCTATGAAAAAGATAGTCTTTATGACCTATACATGTATAATACATATAAGTCAGCATTGTAGCATTTCAAATGAATTTTGGCATAAAAACCTAAAATGCCATGAACAATAAAAACAATGCGAGGCTTAGGACGACCAGCATCAATCTCTAATTTCTCTTCAAGAATACCAACAATTGATTCATTGTTTTCATTTAAAATGCTAATTTTTGACATGGCTGATTGTGTAAATAAATAATAATAGCAAAAAAAAAAAAAAAAAAAAAAAAAAAAAAAAAAAAAAAAAAAAAAAAAAAAGCTCACCAGCTGTATTTTTTTTACTATTTTTAATTCAAATCTTCCAAAGTACCATGCAATCAATGTAATTTTATCAAGTTATTATTGGCCATTCTTCCAAATCAAGATTTTTACCATCATTAGTTGTTCGTTTCAGTACAAGTCATTCAAGGCACTATAACCATGTTAAAGAATTATAAAAATCTAAACAGATAAAGTACCTTTTCTTTTTATCATTGTTAAATTCTTTATTCAAAGGATACGAGATATACTTACTTA
The DNA here is from genome assembly GCF_025118155.1 of Cokeromyces recurvatus. Taxonomy (NCBI): domain Eukaryota; kingdom Fungi; phylum Mucoromycota; class Mucoromycetes; order Mucorales; family Mucoraceae; genus Cokeromyces; species Cokeromyces recurvatus. Next base: position 220,141 of record NW_026251418.1, on the reverse strand, counting down.
TACACATATATAAAAATCATATGTTTATATGCTACCGAAGTAACTATTATTTATTTAGCTTTACTTAAAATAAACAATATAGAATTTTTTTTTCTTTTCTATTCTTATTAAAGTTTATCCTCAAAAGGTACAGAAAAAGAGAATAATTACAATAAGTAATTCAGTAGTAAATATATTTTGATACAATAGAAATATATACTGCATATGTTTAATGAATAGTATAAGGGGGAAAAAAAACAGTCATCATTACATTTTAGGAGCAAGCTGATGATAAGGTACGCTTAAAAGATGAACTGTGTCTCTGTACATCTATATAATGATCGTATTTAAGATAGTGATAAAAAAAAATTTTGAAATTTAATGTACTTACCTCATCTTTAAGTTGTTTATAGACAATGCCAGACTTAGCCTTAGGTGCCCATTTCAAAGCAATTTCTTTTGCTTTATTTAATACCTGATCATTAGGACAAATAAAATCAACAAGATGCTGTTCTAAAGCTTCTTGAGCCGTGAAACGATGACCTTGTATGATCATATCACGATATGTTATAGGTGACATCTTACAGCGTAAGAGACCTGACATACCAGGTGTAAGTGGAGATGGAAGATCTACTTCATTCATACACATATAGCCACGATCTGATCTCATTACTCGATAATCTGATTATATCTGAATTAGATATATATATATATATATATATGTATATGCATTTTTGTTCATAATATATACCATGAGCTAATGCTAACATACAACCACCAGCAAAGGCATGACTATATATATATAAATTAATAAGTACGCATATGGTGTTGCACAAACATGCTCCAATTACCCATTGATCGCAGCAACAGTTGGAATACAGAAAGTAAGCAGTTTTTTGAGCAAAGAAAGGAATACGTCCATAAAAGGTCGATAACTTATAGCATGCATCAAATCTAAACCATTACTATAGATTTTATCATTACCGAGTGTAACTAATGCCATATCAACTGGTTCTTCACAAGCCAAAAAGTAGTCTTCCACAATTTGAAGAGCTTTAAGAATGGCTTGACAAAATTCAGTTGTAAATCGATTGTCCTTGTGGTGTAGATGAAGAATAAATAATGGTCCTTCTTGTGAAAGTGTCATTAAATGACGATCTTTACTTGGAAGTGAAACTGGAAATTCCGACATAATTATGGATGAAATGAAAAAAAAAAAGGGGGGGAGGGAAAAGAGGAAAAGAAGTCTATATAAAATTCACATGGTAGCAAATAAAATGACTAATAAAATAAGCTTGAAGTCCGAATAAAATAAAGGTTTATAATTAAATATAGAAATGTGAATACCAATATTTTTTTTTTCTTTTTTTTTCTTTTCTTTTTTTTTACAAAACCTGAATCAATTTTTGCTTGTTTTAATTATTAGTGTTGCTGAAATGAAGACTAAAGATACGATACATACTCTCTAAACCACGCTTTATTTCCCTTTCTTATCTATATCTTTCTAGTTAAGCATATAGATATGTATATAGTTTTTTTTTTTAAGAATTAATATAACAAATTGAGTAATAACCAATGTATTCACTAAGTACATTTAAGCTTGTATTGCGAAAAACCAACGTTGTTACATTTTTAAATAAATGATATCCTATTATTATGTTCACGCATGCATTATTATTGCGTTTAGATTATTCAATTCTTATATTTTTGGGAGATAAATGTGTATTATTATCTATTCTAAATGCAAAAAGTTTAAACATAAGAATCTAAACTTACATTCGTAGAATTTTTGAGTCGAATATCTATAAAAGCTATATTGCTTTGCTTATTACAAAGAATAAGAGTGTCAGCATAATTCTGGAATAGTTTATTGGATAATATCAAACTATCTATGATAATGTTCAGTTTAAATAATCGTTAATACTTCAATATCTAATAGACAATTCTTATGATACAGTGTGCTTATAGCCATACTTTAGAGAGTACGCGTCTTTATTTGAGATGTTACTGCCTTATAACATTCAATATCAAATTTGATATTCTTGAAAAAGCAGTTTAATTCAAAAAGTAATGTCATACATATCTGGTCATGTGACATCGAACATCTTGGATTCAATGCTTTAAACAGAAGGCCTTATTGAATATCCTAAGTTTCCCACAAAAACCCATACAATTAGTTGTCTCCAAGTTTATAATCATTTATACTTATTATTATCAGTTGATAGTCCTACTTGGTTTATTTCAACAAACTTCTTTCCCATCAAGAATGCTTCATTTATGTATTTTTATTTCACTTAGTTATTTATTTATTAAACTCTAATAATGACTTCCCACAGGATTCCACTTTCTTATGCTAATATGTTTATAAATGATTGATCTAATTATCCTAAACTCCTATTATTTACTGCTACTTACAAAGTTTCCTAGTTTCTTTCATATCGGCTGACTAGGACTAAACCAATATCATGTGTTTAGTCACAGAAAGAAATGCTTTATTCACCAAATGTAATCTAACGCAAAGCCTGCTGGCATTCGACACTATTATAAACGGTCAATAAGATCACATATCTATAATTACATAATTCAGGTTCTATAATATTTTAGCTTTGGCCTAATTGGTTACAATCACTCTTCTCAAGTGCTAATTTAACTATCATGATTGATAAAAGACATTCTTAACTAATGAAGATTGTTGTTTGTTAACATGAATATAGATAACAATTAAACATTGATATCTTTAGAGTAAGCAAAGCTTCTTTCTATGTATTTGTACACAGAAAAATACATTTAACATTAGACATCATTTTAATATGTAATTTTGTTCAACTTAAGAAGCATCTTTATATCTCTTCTAACAAAACCCTTGCTTTATTTTATAGTATCCCTTATCCATGTCTTTCTTTCATTATATATTTTATGCATCTTTTATGTATTCTTAATAATAATAGTATTTATAAAAAAAATATTGATAGAAAGTGATACAAATATTATTTAACATTGATAGTTCAACTTCAGTATAAATGATTTGCAATTAATATTTGTCTTACGCAGACAGGCACAAAAAAAAAGCAGTTATGACAAGTACTTTTTAATAGGGCATTTCATATAAACGATAAGTGGGATATTAGAATACAGAAGCTGCCATGTGTCCCCACGATAACTTAGAGGAGTGTTCAAAAAGAGTAGAATTTATTGGTAAACCTTTTTTTTTTAATAAATAATAAGGGTTTTGCAAATGTAGACATCTGTATTATCTTGTATTACGTGTAACCATTAGAAAAGTATAAAGTTCAAGATGTTTAGACTCTCCCCTTTTTTTTTTTTTTTTTTTTTTTACTTTATTTAACAAATTATATTTATGCGTAAGTTATTATTACTACTGCCCTTATTAGCATCATATTGCAATTTAGGAAATGCAAAAACATATAGAACTAAAGTTGCTATCCTTGGTGGTGGTGTTAGTGGTATCAGTGCTGCCTTGAATTTAACTGCTGCTAATATTACGGACTTTATGATGATTGAGGCCAGAGATGTCTTAGGAGGTAGGTTTTTTAATATGACTATTGAAAAATAAAAAATATAATTAATTCAAGGTTGAATTGGTTGGGAATTTTTTATACAGGTCGAGCTCAAGATGCTCCTTTCGCAGACGTTAATGTTGAATTAGGCTGTAATTGGGTTCAAGGTCTTGGTACGAATCCTATTAATCAACTTGCTTTAAAGTATAAACTACGTACTGCTGTAACAAATGGTAACGATGTAGTGTTTTATAGTCCAAAAGGAAAGATCAATGCTACTGAAAGACTTAATCAATTGTACAAAGACTATGATGCAATGACTGAAATGGCTAGTAACGTATATCATGTTGATCTTTTTTCTACCCCTTCCCTCTCCCTTCCTTTTGCATGCATATATTAATTTCATTTCTATATAGTGAAAAGAGTTGAAAAGGACCAAGTAGATCTTTCTGGTAGAGCTGGTTTAGACCTTTCTGGCTGGTACCCTAGAGATTCAATTGATAATGCAATTGAATACTATGTATGGGATTGGGAAATGGGTGAAACACCAGAACTTTCTTCCACTATTTTTACTGCTGTTAATGATAATTGGACTTACACTGGCTTCGGCCCAGATAGTGATGGTGATAATATGGTTCTTGATCCACGGTAACTATATTTGTATATGTTTACAATAAGCTAATAATATATGTGTGGGAGAAAAAAAAAGAATTAGTTAATTAGAAATGAAATAGACTAATCATTAGTATTTATGTATAGTGGATTTAAATATATCTTTTTAGAGGAATCCAAAAAAGCTTTGAAACCTAATGATTCTCGATTACTATTAAATACGATTGTCACGAAGATAAAGTATGACAAAAAGGGAGTCACTGTTTATACTAAACAAGGTGATATAATCAAAGCAGATTATGCAATTACAACATTTAGTATTGGAGTTCTTCAACATAAAGATATCAAATGGAGTCCTCCTTTACCTTCTTGGAAATTAGAGGGAATTTACGGGTTTCATATGGCTACTTATACAAAGATTTTTTTAAATTTTCCATATAAATTCTGGGATGATAATCAATTTGTTGTATGGGCCGACTCTGATCAAAGGGGCTATTATACTGCTTGGCAAAATTTGAACGTTCCTGGTTTCTTATCTGAAAATTCGACAAGTAATATTTTCTTTGTAACCGTAACACAGGACATGTCATATCATGTGGAAGCTATGAAGGATGATGATGTTAAGGATGAAATCATGCAAGTACTGCGTCAGATGTATGGTGACGATATCCCGGAACCTACTGATTTTTTGTTTCCACGATGGCGTTCAAATCCTTTATTTCGTGGGAGTTATTCAAACTGGCCAATTGGTGAGTTGGATGAACATCATGCTAATATGAAGGCTTCTTTAAAGAATCGTGTTTGGTTTGCTGGAGAAGCCATGTCTGCGCATTATTTTGGTTTCTTACAAGGTGCATGGTTCAGTGGCGCCGAAACAGGCGCCAATGTAGCTCAATGTATCTTGAAGGAATGTCCTCCTTCCATTTATTATCCTATCATTACGAATGCTAAGCTTAGTTCAAGTATTGTTCGTAGGTCGTTTTTAGGGAATTTTAATAATTAACTAATACACATAAAATAACAATAGCAGATTTTTTTTTTTTACACTATCAAACTAATTAATAAACATTTTTATTTTAATCGATATAATTGTATGGAAGCTTTTGCCCCACAAAGGGGCTTCTTTCTTTCCTTTCCTTTCCTTTTCTTAATATTTTATTAGAAATCCTTCAGAATTCATTCTTATACAGCACCAAAATTCATGTCCTCCTTTCCATGCATTCTGCTGGCAGCTTTGTGAACAATATCTAACTCTTCGACTAAAATATATTAGAAATTTTAAACATATATACATAAAATGCTCTTATGAAACAAGAATTCAATCATACCAATTATTGCATTTAAGAAATTCACGTGGATGGCTTTCCCACTTATCACATTCTAAATTAGCACACCTTCTTAGACCGTCTGTTAAACCTTCTCGTTTACAAAAATGTAATAAAATAGCTCTTGCCCATGTTTTAATTTCATCAGTATAATCCGTATGCGTAAATCTTTCAACAACAGCAAATAGACTATGGTCATATTTGGAATGAAGTACCTTACGGATTGAAAAATGCTTAGTTAAAAAGGCAATCATTCGCAAAGCTAAACATACATGCTGTTCTTGACCAAATAACTTATCGTCTAAAATATTTTGTAAAAAAGTATTCATTGTTCCTGTTAGATTGGAAGCTGTTTTAGGCTTTTGCATTTGAGGAGTACGTTTGATGAATGTTGAACGTTGTCTTGATATACAAGTAGATTCGATTTGACTCTGCTCTTCTAAAGTTGAATAGGAATTATTAACATTGAAGGAGGATACAGTCTGAGTTATACCAACGTGATTAATTGGATGCTGTAGGAATCCTGTTTGTAACTGTTGTTGAAAACGACCCAATCGTTGCTGATGTTGAATTATTCGTTGATTTACTGATTGTTCTCTTATCTCGAGTAAGTGCAAAAACTGATCACGTAATTGTGCAATACGCACTTCATGTTCATTATATTGCATTAGTAGTTGTTGTGCATTCTGCTCTACTTGTATCTCTACTTGCCCTATTTCCTCTAGATGCATTTGTAATATCTGAAAATGCTCCCGCGGTAGATTCATTAGTTGCATAAGTACTCGTTGTTGCAATACCTGTTCATCCAACAACTGATGTCGTACCTGAATCAATTGTTGTTCATACTGGTGTTGCATTTGTTGCGCCGTCACAAGCACTTGTTGCTCCATTTGTTTCTCCTTTACTTTATCCAAGTTACCCTGTTTTATATTATAAAGAAGCATGAGTGATTTCCAAAGCACAGCAAGAGCTAAATCAGCGACACCCGTTTCAACCATACGAACTCGAATAAATTCTGTACCACGGGTACAAATATTATAAAGACACTCAAGTGCCGTATGCCGTTTTCTTATCGAGAGTGGATCTAACTTTCGGCAGTTGACTAAAATATGTACTATTCTTTCTAGACCACCGTCAATTACTAACATAGAGCGAACAGTAGGCGAAATAGTCACTTGATAACTAAGACTTAATAAGGTATTTAACAGAGGTAGTGCTGATGTACAATCTAGCGCTCTTCGATCGTATTCTGCCTGTGAAATCACTCTCACTGCTCTATTTACTTCTACAAGACGAGAGTTTGATTCACGCATAAATTATCAAATAAGCATAAAGAAATGCTATTTAGGAGACAAAAAAAATAAAATAAAATAAAATAAAATATAAAATAAAATAAAATATAAAATAAAATATGTTAAATAAATATGAAAGAGTAATAATTAAAATAAAATAAATAAACAACGGATTTAGTGAAGGGTTCGTCAATTATGTCAATTTCGACTCGTTATTTACTATACATATTTATTTATTTTTATAAAAATATATATATATTTTTATAAAGCTGAAAAAAGCCAACTTCATACACTTTCATTTTTATATGTTTATACATATTAGTATTATTTACTATTCTTGTAAATTAAGACAATTTAACTCAATTATGCTTTTTTTCTCTTCTAATTAAATACTAAAATCATACAGATAATGTCGTTTACAAAAAAATTAATCATCGGTTAGAAAAAAATCAAATTGGCGGTTAATAAGGTTATAATTGTCGAAAGTCAAGATTTAATTTTGTCGGTTAATGCTCGGTCAAATAATGGGTGCTCTCAAGTATCTTTCGCAAAAAACTAAGGTTAGAATCTATGTGATTAAATATATTTGTATTTATAAAATTCTGAAAAAAAAAAAAAAAAAAAAAAAAAAAAAAAAAAAAACTTCTCCCCTCATTTGAGCACATAATCACTTTGGTATTAAATTGCCCGGGTCAGATCAAATAAAGGAAAAATATAGAACAAAAAAAAAACCCCCTTTTTGATAGGAAAGAGGAAAAAGAAGATGTATCGTCAAATATTCGATTGATTGTTGTACAGCCAATTGACAAGCTCGGTCGAATTAGAATCTATACAGTGATTTGCGTTTGAAAAATAGAATTTTTGGAATATAACGATAAAGCTTTTAGTTTAACCAGTAGTAATATTTATTTACTTTTTTTACCATCAATAAAGATATAACAAAACCTAGAGAGACTAAAAGAATCAAAGTTATGGCTTTATTTATATTTGACAATTTAAAATATCTTGCATACCAAATTCTTCTAAACTGAAGTGGTTGCTAGTTTTGCAGACTGTGAATCCCCTATTCAAGCATCAAAATCCAGATAATCACTAATTGTAAAATATTTACCACCAATAATTAAAGCCGCATACTTTTCGTAGTTGATATTTTCAGGTACGATGTAAGCGAGTTGATATAAATGAAATCGGCAACTAAGTTTCTTCGGCATCGTACTATAAACTTAAAAGTTCAGAGCAGCTGTTCATCGCCCAAAGAAAAGCCATATTTCTTCGCCAACTACATAATCAAGTATATGATAGTTAAGGGTACTTTCAACAGCATTGTTCATTTTAATAATACTATGTAATTTGTCTGATTCGAAACAGATTTATATATAATCGTACATATTTTTATAGAAATATATACAACATGTTTAGAAAAATCTTTCATTATGACACATGGAGATAATTAGACATACATAAAAGCAGACAATAAATATATTTTATTTACAAAAGAAAGGATCAAGCTTACACATGCCCTTCTTATCATTATCTTCATGTAAACTCGTAATTGAAGGGTTCACGAAGGAAAATAAGGCTTTCATTAGAGCCAGAAGAAAACATGCAGTCCTGTAATTCCTTTGTGTGTTCATCACGAAGAGTACAAATATTATTTGCTGTTTCTTCTACCAAGTTCTAATAATTAAATACATACATATTCATATATATTTAGTAAATTCTTGTCTAGAAGTATAAGCATTTATTTTACTCTGACCATTCAGTAAAAGTTTATCATTTTAGGCAACATTTCGAACCTGTCTTCAAATTTAGGTTCAATGTTTAAAAAGCCTTCTAACCAAAGTTCATAAATGGGGCCATCCTTGACATACTTTAAGCTCCAGAGGTAAATGATTGTACCTTTTAAAATAAAAAATATTGTTAGACTAGTACATTATAACATATAATATGAAGTACCTGCAGCATGTGTAAATAGGATCTTAATCTTCGTGAAGGTGTCAACAGACCCAAAGTAATATATATATGCGATCGTCTTAATCATCGCCAACGTACCAAAAAGTCCCTTGTGATGGTCAAAATCTATTTTGACATTACTGGTGCAGCCGCAAAACGACGAGGTCTCCAAAAGAAGGATCTCTAGGTCTTTCACACCATACAACTTTAAAATACCATCTGCAGAGTATAGAGTGGTACCATCCTCATCGTTAAGTTGCTTTTTCATAGCAATCAAAGGAGTTTCTCCTTCTTCAAACTCTGCCTTGCAAGTTGGGGGCATTGCTTCTGAAACCGATTTTAAAAATGGAAATACAAGCAGATCATTGAATACTGTTTCTCTTGATTCCAATTTTTGGTTGGTTAAATACAATTTATGACTACAAAAAGGAGACCCTAAATATTATAATCTATTCAGAAATCTCTCCTTAGTTAAATTGAATATTACCATCTACAAAATAATACTTTGAAGAAAATCAAAAGTTTCTACTTCTTTGCCATCAACATCTGGACTCGCTTTTAAATTCTTTTTGAATTCTACAATAGTTTCCTGAAAATTGTATTCAAAAGAGATAAGAGAGCGATACTGTCAAAAATTATTGTTATATGCTAACCTACGCCATTAATGACACTTCTGATATAATCTACGGTATAAGCAGGTAATTCATACGTGCCATGGTTGTAAGATTTGTAACTTAATTCAATAGGATAAATAATCAAAATAGGACATATAGTGCACTTTTATGATAATTCTGTCTATACGCATATTTTAAGTATATCTACTCTTGTAAAAAAAAAAAAAAAAAAAAAAAAAAAAAAAAAAAAAAAAAAATGTTTTACAACTGGGGTAATACAAGTACGCGTAATAGCTGATTTTACTCAAAGTACTGTGCTTCCACTCCCAATTTACTAGATGTTTGAAAGCTACTCCCACTTTTTTGAATCTAAATTGCCCAGCTTTTCGAAAATAAATTATCCACTTTTTAGAAATATTTCAACCAAACAGTAAAGCAATCACAAAGGTTCTTTATTCAAGCATTTAGGGATTACATTGATCGAGTACTGAATGAAGTTTTCTATATGTTCAATAGGAACATCTTCACTGTCTTCAATTATTCTTGAAAAAAATTGTTTCTGTATCTTTTAATTTCTCTCTTCTAACTCGATCCTTCAGCACTTTCCAAAACATTTCAATAGGATTGAGTTCAGGCGAATATGGATGGAGGTATACTGGTATATAACCCCTTTCTAAAATGATAGGGTCAACGACATCACGAAGAAGTTCTGAGGAATTCAAGATCGACAAAGTACATTCATTTGCTGCACGTTTATTCAATCATATAGGAAAAACATTAACAAAGCGTTGAATGTTACTTTTGTTATATGCAGTTAGACTTATGTACATGTCAGTTATTTTCGATATGTGATCTAGATTGAGAACAGAGGTCAGTATAAGTGTTCAACACTGATATCATTTTACAGATGATATGATTTATTACTACTTTGCTTTGAGGAAAACTTGTGTAAGTTTTATAGTCAAGATATAGAAACAGATCAGGATTCGGTTGTATAATCGATGATCAGTTGAAGCTCAAGCAAGGAAAAGTCCCGTGACTCATTAATATATTCTATTGCCCGATTGTGTTTTTATGAAATAAAACACAAACGTTTTGTAAAGATTAACAAAGTCATCTTTTATTTGGACCTGTTAACTTTGACACAGTTTCTCTCATAAACGGATTTCCGAATCTAACAGAGAGCCATAGAGTGAGCTATAAAGTGAGCCATAAAGTGAGCCATAATGAGAGCGGACTGGCTTGCAAGGTTTGTTGTAACAGGACCTTAATTACCTATTGGCTTAAACTAAAGGCATAATTTTATTTTATCTTGTGTTTGAGTTGTGACGGGCAATCCAAAGGTGCGCATTCAACGTATTGTTGTCTATATTTTATCATTTGTGTGATATTTCTTAATAAAAATATATTATAATAAAAAGACAGAAAAGTAAACGAGACCGAGCAATGGCTCTAAAGTCAATTGTTTTATTTATGAATTTAAATTGATGGGGTATTTATAAGAATTGTTAAAGAGGTCTGAGGATAAAATGTGAATCAGAAAAGTGCTAGTTACGACTGAATAAGATATGTTAAAGATAATGAAATGTCAGAAATTTTAATATTGTTTGACGGAGTGGATCAAGAGAGTTTCAGGAGAATCTAGGTAGAATTTCTTAAATAAATTTATGATCCGCATTTTCAATCATGTTGTGGTTTAGGTAAGTTAAGTAATTAAAATAGAAATAAAAGAAATAAAAGAGAAATAAAATAAGACAAACAGAAGAAGTACGTTGAGACTTGTCAATAAGTTTTTATTAAGAGTTAAGTTCAATTGCGATTCAAGTATATTATATAAAATAAGAGTTAATAGTGTAAGAGTATTTATATATTTTGTGGATAAGGATGATGAGTAAAAAGAAGATAAAAATATAACAAATTGTATTTGATAATATAATTATAGAATGATTACTAAGAGTTATTGTTATAGAACAAGCTCTGGATATAAGCATAAGTAATATTATAGTAGATGAATTACATAATAAAGGATGAACTATAAGCCTGAATATGAAATAAAACTCTGTATATAACACTTGTAAATAATATAAAACTTATGATTGTAGTCGTATTTACAACTAAGTTAATAGAAATAGACCATCATTTATTTAAATAATAAAGAGGTTATTCAAATAAAACTAGTGTATTGTACTTCACAGCATAATATTTATTCTACACTCGGTTTAATAATAGTCATTGTTAGAGTATTCGAGCATTACAAATAATTATGTACATTGTTTTTTGTTTATATGGAGACGGAGTCTCTGATTTATTAGTGAAAATTAAAGGATAGTCACAACTGTGTTTTTGGGTTTTTAGGATTATTAAAGTATGGTTGCTTTTTTTTTTTTTTTTTTTTTTTTTTGTTTGTTTTTAGTTTTTAAATTATTAAAATGTTAAGGGGAACCACATATAGTGACAATAAGGAACACTAGTCTGTCATAAAATGAGGAAGAGGAGCATGAGGAATGCCATTTGAAAGAAGAGATTCTTGGCGTATTCGAAGAGCTTTGGTAGTGAGGAGAGATATAGTTGTAGCGGAAGTGAATGGCGTGTCATTGAAGACAGAGGCCCAATGGGACAACCAGATCGCTTCGAGAGTAGCAGCTATAGCAGTGAGAGGAGAGAAAACTAAAGTGAGAGAGGAAGAAGGAACGTGAAGGGTATGCAGAGCATAATATAGAGTATCCAGCGAAAAGGAGGAATCAGAAGGATCAATGTACATATACCACATGTGTTGCCATATTGCTAATTTGGGTGGGCATGTAAATATAAAATGAACAAATGATTCGACTGGATCAGAACAAATGGGACAGGTGGATGTTGGAAAATAGGCCGGCATAACTCGATGAAGGAATGATTTATGTGGGATTTTTTTGTGGATCAGACGATACCAGATGTTTCTACCAGAATGAGAAAGGGGCAGTTGCCAAAACTGAGACCAAGGGAAAGAAATTTTTGGGGAAAAAGGTGGTGGGAGTAGAGGAGAGGATAAATGTGATTGTGAGCACATGCGACGAAATTTCTTTGTGGTAAAAGGGGTTGTAGGTGTACCAGGGGAACGAAAAAAGCCAAGATCTTTCAGAAAAGGAGAAATGTCAACAACTTGATGGTCAGAAACTTGAGTGAAAGGGAATTGACCAGAACCTGCGAATCTAGTTGGAATAAAGCAACGAATAAAAAAGGGAGCTAAAATAATTTCGTTTTTTTTAACCCGCTTTAAAACTTGTTTGGTAAGTCGTGGATGGTGAAGAATTTCCGTAATTTGAAGAGGACGGAGACAATTTTCATCATCACTATTGAAAATGTATCCATAATTACTAGTTAAGGAAGCCATAGATCGGCGTAGGGGCTCTGATGAGGAAATAACCAGTGACGAAAATGGGATCTCTAGACAAGTAGCAGCACTGACAACAACATCTGAGAATGGTTTTGGAATCATGTCGATGGCGTTGAATAAAAGTGATAGAGAACTAGTCAGTTGACGGAGGAAAGGAGGCCTACGGTGAGGGAACAAAAAGAAGAAACGATGATCTAATTTGGCAGGAGGAGTATGGAAAATTCGACCGTCGGAATACAATTCAACTTGCGAATACAAGAAAGAAATAATTCGTGAGAGAACGATAGAACCACTGATAGCCGAGTCATTAGAATCAAGGTCATCAGTTGAAGTAGAAAGAATAGGGTATAACCAACGTAGTTGAAGAGCAGATTGTTGAAGAGACGGATTAAGTAGACCTAAACCTCCCAAAGATCGCGGTAAGCAAGCAGTATTGAAACTAACTTTGGGAAAGATACGAAAGTTAATAAAATTTGAAATGATAGACTGAACGGATTTAAAAAAGGAAGCTGGTACGGACAACACACGAAGAACATGCCAAAGTTTGCTGAGAATCAAAGAGTTCAGAACAGTAGATCTACCTCGAACAGATAAAAGACGTAGACGATGAATGTCACAAGCAATTTTGATGTTCGATAAAATCTTATCAAGAAAAGAATCACGTTGTTTGGTTGAGGAGCAAAGAGGGAAACCAAGATATACAACTGGTAGAGAAGAACGACAATCATGCCATGCCGAAATACCATGAGAGTGCAAAGCTGTCCGCCAGCAGGTGTCATAAATGGAAGAGGAACCAGATAAAGAAATAACTTCGGTCTTATTATAATTGATACGAGCATTAGAAGCCAGGGAATATAGCGATAAATGAAATTGAAGTCGATTTAATTCAGCAGGGGAATTTAAAAGACAAATAACATCATCAGCGTATGCCATTAGCTTAACAGGAGCAGTCAGAGAATCAGACAAGTGAGGACCAGAAATTGATTTAGGCAATGCATAACCTTTCAGCAGAATATCATTTTGAATACTACGAAGAAGTGGTTCAAAAGCTAAATTAAATAGAATAGGGCTAAGTGGGTCGCCTTGTTTGAGACCACGGCGTTGACAAATACTATCAGTGAGAAAACCGTTGATGTTGATATGAAGACGAGTACCAAAAAAAAGTTTATCAATACAATCGACAAGTTGAAGAGGATATCCAAAACGAACAAGAACAGTACGAAGATACACAGGATGGATCCTATCATAAGCCTTTTCTTGATCTAGTAGTAATCCAATACTTGAAGAGTTTGAAAAACGTGAATGATCCATGATAAGTTTCATCAAAAGACCATTATCAGCGATAAACCGCCCACGAACAAAACCAGTCTGAAAGGGATTAATGAGATCATTAGCAGAACCAATGATACGTGAGCTGAGGATACGAGTAAAAACTTTAGCATCTGTGTTGATTAGAGAAATCGGACGCCAGTTTTGAAGTAGATCAAGAAGACCTTGTTTTGCTAATAGAGTCACGCTTGAATTTAACCAAGAGTCAGGGATATCTGCAAACGAGAGGGCATTGTTAAAAGTAGCTAGAGCGATTTCACGACAATCGGGATGAATGACGATTAAACGGACAATAGCATATGGTAACCCATCCATACCCGGAGAAGACTTTTTGGGAGTGCGAGAGAACGCCAACAATAAATCATCAAAGGTGATGGGGTCAACAAGAGAGTTGGCATCAGCACGAGACAATCGAAGCGATTCAGGAATTGATGATAATAATTCGTCAATCGCATCGTGACTAACATTATCTGGTGAGTACAAATCATGATAAAATGATGAAGCAGTTTCTAGCATTTCTTCTTTAGTAGTACAGGTTGATTGAGTGGTTGGATGAATTAATGGAGGAATCAATTGACGAGCAGTGCGGGATGCAACAGTTCGTTTCAGATAACCCGGAGAGAGTTCTCCCAACTCACGCCAACGAATACCTGAACGTAAGGCAAGAGTTTCCACATGATACTTTTGAATAGATGCCAATTGTTGTTCCACAATTTGTAATTGAGGAGATACAACAGGCAACAAAGAAGGATCAGCGTGTAATTTTTTGGATAAACCAGAACGTTTTTTATGAAGTAGGTGTTTTGATTAGTAAAGATAATGGAAGAAGAATAGACAGAAGACAAGTCTGTGAAAACTTCGTATAGTTTATTAAAGATAATACAAAAATTGTACAACGAAAATTACATGGAAAGATTGAGGGTTATTTATATGTTTTTACAAGGTAAGTGTTATCAATGGAAATATGATTCAGATAAGCAAGTTTTACTATAATAAAGTGTTTTACATAAAACATTGTCTCCGAATAATTCTGCGATCAATAAGATATATCTTTATTCCTTTTTTCTCCCTGAGTTGTCGCTGTTCCTAAAAACATAACGAATCATTATTATTGGACTGCGACACATCAATATTAATTCTCAGTGAATATGTCTAGCTGCAACAATACCAATTATTTATGAGTTACTATCATTATCATTGTATGAGATTTCATTATTTAACAATATTCGATATTATCAATGTATATCTGATATGTATCACTCAAGAACAATTATGTAATTGAATACACCAGTCATAATCCTGTTTGAATTATGTATATTATTATTATAATTGCTCGAACATTCTAACAATGTCTATTATTAAAACTGAGTGTAGAATGAATATTATGCTGTGAAGTTCAATATACTAGTTTTATATGAATAACCTCTTTATTATGTAATAAATAATGGTTCATTTCTATTAACTTAGTTATAAAGACGACTGCAATCATAACAATGTTTTATGATCAAACATGCGAATCATAAATTCATTTAAGAAATTCTATCCTAACTCTCTCTTGATCCGCTCCATCTAATAATATTAAAATCACTAACACTTCGTTGTCAACAATATACCTAATTCGGTCGTAACTAACACTTTTCTGATTCACATCTTATCCTCAGACCTCTATAACAATTCTTATAAATACCTCATCAATTTAAATTCATAAAAAAAATAATTGACTTTAGAATTATTGTTCGGTCTCGTTGACTCTTTTTGTCTTGATATTATTTTTTATTTGATATTTTAAAAAGAAATATCACGGTGCGCTTAAAAAAGACGAGGTTCACTAAATGTGCGCATAAAAAAGACGAGGTTCACTAAATGTGCGCTTAAAAAAGACGAGGTACATTAAATGTGCGCATAAAAAAGACGAGGTTCACTAAATGTACACTTAAAAAAGACGAGGTACATTAAATGTGCGCATAAAAAAGACGAGGTACATTAAATGTGCGCATAAAAAAGACGAGGTTCACTAAATGTACACTTAAAAAAGACGAGGTACATTAAATGTGCGCTTAAAAAAGACGAGGTTCACTAAATGTGCGCTTAAAAAAGACGAGGTACATTAAATGTGCGCATAAAAAAGACGAGGTTCACTAAATGTACACTTAAAAAAGACGAGGTACATTAAATGTGCGCATAAAAAAGACGAGGTACATTAAATGTGCGCATAAAAAAGACGAGGTTCACTAAATGTACACTTAAAAAAGACGAGGTACATTAAATGTGCGCTTAAAAAAGACGAGGTTCACTAAATGTGCGCTTAAAAAAGACGAGGTACATTAAATGTGCGCTTAAAAAAGACGAGGTACACTAAATGTACACTTAAAAAAGACGAGGTTCACTAAATGTACACTTAAAAAAGACGAGGTACACTATATCTATTAATTAAAATACTTTCGTTTTCTAAAATTTGCTAAAAGTTATTTATTTTACGGTCACAAAAGAAGTCTTTAAATGTGTATAGAATCTACGGTATATTGTATTCTATAAAATCAATCATAAATATTTGTAAACCATATTGTATAAAACAAATATAACAAGAATTACTAAAGGATCACCAAATTATATATATTGTAAAGAATCAAAGAATTACTTTTATAGATAGATGTTAATAAAATCATTATTTACATCATTTAGAATTTTATATCTATTGAATAATTAAAATGATAGAAAGAATTTGTCCCCATTGTGGAAAATCAGGTCATATTCGCCGATCTCATAAAGATTGTACTGCTTATATTGAGCGTTCGGCTGTTATTAATCAGCCTACATGCAGTAGTTGTGGACAGTCAGATCATAGACGATCAAATCATCACTCCTGTCCCATGAACCCTACTCAGCAAACTAACGTTATTGGTGATGTTGATATGGACGATGTTGATATGATTAATGTTGATATGATTGATGTTGACATGAATGATATTAGTATGAGCGGCGCAGATATTATTGAAGACAATGTAGAAGTAGAAGAGACAATAATGCAACCTGAGCACAACAATCAGCAGCTGCCCAATATTAGTCGATGCACTGCTTGCAATAGCCCTACACATCGACGTAGAACAAACAAGTTGTGCCTATTCTATACAAGAGCAGAACCAGTATCTGTTGAGTGTATTGCACGAGACCCAACACGGGTGCCTATTATAAGGGATGATAGAGGCAGAATGGATGTCATCTGTCCTTATTGTAGTGCCAGAATGTGGATTGGTGAGAGAATAATTAAATCGTCCATCACAAACCCACTATTTCAACTTTGTTGCTGCAAAGGATCTTTAGTTCTTGAAAATTTGAAACCTACCCCTCCTCTTTTGACAGAACTTTTGACCAGCAATAGCAATACTTCTAAGGAATTTAGAACTAATATTAGAGCTTACAACAGTTCCTTAAGCTTTAGTTCTATGGGTGTAAAGCTTGACAAGGAATTAGTCAACCAAACATCTGGTAGTTATACATTTAGAATTCAAGGTAGCCCTTACAAGGAGTACCCTGCCAGTCAAAGGTTGCAAGTGCATCTTGAAAATGAGCAGCAAGTTTATTTTGATGAAACTGATGATTTTAATGCGGTTCTTGAGAATGCTACGATGCAGGAGACTACTTTGACAGCTTGGTTCAAAATTAATCGTGTTAATGAATTTGCTCGCACTATTTTATATCCCAATTTTCCTGAGCATTTCAGATGGAAATCGTCAGATAAACCAAAAAGATGGGTACCTAGACAAAGAGGATTCTCGGATACTATAGGCCGTGTGTTTACCGTGTCGCCCAGAGAAACAGAAAAGTACCATCTGAGTATGCTTCTTTACACCATGTGAAAGGTGCTACCAGTTTTACTGATTTACGAACAGTAAATGACGTTGAGTTTGCTAACTATCAAGAGGCTGCAATGGCTTTGGGTTTCTTAGAACATGATAATCAATGGATACTTTGTTTAGAAGAAGCTGAAACTTTCCAAAGTGTATCTTCATTGCGTGATCTCTTTTACGTAATAATTGCTTTTTGCTTCCCAGACAATCCTTTTCAACTGTTTGAGTAATTTAAGCAACAATTTTCAGAGGATCTGTTACATAGTCTCCATAGTAATCCTGAGCTTCAGAGTCCGGCAACAGACATTCAGACGCTTGCGTTTGACCATTGCTTGCTGGAGATCTATGATCAGCTACTTGAGCATTACAATCTGGATCTCTCTGATTACGTTGGGTTTGTCATAGCTCCAGTTGATACAAGAGCTAATGCTGTTGATCCTAACATCCCAAGGATTTTAAGGGAGCATCAGCGACTAATTATAGAAGCACAATCAAGGCCAGTAAATGCCCAGTTAAATTTTAGCCCTAATCAACAGCTGGTTTATGATACTATTGCTGCTACGGTTGATTCAGATGATTCGCTGCCTTCGTCAAGTGAGAGAGTATTTTTTGTTGATGGTCCCGGTGGAACTGGAAAAACTTTTCTGTTTAATGCTTTATTGAATAGGGTAAGACGAGAAGGTAAAATTGCTGTAGCAGTAGCCTCAAGTGGCACTGCATCTCTGTTACTTGAGGGTGGTAGGACATCACATTCCGTGTTTAAAATTCCCCTTAATGTTGATCCTGACAGTATGTGTAATATCAATCCAAACTCACCAACTACTGATCTTTTGATGCAAACAAAATTAATTTTATGGGATGTTCAAGTTTTACGACTTTATACCAACATGCGTGTTCAGCAAACATTATTTTCAAATAATACAGCTTTGTCTTCTGAATTAAACGCATTTGCTACGAAACTTATGGCTATAGGAGATGGTAAAGTAGACACTCACAAGATTAATTTGGGTGGCGAACCTCATGAGATTTTTAATACGGGTCTCATTGAGGTCCCAAACAGTATGATTATCAGAGGTAACAACTTGATCCATCTTTTGCAAGCAATGTACCCTGGACTGTATCAAGTTCCCCAACAATTTTCTACAGCATCTCTTATCAATTCTGCGGTATTATCCACCACAAACAAAGATGTAGCTGTTATTAATGATTTGGTATTCGACGTTTTTCCTGGTGAAGCTACAATCTCTTTCAGTGATGATGCACCTATAATTGAAAATGAAGATCTCTCAGTTCTAACTGAGTTTTTGAATTCGTTAGAAGCAGGTGGACTACCTTCACATGCTTTGAAGTTAAAGATTGGTGCCTCCATTATGCTGTTGCGGAACATCAGCCCAAAGCAAGGTCTTTGTAACGGTACTCGCCTGATCGTCAGAACAATTCTACCTCACGTAATAGAGGCATTAGTTGCAACAAGCTCTCATATTGGTAATGTTGTGTACATTCCAAAAATTAAATTATTTAGCAGCAATGAGCCGACTACCCTACCATTCTCATTTTCAAGGACTCAATTTCCTGTTAGACTTGCATTTGCAATGACAATTAACAAAGCTCAAGGCCAGACTATGGATCGTGCTGGATTTACATCTTCCAAACCATGTATTCAGTCATGGACAGCTCTATGTTGCTTTGTCAAGGGTAAAATCGCCTTTTGCTGTTAAGATTATGATTGATGCTGATTCTAATAGTGGAAATAATAATGAAAAATCTTATACTAGAAATGTAGTGTACAATGAAGTTTTATCCAACGATAGCTAAAATTTCTTTAAAATCATTAACTATAAACATAACATTCATATTGTTATAGAACAAGCTCTGGATATAATCATAAGTAATATTATAATAGATGAATTACATAATACAGGATAAAATATAAGCCTGAATATAAAATAAAACTCTGTATATAATATCTTGTAAATAATATAAAACTTATTGACATCCAATTGTCTAGATGTATCAATTATAAGACATCGTATCATTTCTAAATATTTATTTTTATAACCTTGTTAAAGGATTCAGGTCGTCCCTGATTCAATAAAATAAAACATAAAAGATATCAGGAACATATACTCAGATTAAACAATATATTTTTTATTTAAAACTTGATCAGATCATTATAACACCCAATAGATAATCCATAGATCAGTCTCTTGAATCAACAAGACGTATATCCGAATACTAACACTGTTTCATGACTCATGTTCTTTGACGGTTATTTTTATTTCTGTGATTCAGGATTCATTAATATAAATACAAGCAGTTGTTTAGACACAAAATAATCTTGAACTTCTTTCTTTTAACTTTCTTTTAACCTTCTTTATTTTTTATTGAATAAAAACAGTCTCAAACTATACTTCCTTTTGTTCCCTTTCTCTCTTTCTATTTTTGTCTTTTATCTTTTATTTACATCCCATCACACATATTACATATCCCAAACAATAAACATCAACAATATTTTTATGTAACCACACAATATAAATGTACTATTTAGGCATTTTTTTTTTTTTTTTAATAATTGAATGTTGTGTTCTTCCCAAACCCGCAGGGCGAGGAAGCCACCCCCGTAGTGCAGGTCAAGTTTTTTGCACCTACACTGCGTTCTGGTAAGTTTTTACCGGAACGAGAGGGGAGGTGAGCAGCCTCATTTTATTTTTAATAAAGTAAATCACTGTTTTAAAATCTGTTTGAATTGGCAAAATGGTTTCGCTATGTTAGTATCATGCTAAAAACATACTACATAAAATAGAATAATGAGGAAACAGATCCAAAATTAGTATGCAGGAAATTGCATAAAACATCATCATAAAGTATGAAATCAAATAAAGACCATAATGTAACAATATAGACTTCAAAAAAGGAAAGGGAACTAGCACAATAAATGCTGGGTATGAAATAACAGCTTTTGATAGTAATACATTGGTCTGTGAGGTATTGCCCTATGAACCTCAACGAAATCAGCCTAGACTGGACGAGTGACTTCATGGAGATAAACTAATTTCTGTCTACCCTGAAGAAGGATATTTAATGTAGACACAACTTCATCACCATTAGGTTTGTACAAATTGTTTGAAGCTAGTATGTCTTGCACATCAAATTTGCAGATAACAAAATACTTTGTTTAAAAAATGATGTTTCTTTTTTCTAGAGTGGGCCAAGTCATTGCAAAGGGCTAGCGTGAAAGAAAGAAGTATGTATATCGTTAATCTATGTCAATAGTTAGTGATCTGTATGGCTTTTGTAATCACCCCAAGCGGTAAATAATAAACATCATAAAACCCACATCTTTGTATATTTACTCAAATAGTAAAGTTCCATATTACAACTGACATACCGCTATTCACTTTTAATGAGAGCTATAAATGTTAATCCAAAACGGGGTTAAATCTTTAAAACGGGAGTATGCTTAAACCAAAACGGATCTTTTTTTTTTTTTTTTTTTTTTTTTTTTTTTTTGAAATTGATAACCATATTTGCCGAAGTGGACATTATGGTTTTTTGGTAATGGACGATATAATTTTTCAAAAGCGACAATTATTTTTGCTCAAACTGACAACTACATTTTAATAATTGCCATTTGTTTTTGGCTCAAGGACATTTATTTTTCATAGGGTGACAAAATTTACCACACGCACTGTACATATTTTACATAAAATTACTTTTTTTTAAGGTATACCATACAACACATAATTTGTATAAATTTGTATATAAAAGGAGGGCGGAATATCAAAATGAAATTTTTTTGTTGCTCAAAAAAAAAAAAAAAAAATAGTAATAAACTTTGAGAATCAATACAAATCTTGTTGAATCCTTCCTTTATATACATCCATCCATCCGTCGTATTATGTCCACTTTCTCAAAGAACCTTTTTGACGTCCTTGGCGATGGTGAAATCCCTCGTCCTGAAAAGGAAGAAAAGCCTCAAGAAGTTGTAGTTGACAAGAAGAATGTTTCCAAGATTAGCAAGGATGGTAAATTTTTAGATCACAAATGTCAATTGTAAATGATGATTGGAATTTATTTCTTGTTTGACTCTCTTTTTGTCTGCTGACGAGTTACCTACTTTTCAAAAGACAGTTCAATCATTTCTACACGTGTTTGATAGTATAAAGATCAAGTATATATACATATTGAGTTTTTTTTTTTTTTACTGAAAAGAAAGAACAGTTCATTATGGATTTCAACCCTCAATGTATTTTATTTCGTTAAATATCTATTAAGATGACACTATTACAGCTTCAATAAAAACAAGCAAACAAACAAAAGAGAGAGATAAAGGAAGAAAGAAAGAAAGGAAAGGACTGAAAATGCAGGAAAAAGAGAGTCAAACAATTTTAACTCATCATTTACAGTTTGGAGATAATGTATTTGACATGTTGAATTTGTATACTCATTTTTCTTCTTTAATTAGCTTCTCGTGCTAATAGAGTTAACAAGGGTCGTCAAAATGGTCGTCAACGTGGTCGTCAATTCGACCGTCATTCCGGTACTGGTATTGTGTAAGTATATATATAGATGCGTATCATCCACTTTTCATTTCTGATTTACTAACTTTTTTTTTTTTTTTTACTTTTATTATATTAGTGATACTCAAAAGAAGATCAATAAGGGTTGGGGTAAGCCAGGTCAATCTGAAGCTGAAGCCGCTAAGGATGCCCCCGAAGCTCCTGAAGCTGAGGCTGCTGCTGCTCCCGTCGAGGAACAAGAAAAGGTCAAGACCCTCGATGAATACTTGGCTGAAAAGGCCAACAAGTCCTTGAAGGTCTCTCTTCCTGAAGCTCGTAAGGCTAACGATGATGATGCTTCTGCCTTTGAAGGTGCTGTTGTTGTCAGCAAGCAAGAAGTTGAAGAATACTATGTTGGTCAAGTTGCTCAACCCAAGAAGTCCAAGTCTCAAACCACTGAAAAGGCTCCTCGTAAGGTCTTTGTTGAAATTGAACAACGCTTCCAAGAGAAGCCTCGTTCTGATTTCCGTAACAACAGACGTAATGGTGGTGGTCGTCGTAACGGTGGTAACCGTCGTGGTGGTAATGGTAAGAAGAATGCTGCCGCTCCTGTTATCAACCTCCAAGATGCTTCCGCTTTCCCTACTCTTGGTGCTACTGCTTAAAAAAAAAGAAGTTAGATTTCTTAAATTATATAGAAAAATAAATGGTTTTCGTTTAACTTGGACAAATAACTTTTTTATTTTATTTTATTTATAGCACGTTCTTATAAGTAGTTGAGTATAAAGGAGTTACATATCTATATGTAGTCTATTTCTTTGCGAAGGAGAGATAAAGAAGAGTAATATAAACGTCTCCTATAATAAATAATCCTTTTTGTTTTCTTGTTTTTCTCTCTTTTTTGTTGTTAGTTAATAGTATTTAATGATCTACATATATGTTTAATTTCTTTACCTTTTTTATTTATTTATTTATTTTTTTTTTGCTAACAATGAATGATAAAAAAAATCCTAAAAAATTAGTATTAAAATTAGTGTCTAATAATAATTATAGTTGTAACACGAACTTTATTAGAAATGATAACACAGGTTCCTTATTGTTATACCGAGAGGGTCCTGTTTGTGTCTTACCTAACCTTTATTTGGGGGCACATTATAATGCTACTAATACGAGTCACCTTAACCAACGCGGTATTAATTGTATCATTAATGTAGCAAATGATTGTAAAGAGACGCCAACAGTTATTGCAGCAATGACCAACATTACATATCATCATATTCAATGGAAACATAACCAATCCAATTTAGCCCATTCAGAATTTCAACGGGGTATCAAGACAATTAATGAAGCACATGATAAACATCAAATTGTTCTAGTACATTGTCAACAAGGTGTTGAAAGGTCAGCAGCACTTGTCTTGGCGTTCTTGTTATTTATCTCTCATCAACCTGGCAGTAGCCACCATCAACCATGGTCCTCCCTGGAACGAGCCATGGGATTTGTAAAGGAAAGAGCACCGAGTATACAACCCAACATGGAGTTATTATATCAATTGAAAGAATTTGAAGAATTATTAATGATGAAATTGAAAAAAAAAGTGACACGAAGAACTCGTCGGTCAGAATCAATCGGATGTTTATTACCTACACATTGTATTTTACAGAGACCAAGGTCCGCAAGTTTTCGTGATTCAACAACAACAGCAACAGCAGCAGCAGCAGCAATTGTTCCTTAATAATAAACTTAATCTCCTTTTTATTAGATATCATAAAAATTATCTAATTCCTCCACTCTCCCGTTTTTTTTTGTGGGAGGTTATTTGTAATGTATATGTAAAACCTAAAACAAAATTTAAGGGTTTATTTTATTTTATTTTTTTTTTATTTTTTTTTTCACATTAATAGTTACTACAAAAAGATAGTTTAAACTCCTCTCTTCCTTCTTTCTTCCTTTATCTTTCTCCTCTCCTCCTCTCCCTCCTTTTTTTTTTTCTTTCTTTTATTATTATCATAAAAAATAAAAAAAAAAAAATTAAAAAATACTTTTCTTTCTTTTCTTTTCCTTAATGTATCAAACAGAACAATATACCCACTCGAAACAACAATTGTTAGCAAAATATTGGATCGAGTCTATTTTGAACATTCAATTACCTTCTAATGATCTATATACTGTTTTAAAAAATGGCGAGATTCTCTACAAGTACAAAAAAGAAAATTAAGAATTTATATTGTATTTTGACTTTTTGTATGTAGAATTGTTCAATTTTTAGTAGATCAAAATCAATTACCTAATAGCTATCCTATTACCACTAATGACCCGGTAAGAAGATAACATAAAAGGGAAAAGGCAGAAAAAAAAAAAAAAAAGAGAGAGAGAGAGAGAGAGAGAAAGGGGAAAGGCAGGATAAAGTAACTAATATGCAACATATAATAGAAAGATAAAATTCAACAGTTTTTAAATGCTATCAAAGATGTAAAGTTTAAGTTTATTTCTTCCCCTCCCCCTCTTTTTTAGTATAATTTGACTAACAAGAAAAAAGTACTATAGTTTGGCTTGCAGTCAAAAGATCTGTTTAATGTAGATGATTTAACAAATGAAGAAAACATGCATCTAGTAAAACAATAATACTACTAATAATAATGAAAGAGTTATATATAAAATTATGTAATAACATCAGTTTTAACTTCCAGGTCATTTCAACTATTCTGGTTTTAGGTCATGTATATTCTTATAAACGACTCAGTCTAACATCACCTATTGCTCACCACAAAAGATCAAATAGTGAAGGAAATTTAAGAAAAACAACTACAAGAAGTCGTAGACCATCATTAATTATTGATGTTAAAGATTTGCACCGAAAATCCCTTTTAATAGATGAACAAATCAATAGTTCAGTATCAAAACGTACATCACCTTCTTCAGGCGATAGTGGTTATGGAAGTATGAAGCAACAAAAGTCTAATAAAAAAGTTCAAGACTTATTTGATGATATCTTTAGTCCCCCTGTCAAATTATTTTCCTCCCTTAAAAAAGAGAAAACACCCCATTACGTTAAATTTCAAACCTGGTCTACTAAAACCAACGAAGACTGCATGACAGGAAAGTCTCCTGAGCTTTGTCTATCATCCTCTGTACGAAGATCTAACTCAACTAGTTCAACAGTCATAAAAGACCAAACCTCTTTCACTAAACGATCTTCTTTATCAACTCCTCTCATCTTGAATAATAACAAGGACGAGAATGACTGTCTTGATCTCTTTGATGGTGATCATTTGGTTGCACGATATAAACTAGGTCATGTTATTGGTAAAGGACATTTTGGAACTGTCTTTAGAGCTCTTGATCTTATTTCAGGTAAAACAGTAGCTATCAAGCGTATCCAACAGGAGCAAGACATTATTCTTCAGGAGGCTCGCCTTTTGAAATCCCTTAGTCATCCTAATATTGTCAAGTACGAAGGATTTATAAAATCAAATAATGCAATGTATATTGTTTTAGAATATGTTGAAAATGGATCACTACTTGCAACTCTCAAACAATTTGGAAACCGTTTACCAGAACCACTTGTAGCCACTTATGTACATGATATCTTGAAGGGGTTAGCCTATTTACATGAAAAGGATGTAGTTCATTGTGATTTGAAGGCAGCTAATATCCTGACAACTAAAACAGGTAATGTCAAACTATCTGATTTTGGAGTCTCGTTAAATCTCAAGATGTTTCATGGAAAACAGCAGAAGAATGATTATTTAGTTTCTGGAACCCCCTTTTGGAGTAAGTAGAATAAATAAGCTTGAAAAGAAGACCCTTTCCTTCTTTCTCTTACTTCTTATCCCATTTTATATAGTGTCACCTGAAGTCATTCAACTTAAGGGAGCATCAACTCAATCAGATATTTGGTCATTAGGTTGTACGATTATTGAATTATGTACAGGTAAACCACCGTACTCAGATCTATTAACAATGACGGCCATGTTCAAGATAGTTGAAGAGGAAAGCCCTCCAATACCGATTGACCTCTCTGATGACCTCAATGATTTTTTGAAGCTTTGTTTTAAAAAGAATCCACTTGAAAGACCAAAGGCAACTTACTTATTATATCATCCTTGGATTGTAAAGAATAACAATTCAAGATTAGATCCATTAATGCAATTTTTAAATAGCAGTAATAATAATACGACAGCTCGACGAATACCTACAACATTCCCATTTAAAAAAAAGACAATGAGTGAATTGCCTATCATTTCCTCAAGTAAACAAGAAAGGAGAAGAACAATCACTGCGACTACTCATGTTCGACAGTCTATGCCTCCAGTGAAAAAGGTCCATGAACATAAACTGATTGAGTGTTATTTTACAAAAGGTTAGTATTTTGCCTTTCTTTTTATATACGTATATGTATCCTTCTTATTTTATATCATTAACCTTCCTCTTTTCTTTTAACTTAGGGCAACCTGGATCATGTCAAAAATGTCATTCTGATATCTATTTTAAAGCCTATATGTGCAAAGACTTTTGTGGGTTTGTATGTCATTATGAATGTAAGCCAATTGGAGGACCTAAACCTGCTACATCATTATCCACACAACTTAAAGAACGATTTTCAAAAATATTGAATACAGCAACAATAAGGCATGATGCAATTGCCGAAGAAGGGTCTTTAACATATAAATGGTGGACCATGGATAAAAAGAAAAAATCAACAAGAAAATAAACCTTATTCGTCATACTTTATTAACAATAATAATAATAATATAATAATAATAAATACATAAATAAATAAATATTTATAACTTGCTATATTGATTTATATAGCCATAAAAGATGGGATTCATAGTGGATGGATTGAATTCTATTGGTATATTATCTTTCCGAATCAACTTGATGCCTTGAAATGCAGGATGAATAGTTGAACTAGGATTTGATATTTGTGGAGCATTAGGAGTTTGCATCTTTTTTGTTAACAAGGAACTGACAGATGGATTCATTTTTTTTTTTTTGTTTTGCAAATATAGAAGAAAAAAAAAGTTGTGTGCTGATTGGGAACATGCTTTTTATTATTATTTATTCAAGTGTAACTTTTTTATTTTATTTTTTTTTTTTTTTTTTTATAATAGTGTCATTATGAATAAACGATGAACAAAAGCGGCTGTAATGAATTATATATAATTTATTGCACATTATTAATTTTCTTCTTCATCTTCTTCATTAAAGAAATCCTCATCGATATCAAGTGAATCGTCATCTAAATCAAACAACATGACAATTACAAATAACATGGGTAACATGACTTTGGGCTGCATCACCTGCCGTGTGAATTGCATAATAACATTACCAAAATAATTAGTTGAATGAGAAGTGGGTCGCATAACAAAGTTTGTTAATGTAGTTGTCGAAAGCATTTTTAATGATAAGAAAAAAATCAATTCATGTATTTGTATAAAAAAAAAAAAAAAAAAAAAATATACAAAGATTTTATTTATGCTAAAAAAAAATATCTTTATGTTTTTATATTTCCTGCTTTCTCTTAAATGTCATTTCCCTTCTTAAAATTCTTATTGTCTGATTTTAACACGGACATAAGGTACATCAACATCCTCATCGTTTGCATCATTAACACAAACTTCAAAAATAATAGACTTGACATGAGCAGGAATGGGCTTTTTAGAAACAGTTTCTACCAACTCTGAAAGTTTCATCTTTAGTCGCTCAGCAGCTTTCTTCTTATTCATAAAGAATGAATAAAGCATGGAAACACCTGATGAAACCATTGTAACTTCCAATTGATGTTCATTTTGGAAATACTCGATAAATTCTTCAAGCGTCATGTCGTGATCAATATCAAAGCGATCCCAGAGACTGAACTTGGTACCGTTATATTCGAGTTGTGGAGCTGCAATAGGCTCTGAGAAGCCAATGAAAGGCAGAGCTAAATTGACGAAACCATTCTTGTAATCTTCAAGCTTGGTCTTACCATCAATAATCTTGTAAAGTTCGAGACAAACAAGACCGGTCACCATAGCTGTTGTAGTTGCAATAGCAGGGATAATCTTACCTGCAATAAACTTGGTACGGTAACGATCAACAGGACTAATACCATAATTGAGAGCACGCAAATTAGAAGCGGCAGTAATAAAATCAATATGATGGTTACTATCGTCATCCTTTTCAAATTCGGCAGGAATAAGTCGGAATTTGCTGTCAAAGCTGCTGGGAGATGGTAAATTAGCAATGAGATCATCCAAGCTATCATTACCTGCTGCATCATTATCTACAGTTTCATTCTCTTGAACTTGAATCTTCACTCCTTCCTTGGGCTTGAATTCAGGAACAATGATATTTTCAAGCTCTTTACGGATATAGGCTACATCTGTCACTTCCTGAAGCCCATAATTGAAAGCATGCAAGTTGGCTGCATCAATAATAAAGTCAAGATGAGCTCGATTATCAGCGTCAAAGACAAGAGGTGTGGGAACACGTTTAGGTCCAGACCAAAAGAGTTGACCTGTAGAGGTAACAGCATCCGGTGGGAAATTAAACAAGAGCTGACGAATAGTATTGCTAAATAATTCTTCAAATTTGAGTCGTGCCCAACGAACACAGTCAGCAAAAGAGGTGGGTCGATCGGTAGTTAACATATTATTAACAGTCTCGATGGTATCCTTGCTGGTACCACCTTGTTTCAAAGTGGCCTCAATAAAGCTGGGCTGAGTTAGATAGAGATTCACGTTATCAGCAGGTTGTTTAAAGTAGCCCTCAAAGAGATCACGAGCCCATTGAATAGTATGTTCAATAGCATTAGGGAAGTTCTTAAGGGTACAAATGGGGATAGCTTTTTCTGGTGGATCTTGAGAAGAGGAATAGGATTCAGTCAAGAAGGGAATAATAACTTGAGTGTTACCCTTTGTACCCAAGGTACCTGATTCTAACAGAGGCTTACGATAATAAACACATCTTCTATCCATGTATTTACGTGCTTCAACATTATCGAGAGCATTCGTCACACCATCCAAAGATTCAAAGAAATCATCATCATAGATATCTAGAATATAAGCATTAATATCCATTTATATATTGATCCATATATATGTATATTGACATACTTTCTGTTTCAGGTCCAACACGTTCTTGATGAATAGTAATATTTCCACTTAGCTCAGGATTCATTCTAGTAACAGCAGCTGAAGCACATTGAGATTTCAATTTCTACAAAGAGGTGATACACAATTTTATGCAATCAATATATTGTTTCACAAATAATAATAATAATAGTACTTACGCCAACATCACTCGCTCTAAACAAGAATTGTCTATTTAAATTACTTTTTTCAATTGTATCCATATCAGTAATTGTAATATGACCTTTAGGACCACTACCCAAACCCATCATAGCCCAATTTTTCAACATTTCACAACCAATAGCACCAGCACCCACAAGGAATTCACGTGTATTGGCAATCTTTTCTTGAAAGACTTTACCAAAGACAGCAATTTGGCCATCGTAACGGGAGCCCTGAGGGGCACAAAGTTCTTCAGTCAATTCACCAGTGGGAAGTGCCTCAAGAGCATCAAAATACATATATTGATAGATGGGGTTAAACTTACCACTAACAGCCTTCAAGACTTCTTGAGCAGCCATACCACCAAAGACAGCCACCATAGGAGACAATTCACCAGATGATTGATAGGCTAATTCTTTAATGAGTTTTTCATCTAATTCAGGTTTTTCATCGACAGTGGCTAAAAGTGCTTTGGTTTGTTCAAAAACTTCAGTTGCATCTTCTTCATTGCGGGGTTTAGGCCAGCGTCCATGCTTTTCAACAAAAGTAGAGACAGCTTGGAAAGCCAAGTGAAGCTGCATAGGACGATCAAACTTAGCAAAATCAGACACCAAAAACTCAGGTTTGGTTAAGGATTCATTCAATGATTTCTGCATTCAAAACAATAATAGATAAATATAAGAAACAAATTTTGATATATAAATATATATATATTTCTTTTTATAATTCCTTACAAAGTCAATATATTTGGGCATCTTAACTTGAGTAAATACACCTCCATTCGTATAGTCACCAAAGTTGGAAGTATCCCCAATGCTGAAACTGTAAGGACCAAAAACTTTAACTTTACGAGGTGCAGCATCGTTTAATTCAGTCATACCCTGAATTTCTTTAAATGTAACATAATCGCCATCTTCTAAACCATGACGTACTTCGTCTAAGCAAGTGACAATACCTTCCTCTTCCTATAAAATCAATAATACAAATTAATATTACATTTGTAAATTCTATCTACATTTCATTGTTACCTTAGAGATGTTAGCAATCATACCATGTAAAGGTTCTTCACCATTAGTATCAATGACTTCAAATTTAGGACCAAAGTCATTAAAAATACGACTACGCACAACAACAATAATAATAATAAAGTAAGTCAAAAAATATTTTAGTTTCTTACTACGCTTTTTTTTTCTTTTTCTTTACCCAAAAAGACCACGAACTTCAGTAGAAATGAAATGAATATTATTTGCATGACAAATTTCAGAAATAGCTAATTGCTTTGAAAGAGGCAATTCGGTGACTACAACTACTTTATATTTCTTTAAGGCATCCTCTGTTAAATCTGATTCTAAAAGATGAACAGGAACATACTGATTTAGTTCTGCAAGCTTAGGCTGAGTGACCTTAGCACGAGGTTGACCAATATCATTTTCTGTCAAATAAAACTATATAATAAACAGTATTAATATTGAGGGGGGAATCGCTAACTGAAGTTATATATACCTGAGCTGATAAATCAGTAATTTGAACAGGTGAAGGATCCCAAAGGGTGACACTCTTGACGCCAGCTAATACAACATTCTTGGCTATATATGGTAATTAGTATCTATCTATCTATATATTATATAGATGTATAAAGTTTCTTCTTTTTTTTTTACCAATTTCAACACCAAGACCCTTTAAACCAACTACTAAAACATGAGCAACACTCATCTTTTTCATAGCTTCATGACCTAAAACATATCTACAAGAAAACGCGTTAATAAAACTTAATTATGTATTTAGACTACTTACAGCTGACGAGAATACAATCCTTCATCAATGGTTTGTTCTGAATCAACATTCATCTTTGACATTTTAATAAAACAATAAATAAAAAAAAAAGAAAAAATGAGGAAACTCTGATTCTTTGTTTTTTTTATTTTAAAGAAGCGATTATTTTTTAGAAAGTGCTGGACTTTTTTTTTTTTTTTGTGATAATCACATAATCGTTTTGACCAAGTTGGATTTTTCATTTTAAAACACGGAATTTTAAAATGTATTTGTGCGCTTGCTGACTAATTTTTTTTTTATAGCAAGTCATTGCTTTATATGACAATTCTCAATTGAAGCAGTATAAATAATTAATGAATTAGAAAAAGGCTTTTCTAATATAAAGATATATAAAGGGGAAGGAACAGTGTATTGATGATAAACAAGGATACACGTGTTTTTTAAATGTAATCTGATAGCAAGGCAACTTCTTAATAAAAGATATTAAATGGTGAATACTCAATCCTACACAGTTATAAATAATTACAATAACTACATGATTTAATTTTTAGTCTATTTTCGATATTGACCTTTACTTTTTTTTTTTTTTTTTTTTTTTTTTTTTTTTGTATTCTAAAGAGAGAGAAATGAGGGGCACACTATTAAGGGTTATTGTGTTGAGAAGAGATACTTTTATATTAAATAATACTGGTCTGTGTAGGATTTCCTCAATGATACAATTAGTCCCCAGTTAGTATAATACAGTAGTGGTTTCCAAAAATATATATATTTATACATGTATAGACCCTTAACAATATGGGCTATAATGCTGTTGTTGTTTTTGCATAGATACAAAGCTAAAAAGTCACTTAATTACATCATCACTACAGTAAAAGTATAGAAATGCTGATATTCAGGAAATACTGTAACTTTAACATTTGTGTTATTTATTTTGATATAAATAAGGTAAAATAAACACGCTCACAATCAATTATGTAGCTTTATCCATTTCTGTTCTTGAACGATATTGATATAAATACAAACTATTCGTTATAGATGTAATCATGAATAAATCGTCTTTTGGCTCACTCAAGGTTAAACATATTATGACTTGAGCTATTACAGAAAGCAATCTGTTCCCGAAAAGATGGTATCTTCGCGAATAGGTCACTTTCTGGTAATATTAAATATGTTCAGTTACAATATATGATTGCTTATGTTAGTGATGATTGTAGTACATTTTATTAGATTGTCTGATGCTGAAGTCTCTATTATCTCACTTTTAAATTACAAGTGTAGATAAGTAGTATTAGTTCTTTTTGTTTAAATGATCTGTCAAGGATTTCATATTCTTATATATCCTTTTACTGGCTATAAGTGTATGGTCAAGTCATGATTCTATTTTTCAGTTACCATGTCAAAAAAAAAATGCTATTGATGATTCTATTAGAGACTTGCTACATGAGCTATCTCTTAATCTATTGTTATAATAATAACTAGCTTGTAGTTTTATTCTTGGATTCTCAAACTTAAAATCTCTACTAGGGGTCTTAATTGAACATACTCCACTAGTGCTTTCACTGTAACAAATTTTGATTCCTTTGTTTTTGATATTTCTATATAACAATTATAAAGTGACCACCTTTCAATTTGTTACTAACTCAACTAGTTGTTTTAACTTTAACTATTGATGGACTATTCTAGCGTAACTAAGAACTTTTCTTTTTATGGCTATTGTATTTAATAACAGCCTTTTATTGGTGGTTGTCTGATGCCAATGGATATGGTTTTAAGTTTAAGTGTAGTTTTAGAACCAAGAAGATGATATAGGCTTCCTAATAGGTACGTTGGTTATTATATTACATCTTTAAAATATCATACTAAATTAATTTTTTTTTTTTTATTGTTGAAGGCCTTTGATATTTGTATTTGAAACCTCTTATTTATGATTGGATTAGTCTATGTCTATTCAACAAATAATAAATTAATCTTAAACTCGATAAATAAAGATAATCAATTGAACTGGTATGTTTTATCTCCTTAACACAGTGTTGTATATAACGTAAATTTATGCATTTTAACCTAAAAATAAGAAGGAAAGAAAGAAAGAAAAAAAAAAAAAAAAAAAAAAAAAGAGGCTTAATAAATATAATAGTTTAATTTGTTTTAATTGGTTTAAAATTTTTTTTTTCTAAATCTTCCTTTTCTCCATATAAAATTGAAGTGTATAATTTTTTTTTTATACCAGTTTTTCTTTTCTTTTATACAAATTTTTATATATAATGTCTTATCGTGGTAGTGGTCTCTGTTACAAATGTGGTGAATGCAAGTAGAAAATTCCAGTTTGTTATATAATATATACATTTTTTTTAGGGAGAGAAATACTCTTCATCATCATAAAAAAGAAATTTGATGATCTCATTTTCATCAACGTTAATTTCTTTCTGCTCCCACTTTTTTTTTTTTTTTAAAAAAAAATCAAGTAATTATTTTTTTATTATTGCGAAAGCACGTAAATAAATAAAGAAGAAAGGAAGGAGTAGTTTGATATTTAAATTACGTTTATGATGGCCTTTTATTATTTTTATTATTATTTCTTTCCCCTTCCCCTTTCCCTCTTTTTTTTTTTTTTTTTTTTTTTTTTTTTGTTGTTGTTTTAATGCTTACCGTTTTATTTTATTACAGCTGGTCATCAAGCCAGAGACTGTTCCAAGTCCGAGTCTGTTTGGTAAGAAAGATTAGGATATATTTACATGTATAAATAAATAAATAATAAATCGATTTTCATTTCTATTAGCTATAACTGTCAACAAGAAGGTCACATGTCAAGAGACTGTACTGAACCTCGTGCTGAAAAGACTTGTTATAAATGCAATCAAACTGGACATATTTCTCGTGATTGTACTGAATCATCTAATAACAATGGTCCTTCCTGTTATAGCTGTGGTCAAAGCGGACATATGAGCCGTGATTGTCCTGAAGGTGGTAATAACAACAGCCGAGGTCGTTCTTTTGGTGGTAACAGCCGTTCTTGTTATAACTGTGGCCAAACTGGACACATGAGTCGTGATTGTCCTGAAAGTGGTAACAATAGTGGACCCAAGTGCTATAACTGCGGTAACTCTGGTCATTTTTCTAGAGATTGTGATCAACCTGCTCAAGCCAAGACCTGTTACAAGTGTCAACAATCCGGTCATATTGTAAGTTTTTTTTTTTTTTTTTTTTTTTTTTTTGATTGTTCAATTGATAGTTTTATTCATACTTTTATTATTATTGTATAGGCTCGTGACTGTCCTACTTCTGATGGTTACTAAAGAAAATATAAAGATATATTTTGCTTATATATTTGATATAATATCCCATATTATATATCATTATTATTATTACAATGAATTAATAAATTTGCAAATTTTGTAAAGGATAAAATAAATAGTTGGAGTAGAAAACTATAAAAAAAATTTTTTTTTTCTTTCATTGGATTGAGTAAATAACATGTTTGTTTAGTCTAAATTAGACTTATTATATGATATATTTTATTTTATCATATGAAAATAGTAATGCTGCTACTACTATAGTTTGAAAAGACAAGGTCAATTATGATCGAAGTCTAACATATTCATAAATCCATTATTGATAACAAGATAATAATCGATAAGGGAGCTGCAATAAAAGGATTTATGATAATGATCAAGAGGAGCTCTTTTATAAATGTATATTACAAACTAAAGATTTGTATTCATGAAGAAGAGACTATTCACTAACAAAATAAGCCACAGACAAATGACGACCATAAAAGAGTATATTTATGGGTTCTATGACAGGGATACTTGAAAGCATTTAAAGACTTTAATAAGTATACATTTACATAAAGTCGTTTTATATTATTATATCGAGCAAGTAAAGTTTGATTAATAGGATGCTTCTGTCCTATTTATTGTTAGAGATATGATACAGGATAAAAAAGGGTAATGGCAGATTTTTTTTTTTTTTTTTTTTGTAAATAATGGAGTCAAAAAGCTTCAAGTATCCTGAAGAAAAGGAAATATAAAGTGAATAAGAAAGATGACGGACAACTACCTTTATTAAAGATACTGAGCGTCATTTAAAAGTCTATTTCAAAGAATATTTAACAAATTGGATAAATAGGCTGAAATAATAAAGAAGCAATTGTAAATGAGTATAGAGAATATTCTTAGTAGAAACAGATGCTTTCTTTAGAATTAAAATCCTATAGAGTCAATTATCATTTTTATCCAAATATTGCTTGTTAGTTTAATAGTAAGGAAGATTTAAGAACAACAACAATAAACATGATAAAGTGAAAATATACGCATTTTATAAAGAATTATATCTTTTTAAGCTTTTGCATGTAAGAAAAGATCGCCCCATAAAGAGGCTACAATTAATAATCACAAGCATTAGAAAGACTGTTAATTTATTCTAATGGCCTTGTAGTATTCTTTATTTTTTTTTTTTAAGGCTACAAAAGAGAAACGTCATCATTTTTCTTTTTTTTTTTTTTTTTCATTCTTTTGAAAATAAAAAAATAAAATCAAAAATAAAGTAACTTAATTTAAATACCGTTGACTGCATTCTTACCTTAAATGATCTTGTCCGCAGGGCAGGGTCTATTTCACCCCATAAAATAATAACAAAAAGCTCAGTTCCCAAATCTTTTTTTTTTTTTTTCTTTTTGTCATTTTAATAAAGTTAAACATGTCTACTTGGAAGTCTGCCGGTATTACGTATGTGCGATAATAAGCTTTCCGTACATGTTATAAAACAAGTAATTAACTCTGTTTTTAATTCTCTCCTAGTTATCTTCAATATGCCAACATTTGTGCTCGTGCTGTTCGTAATTCTTTGAAGGATGACGTTCGTGCTGCTGCTCTTCGTCGTAACCAAAATAACCTCAAGTTTGCCAAGTGGGAAAATGGTGCCCAAAAGGAACAAGTAAGTTCATTGAAGCTTTAATTAATTAGAAAAAAAAAAAAGACACTAATTTAATATCCATTCATTAGCAATTCGTTAACCCCCCAAAGAGTAATTAAATAAATTGTTTCGAATTATTAACAAAATTCCCTTTTATATTTAATCAACGAAATACAATAAAACAAGAATGTACATGTCTATATTTTGTGTAAGCAAGGGGGAGAGAGAACTTCTTTATCTTATTTTATTTTGTAATTAAATGTTTATGTTTATACATGTGTGTGTGTGTGTGTGTATGGGGAGATTAAATTATGTAATTTTAAATCTTTCTTGAATAAGGGTATCATAACTTAAGGTTATCTGAACATCTTCTTTGGCTTTTAATCTTTGATAAAAAATAGGACAATCTAACGACTCACAAGGAACATTTAAAAGACCATCAAAGTCATGAATTAAAGGTAACTTGGAACATGCTTGACAAGCCGAAAGTAGCCTTTTCAATTTCTGTTGAGCTAATTTCTGTCTTGTCGTTAAAGTAAAAATAGTATGCATAGGATTCTCTTGACATTGTTTACAAAGTGCTATATTATTGATATGTTAAGGATAATTTAAATAGAATACTGTTTTATACTTACACTGTTGATCTGTTAGTTTAGAACATACAATACAATGTAAACTTGCATAATATTGATCAATTCTATTCAAGTTTCTTCTTTGCTGTCCTCCCATAATTTGTGCTAAAGCCATTGCTTCTGCTTTTTTTGTTTGTGGCATAGACTCATACCAGCTTAAAATGTTTACACCCATCAAGTTGAATACCCTACTTAAAGGAGGAATAACTTGTTTTCGAATATAGTATTCAGCATCCAGTCTTAAAGAGCTTTTTTTTTTTGCATATGATGAGTTATGTACATCTATTTCTATTTGGTTTAATATATTTATATACCTGTCATTTAATAAAGTCTCTGGGCGAACTACTTTATCCCTTAATCGTGCATTAGGTCCTCGATAAACCACAACATAAGGAACTCGTTCATTATATTGAGGTTCTGCTCTTGGATCCAGATTTATATTAGCTCTAGCTATAACTGCTCCGTTTGGTCCCTGACCTGCATATGTACCCATTCTCACTTCCTTTGAAATAATAAAATCTTGTAACGAAACTCGATTAGATAGTATCTTGGTCCATTCTTCATAAAGAAATTCTTTTAATTCTGACATATCTTGTGTTCGAAATAAAATTCTAAAAATGATTATGATAAGTCTTTCTATTTTCATATACTCTTGTGTTCTTTTTTTTTTTTTTTTTTTTTTTTTTTTTTTTTTTTTTTTTGTTTACTTTAAGCTAGACTCTAAAATCTTTTGTGTCGCAGCTGTACCATCTCTTCTCACTGTTTCAATTCCTTTGGCTTCAAAGATAGGAGTTGTATTCTGAGATGACTCATATTTAAAGCCAACATATCTTTTTTTGGCTAAAAGTACTGAGGGATGATAGATTTTTTCAAACTTAAGCTTGACAGGTGTAGGATATAAGCGTGTAACAGTATTGGCAATCTCATTCCCTAGCTTAAAGGCTTCCTCTTTAGATTTACCTGGGAAATAAACAAAGACGCTATCAGTGTCTCCATAGACAACTTGGGCCCCCCAATCTTTTGTTTCATTAATCAATCGGATCGTCCTTTCTAAAATCTCACGTCCTGTAGCTACAATACTGTCAGCTATTTCTACACAGGGCATTCTACCAGAGAATGAAGCAGATGTATAACCATAAGTCACATTGGCTACCAGTTTAAGTGTCATTTGTTTAGCGTTTAACATACGTAAAAGTCCCTAAGAAACAATTTGAGTAATCAGTCATTCATGATTACATACACAGCAGTATTTATGGATCATAAATTACTTACAGGATCATCTTCATAATCTTTCATCGCTCTTTTCACCATCACTCTTGTGTCCAATAACTCCTCTAGCATCTTGGCTAATGTACTTTTACGTATCTCTGGTTTAACAAACATGACGCCATTGGGTGATATATGAATATAATCTTTCAAGTCATTTAAAGTCTCTTTATCAGGTTCAAATGAATCAAGTACACCAAACCTCAAATCATTATCTTCTGACTTTCGAATTCTTCCTAAACAAGTGGAATAACAGTAGTTATAGGCAATCATGACTGATGGGTATAAACTTTGGAAATCAAGAACAGCCATAGGACTACTATAGAATCGTGAGATAGGCTCCATCACTAGAGGTAAAACTTCCAAAGACCGTTGAGCGGCTACTTGCTTTCGATTGGGTGTAATAAGGACATAATTTTCAAGTTTAGCAATACGGAAGAGAATAGACTCGACAACATATTGTGATCCCCTAGTAAGGACGGCATAAAAATCAATACCATAAATACGTGCTGATTCACATGTGCGACTAATAACTTGAGAGGCGTCAAGTAGATCAAGATTAAGTTGAACACGTCTTGTATAATATTTTATTAAATGATTTTTAAGTATAGGAATTCCCTTTGAATACCAATTTGTTAAGGTAGAATGAGAATAATAAGGTATTCTGTTAAAAAAAAAAAAATAAATATAAAACATTTTTTTTTCTTTTTTCCTTTATAAGATGGAATAATAATGTATTCTTTTACCTGGTATGTAATAAATGATATGCAACATTTTCAATAGTATAGCTTGTAAGTGTAAGTTCATGTTTTAAAATTCGCCAGACATTAAGTAAATGGCGACCCAAGACTTTATACATAGATGCCTTTTTATAACCCCATTCATCTCTTTTGATACTTTCAGACGTTACAATTACTCTTGACAATTCATCCAATAAATGGAATCCTTTATGTAGTTTTAAAAATAATTTAGTGGGGGGAAGGGTTTTTTTTCTTTTTTTTTTTTTTTTTTTTTTTTTTTTTCCTTTCAACCAATTACCTAATTGTGCTCCTCTTTCTATAAGATATCCCCAAGACCCATTCTGAACTTCATAGCCTACCAACATGTCAGGATCATAATATCGCACTTTTTCAATTAATAGAGAAATTAAATGCTTTTCATCTTGTACATAATCCACAATTAATCCTTAAAATAAATGTTATTTTTTGTTTATATATGTATACATGTGTGTGTGTGTGTGTGTTATGATAATGAGCTTACCATCACAGTTTAAACCAATTTTTGAAGTATTAAAATTATGCATAGCAATCAATCCAATCTTCCCTTCTTTAGATGTCAAATCCTTTTTCAGACACCAAAATACAAGTTGGACAGCATCGTATTGTGGATCAGGAAGCAATCCTTCTCTAGTGTTTACGTGTACTTCCAAACTGAAAAAAGTAACCATTTCATCTTCATTTCTTGTCAGCGCTTTGGGTTTTGTTGCACTATATTGAAATGGGTTAGAGGAAGCAGAGTGATGGAGATGAGGTTGAGCACTATCTTCTAAGGAATCTTTAGGATCATCAATCCACTGCTGAACTTCATGAAAGGAGGGTGGTGGTCTGCTTAATGTCCATGATTTAATATGTGTAGTTGGGTGTCGAGTTGGAACATGATAGGTACTTTTAAATTCCTCAAGGAGTTGTTCACCAATAGGCAACTTAAACTCTTTACCTGCAAAGACAGTTGGAAAGCTAGGCCGATCAGATGCCTTGCTATAAAATGGCTCTCGGTAAGAAATAGGCCCTGAAAATTGTTTAATAAAAGGAGGCGCATGATTGTAGACAAATTCTCGAACATTGTAACCAGTTTGTTGATTATTCTCTATAGTATTGTTAAAGACTGTATCTTTTTTTTTTTATTATTATTTTTAGAATATTCTAATCAACCTAATACTAAACTAAATAACGTACCATCATCAACCTCACTACTTTGAGTCATCATATCAAATGGTGGTGATATTATTGGGCATAAACCAGTTGATGTTGATGTTGATGGTTGAAAGGATTTATGCTTAATTGATTGTTCGGCATTATATAGTATTTTATCTTCTTCAGCATGACAAATAGAAGTATGCGCTCTACTTGTAGATTTGTGGTCTTTTTCCCCTAAGGTATGCTGAGTAGCAGGTCGCATTATAACTTGATTTTCAGGCGTTTTCTGTGCCTTTTCTTTATCA
The DNA here is from genome assembly GCF_025118155.1 of Cokeromyces recurvatus. Classification (NCBI taxonomy): domain Eukaryota; kingdom Fungi; phylum Mucoromycota; class Mucoromycetes; order Mucorales; family Mucoraceae; genus Cokeromyces; species Cokeromyces recurvatus. The sequence goes on along the minus strand of NW_026251418.1, from coordinate 179,713 downwards.
TCATTAAGCATGGTAGTCTTCTTGGTGCTATATTTTGATGATTTATCTGTTTCAATTAGAAGGCTAGACTTTATACTTTGTGACTTTTTATGTTGAACAATCACAACCTTTGGCTCCTGAATAAGAGTTTGTTTTGTTTGTAACCGGTGGTGATTTGATGTCTTTTGTTTCCTTTCAGGATATCGATGAATGACGACACTAACTTTCTGAAGATACGCATCCTCTTGTTGTATTTCTGATCTTTGTTCATGAGTGTCAGTCGGGTGAATTGTGATAGTCGATGATTTTACCATCGTAGCATTTAATCTTTGCTTCCGTATCTGCATGTCCGTTTCTGATTTTTTTAATCTCATTCGTTTTAATACTCTCTTCTCCTCTTCCCATAGTTCAGCTGCTGTTTTGAGCTTCTTTTGTTTAACCACATTTGAATCATTTAGTCCGTCAACTTGTTCAATTCTAGACACTAACCTTGTTGTGGGCTGTCTTTTTTTGATATGAAACCTATAAAGATCATGTAATTAATATGTTAAATCAAGTAGTAGATGTTGATATTGCTTACATTGGGTCAGGAGGTATATCACTGATTTGAAATGACTCCTCTTCATTTACATTTGAAGACTTTTGTTTCTCAGTATTGTTATTATTATTTTGAGATAAAATGTTTGCCTCTTCTAACCATTGTGTAAGAATTTCATTGGTTTCTTCTTCGTCCTCGTCATCAAAATACGAATAATCATCATTATCCGCACTACTGACTTGTTGTTGCTGCTCTTCATCTTTTCCCTCTTCTAATATACTTTCCTCAATGAAAGAGTTCAGGATGTCCTTGTCTAATTGAGAAGGTAGTAGTTCCCATTCATGAGTTGTTGATGATATATGAAAGGGATGTCTTTGGGCTTTAGGTTTATAAAGAGCCTCAACAGCCTCAAAGGTTGTCATGATGTTTTCCAACATAACTGGTTCCTTTTTAGGTATTTCTTTTGCATCATTATTCAACATCTTTTCTAGTCTCTTTCGGAATATAGACTCGGATAGCCATGGTTCTGGATCAACTGGATCCTTTATTTGAGTGACAGATGGTATAGGATCCTTTATACCTCTCTCCCGACGACGATCTAATTCATCTCTCCAAATAGTTTCGAGCGATTTGACAAGCTTTGTTGCATTTTGATTTTCACTGTTAATCAGATCTCTTCTATTTAAAATAGCTATCGCATTCATATCCATCTCTAACTCACAATAGCTTTGACGTTGTATTCCATTATCACCAAATCCGGACGCTGATCGATACTGAGCCTCTTGATCGTCCACATGCATCCAATCCATGCCATATAAATTATGATCGATCAAAAATTGTAGTTCAAAATTAAGATGTGCTTCATAAGGTTGATAGACTTTAGTCATAGCACCTGACTGCAAGATGTCCAACATCTGTTGCTTCTCTTGAGGATCTAAAAAATAAATCTTGAGAAAGAGTTGATATGTTTGACAAAAGCCATAAAACGCCTTGCCCTTGGTCAAAATGATGGCTGCAATATGGGGCTTATTGGTATGTGTAGCTAAATTCATAGCCTCATTTAGACTTGTTCCAAACTCAAACATGTCTCGTTCAATATCACCATGAATTGGTAAATCATAAGGTATAAAAAAGTAAGGATAGACCTAGAGGACAAAAAAAAAAAAAAAAAAAAAAGAAAAAAAATTTTTTTTCCCCTTTGTTAAAAGCTAATACTTTATCAAGACCAATATGCTTATTATTACTTGATGAATATGAACACATATTTTTTGTTGTCCTGCGATAGATCCAAAAATTCGCAGCACAGGTGTTTTTTGTATTTTTTGATTTGTGAATGGACAATCTTTGCGATCAAAGCGATCTGGGATAGCCATGTAATGATCGAGATGAACGATTCTTAAAGAAATCGTCATGATGTCAATATGTTAAAAGTAGTTGACTGATTCCATTCAATGATTAAATAAAAAGAAGAAAGACTAAAATATCAGGAATTTGACTAGAATTTTATCATTGGATAGAAAGGGGGAAAAAAAGGAATTTCTTGCAGGAAAAAAAATATTTATTTGTATATTATTAATCCAAAATAAATGATATGTTTTTTAGTAGTATATTTTATTATAAATTAAATAATGATGATAATAATCTATTTTAATAATGCTTCTTTTTACTGTTTTTTAAAGATCGAATCCAAGTCCAGCTTTTTCTCTTGAGCCTAATATAATATTCATATATAAAAAATAAAATAAAATAAAAAATATTTAAGAATAAGTAACTAATTATAATTACTCAATTTATAATGGTGTATAAAAAAAACTTACATCCAACAACACCAGAGATATCAATATCACCTTGTTCTTCTTGAGCTTTATTAGCATGTTCCAAAAAGATCTGAGTAATAGGTAACTCCGCATTTGCTTCCTTTGCCATGTGAAGAATATGTCCTACATCTTTCTTGGCAGTCGAGAGAGGGAAAGCTCTATAATGACGATAGGTATTATTTAACATACGAGTAGCATAAAGTGATAATAAAGAATTAGGATAGACACAATCAATAAGCTCCTTTACTTTATCTTGTCCGACACCTACTGCTTCACCCAAGGCCATACCTTCTCCAATCATCTCAACCATACTGGTAATAAAAAAATTGCCACACAGTTTGAGACGTAAGGATTCAGCTGCATCCTCATAACTTAATTCAATGACTCTTTTACCAATCACGTTAAGGAGGAGAGGAAGTACCTGCTGGCGAATCTCGACGGAGTCACCACCGGCCATCAAGATCGTGAGATCACCGCTTTTGGCTCTGTCAGGTGGGCCCATGACGGGGGCAGCCAAGTAATGAGCACCTCGTGAACTGAGCTGAGTCGCCAGGTCCTTGGCTAAAGAGGGGCTAATCGTAGAGGATTCAACGAGGATAGCACCCTTTTTAAGATGAGGTAGAAGAGTTTGGATTGTTTCTTGAACAGCAGCATCATTCAGGATACAAGAAAAGATGATGTCAGCAGATTTAGCGACCTGTTCAAGACTAGTAGCAATTTCGATAGGATGTGTCTTCTGAAGTTCTTCAGTACGCGCCTGTGTACGATTATAGGCTAAAAGTGGAGGGTAATTCATTGAGGCCAACTTATTGGCAATGTGGCCAGCCATATTTTTACCCATGGCACCTAAACCAATAAAGGCACATTGGGGAGGAGCTGACATTCTAAATAATAAATAAATAAGAGAAAGAAGAAGAAGAAAGAAAAAAAAAAAAGCTATTTATTTTATTTTTGCATAAACATATTTATAACCTGCTGAGAAATAAAAGGTTTCAGTTTTCAAATTATCTCTTTCAACGAGATGATTAATTGCTGACAAAAAAAAAAAAAAAAATTAGTCAGAAACACACAATACTTTCGAAGGATGCAATTATATAAAAATGTCCATACAATAGTATTAAATATCATATTTTATTATCTTCTTTTTTTTTCTAAGCAAAAATCAAAAAAGTAAAAAAGTGAAAAATAAAATTAAAATTAAAATTAAAAATGAGAGAAATGAAAAAGGCAATGAAGGAATGTTTTGTTTTGTTTACATATGTGGTGTTCAAGTAGAAAGCTTAGCAAGATGCATAAATCATAAATAGGGATTCATAAGTTACAGGTTTATCATTAATAAGTAGTAAAAATGACACAAAGATATTATTAGAGAAGAATACCAACTCGGGATGTCTTTTTACCAGTGACTAGTCGTTTCAAACTATTCCACATTTTACTAACACCTATTTGACTGCTGTTGATGCCAGTATCTTGGTTTTCTATTTCATTCCTTGGCTTTTGTTTTAAAAATGAAGTCGATTTACTCTTCTTTGGTTGAAATAAGGCGTCGGATATTCGGTTCGAAAATTTTTTAACTTTAGATTTTAATTTGATAGCTAAATTATCTTGTGTTGCAGTACCAGTAGTGGGAAATATAGGTACTGATTTTGAAGCTGTTACTTTTATTCTCTCTTGCGCAGGTTGTTGTTTATTTGTTAATAAATTGTATTTTGTTGTAACAAATTTAGTAGCTTGTGAAGCCAGTGATGTCCTTTTGGTAGTAGGTAATTCTTTACTAAGCGGTGATACTCTTTCCATGTTTTCGAATTGATTAATTGTATTGCTAATAGCGTGGCCCTTCTTGGTTGATTGTTGTTGTTGCTGCTGCTGTTGTTGTTGTTGTACAACTTTATTATGAGTGAACGATGAAGAGTCCTCTTTTTTCCTCTTATTAAACATGTCTTTTAGGGTCTGGACTGTTCCTCTTTTTATCTCGAGTTTCGGTTGCTGTGTTTTGAAATCAGTATCCAAGCCTGTATCATTATTATGTTGCTGGTTCATAAAAAAGGACCGGATTGAACGTACGGTGCCACGTTGTATTGTACTCAATAAGGAAGACCGACGACTGTAACTGGATTCATTATCAGATATAAATCCTTGTTGACTACTATTGCTTGTTCTAATAGATGATGATGGTGTTGTATTGTTTTGATTCTTATTTATATGTGCTTGTCGTGAATAATATGAATTATAATTAGGTGTGAGTCTGGCTATATCGCGTGGATCTGCTTCAGCAATAGGTAAAAAATGGTCATCGTTGTGAAACGGAAAGGCGAGTGGTCTAGGACATGAATAGACAAGATCTGGTTGACGAGGAGATGGATGTTTTTTTTTCTTTTTTGATGAATTGTTAGAAATAGTAGTAGTAGTAGTAGTGGAGGCGGTGGCGGTGGCGGTGGCAGTGGCGGCAGTAGTAGTAATAGTAGTAGTGGCAATAGATTTATTGGAAGTATCTTCTTTGGTATTTATAGAATGTGAAGTGATTGAAGAATATCCACTATCTGTTCTAGATGTTTCTGATTCTAATGAAGAACGATTTTTATGTAAAATAGCTTTTTTGTTTGAATTAGAACGTATCATGTATTGTTCATGCCTTAGGCTTGAAGAATGAAACATTTTCTATATAAAAGGTAGTTTTTGTAAAAGAAGGGAGAAGAAAAAACAATTTTTTTTTTTCATTTGATGCCTTTTCTCTCTTTTTTTATATATTTTTTTATTACTATTATTTACAGTAGCACAAGACTAAATATTTGTTTCCTTAATAACAAGAACCCGCCCCCTCCCCTCCTCTCTCTCTCTCTCTCTCTTTCTCAGTGATTATGACCCCTCACCCTTTTTGAAATAGTGTCTTTATAAAATGTAATTTTTATTTTTTTCTTATTTTGACAAGTATATTAAAGGAGTAGTTTTATTACATGGTGAGTTCCTATAAAATAAAATTAGTTTTTATAAATCTTACTTCGCTATCACTTACCATAATGGCGTTAACAACATCGTTTTCGTTGTTCTTAAGAGCCTTGATAGCCTTAGCACGAGAAACATTAGCTTGGCTAACAACCAATTCAATATCCTTTTCCTCAACACCAGTAGCATCAACTTCTTCCTCTTCTTCTTCAACGGCAGCGGGAGCAGCTTCAGCTTCTTCAGCACCCTTTTCGGCATCAGCAGCGAGTTGTTGTTCCATAGCAGCTTGTTGAGCACGAGCAGCCAAATCTTCAACATGAAGTTCACCGAAAACAATGTGAGTATCAGAGTTAACAGACTTGAAGACTTCAGGGTTGTTAATAGCATAGACCAACTATATACAATAATAACGAAAAAAAATTAGTGCGTTATGTTGTAAAAAAAAGGGGGCATCCTCTATTACTTACACCGCGACCACGGGTGAAGGTAACACGGTTGATACCGTTAACAGGCTTCAAACCAAGAGAAAGAATGGCCTTACGGGCCTTTTGTTCACCACGGGATTGGATAGAAGCTTGAGCGTTCTCAGTAGACATCTAATTATAATATACATATAAAAGTTAAATTCATTACTTTTATTTCCCTTTTTTTATATATGTATACACATATAAATATATATACGTATATATATGCGTAAGGATAAATTTGAAAAGAAAGAGAAAGAAAGAATTGCTTTTTTTTCCTAAATGAGTAATAGTTACATTGTCATTAAATTGCAATTAATAATTGTTTGTTCCATCATCAAAATTAAGCATCATCTTTAACTGTAATGTGTTTTTCCTTTATTATTGTTGGTCATTCATCGAAATAAAACTCGACATTAAATGTCAAAATGAGGTACATCCCTTATAAATAAATAGGTGTATGTATATACATATATCCATGTCTAAACTTTCTTATGTAAAAAAAAAGAATAAAAATAAAATCCATCCATCAAATATCCATCCATCTTTCAATCTTTCTCTCTCTTTCTTCCCTTTAACATTATCCCTAAATAAATATAATCAACTCATTTTCATGTTTTTTTTTACTTACGTTTTCGCTTTATTTAAAGGAAGAGAGGGTGGTAGGGTCAAAGATAAGTCGCGATAATATGACAAAACGTGCCTGACTTTAAAAAAAAAAAAAAAAAAAAAAAACTCGCCCAACTTTTTTTTTTCTTTTTTTTTCTATCCGCGGGCTTAATTATTACTTTTTATTATTAATTTTTCATTAATCTCTCAAATCCTTCAGCAATATCGTTAAGAGCAGCAGGACTTGAAGGTGAATCAGGGTTCAAATATTTAATGATAAAGTTCTTGGCTAACCAAGGGTTCTTAATAGTACCTAAATCTCTTCCTTCATATTCCATCTTAAATCCACCATCTACTGTTTTCGTAAAGATAAATGCAGTTTCCTTCATGATACGCATTGGGATAAAGTTTGCTTTAAATTCTTGAATTGCTTCTAATATTTGTCTTTCTTCTTCTTCTGAAAGCTGTTGGCTATTCATACGTTGCATTAAGGCACGAATGAAGCTATCACGAAGATGTTGTGTATTCGTATTGCGAACGGGGACTATAATATAAAATTGATTAAGTACAAATGGTAAAAAAAAAGAAAGAGAGAAAGAGAAAAGCTTTGTTTATAGTCTTTATGCTTTTTTACCTAAACGAATACTGATTTCATAGGGTTCATCTAAGAGTTGTTCTGCTAATTTCTTATCTGATAATAACTTGCTTTTATCAAAATCCTATATATAAAATATAAACACCCGCTTTTTTTTCTTTTTTTTTTTTACTCTGCAAATTTTACCTTCCATTCTGATAATTTTCTCAATTTATCTATATCCTCAGTTTTCATGTATAAACCAAGTACGTAAACACCCATATTTAAGAACGAAACTCTACGTATACCTAAACCGATTAACATTTTTAATCCTTCTTCAAGAGAGTTGATATAAAGTGGGAAAGCAATATTTGTACTAGGATCTATAACAGCAACAACAACAACAAAAATTGATTATTAATTCTAGTCCTTAACCATGGTTGTCTTTTTTTTTTCCCTTTGGGAGATACAATACCTGCTACAGTGTCGGTAGCGGCAAGGGGTGCCTCTGCATAAACAATTTGCTGTTGTTGAGAATATATGAGATAGGTGCCAGTTGCTGCTACACAGCCAGTTAAAACAAATGCATTTTTTATGTTTGATGTTGTTGCCTGTCAAAAAAAGAAAAAAGTTAAAAAAAAAAAAGCTTATTTGTTCGTTCGTTTTTTTTTTTAATAAATACTTTATAGGCAGTAGTAGTTAAGCAACGAGTAGGTAATATACGGCGAGTAACATGAGCAAAACTACTGTTATTCTTTGGTAAACGAGTGGTTAAAGCACGAGATAAGCGAAACATATTTGTATATTTTCTTTGTTAATAAATCAAAGGGAAAAAAAAACGATAAAAAAAAAAGATAAGCTTATAATAATTTAATTAGTCACAAGGAAAAATCGGCTGATTTGTACATCCTTCTTTTTTGGGGGGAGAAACAATTCCCGTCAAGAAACTTGCTTTCTCTTTCTTTATAGCAGAAGACGGAATTCCTTTTTTAAAAAATACATATATGCATGTACATAAATATTACATTTATAATGCAAAATAATATGCACATGTATATATTTCATTTTTGTATTATGTAATAATAGGTCATTCCTTTTTTTTTTTTTTTTTGTGCATTAGAGAATTATAAAATATAATAACCCAGTCACTGAAGGTTTTTTTTTTTTTTTGTGTTTTTTGTTTTGTTTTTTATATCATTCTAGTCCGCGATAACTATTATTTTTAAACCTTATCTCAAAATAAAATGGTAAATGATCAATAACAATTGTCTAAATTCAACCTGATGTCAATTTCTTCCTTTATTTACTTTTTTTTTTAATAAATAAAAAAAGGCGCGTAATGAAGAAAAAGCACAGTCTATGTTATATCGTTTTCGTGAGGCGCAAGCAGCCGAATTAGGACTGGGGAAGGTACGATTACGTCGTCCTGCTTTTGCAGGCTCTGTTAGTACAGTACAAGAAGCAGAAAGATGGAGAAGAGATATTTTGAGTGAAATTTCAAGAAAGATTTCAAAGATTCAGGATGGTATGTCTATCATTTAACTTTTTTTTTTTTTTGGAATAAAATCACATGTTGATTTATTTCATTGTATTAGTGAGTTTGTCTGATTATCAAGTGCGTGATCTAAATGATGACATTAATAAACTTATGGGACAAAAATATGCTTGGGAAATGCGTATTAAGGAATTAGGTGGCGCTGATTATACTGTAAGTGATATATATATATAGGTATGTAATAGTCAGTATGTTAATAATTGTAATATTGTTAGAGATCTGCCCCTAAAATGATTAATTTTGAAGGAAGAGAAGTTCCTGGCACAAGAGGATACAAGTATATACAAAAAAAAAAGCAATAAACGAATAGGATAGTTATTCATTTCTATTTTGATTATTAGATATTTTGGTCGTGCAAGAGACTTACCCGGTGTAAGAGAGTTATTTGAAAAAGCTGGTAAGTTTACATCCATATATTTATATACGTATATGCGTGTGTGTGATTGTGTTAATGAGGTATCCTCTTCTTTTCATAGCTGCTGATGTTACACCAGCTAAAGCAAAGATTGAAATAAATCGAGATCTTGATGCAGAATATTATGGATATGATGATGAGCAGACCATATTGCTTGAATATGAACAAGCGCTTGAAAAGGAATTGATTGAAAAATTACATGATGCACCTGATACGACTTATGTGGAAGAAAAGGGACCAAAGCAAGATCAAAACGAAGAGTATCATGATAAAAAAGAACAAGAAAGTAATGCAGCAACAGATAATAATAATGTGCCTTCACAGAAAGAAATAGAGACATATCTAGTGGAAAGGCGAAAACAACAGGTAAAGGAGATTTATATTTTTTTTTTGTTCTATATAGATACTAACTTCATTTATTTTAGTTACTGGATAAATATGTTTCTGAGGATTTGAAGCAAAGTGAAGAAGAAACTAAGCAATTGACAGGTCAAATTTAACAATAATAATAATAAAAGCTTATGATACATTTTTATGAGTTTAAACATGACTGTAAATATCAACTATCACTCAATAATACAGATGTAAAATTAAATGGTTAAAATATAAATCAGTCGATTCAAAATAGAATTGAACGATTGCATTTTTAGATTAACGTCAAAATGCTTTCAAATAAATGTGAATAATAAAATTAAACGATTTTTTTTTATTATTAAACACTGGCAGTAAGGTTTATAGACGAGTGTTAAATATATATTTTTAATATCATATCTGTATTAAATAGCTACGGAGGAAGATAATATGTTCTTCTTTTTCTTTTATGCCTTCGTTTGATCTACGCTTTCCCCTCCCCCTCCCCTTTTTCTAAAGTATTTGTCATATTAATTTATGGGTTGTAAGTAGTTTCCTCTCAAAGATAAGAGAATATGCCTAGAGTTTCATACAGTGACCAAGTGTTAGTCTATAGGCCTTTCTTGTTGTTGAATATCACATCTTTCAAATAATTGTGTCTTTTGCATTTATTAGGTATTTAATTCAAATATAAAACAAAAAAAGAATACTAACAAACTTATAATTAAACAAGATAAAATAAAAAGGAGTGGCAATGGTAAATGCACCACTTTATAACAAATAGTACTTGTATAATAGGATGTAAATTTTTCTTTCAGGGTAATGATAGTATAAATTCGAGTGGGTTCTATACTGAAAGTTTACACTTACTGCTCAATTATGATATATATATATATATATATATATATATATATATATATATGTATGTATGTATATGTATTTATAAGTGGAGGGAGTGGGAAGGTGAAAGGAGATAATAGAATCTTATTATAGAGTTTAGTATTTATATTATAATTATAAGGAATTCTATCAAACATTTGAAATTATTCTACAAAGCATGTTTGACTGTATCTACAACGCTAGAGTTTAAAAGAGAATGATTAAAAGCGTTTAAATCATCTGAGATTAAATTTAAATGCATTTAAAATCATGGGGAAGGACTTTATTTTATTTTAATTTGAAGTTGCCCTTTTTTTTCTTTCTTTTTTTTTTTTTTTTTCCTCGAGATTTTAGTAAAATGTCGTTTCTAATGTCACGTCTGTCATCACGATCTAAACTGTTCACATTGAATGTAGTAGCGTTTAGTAGACCAGCAACAACAACAACAACAACAAGGCGTTTGTTAACAACGGGTAAGACAGTAGTTGTTGAACGTGAATTACCAAGACCAGCACCACCTTCAAGAAAACGTTGGCTTTGGGCAGGTGCAGGAGTTGGTGCTTTAGTCTGGTTTGTTGGATTAGGCGCTGCACTTAACCATCAACGTTTATCAAGTAGTGTTGTTCATGGTACACTTTTTATGGTACGTTATGATCATCGAGTCATTTCACTTATAGGGGATAAAGTAAATTATGCAGATTATTGGCCTTGGATTAGTGGTTCAGTGAACCATCTAAAAGGAAAAATTGATATAAAATTTAGAATTCGTGGATCAAAAGGTAAAAATTAAGTTTTAAAGAGAGAGAGAGAGAGTTAGTGTATTTATTTTATGTCCGAGAATAGATGAAATAGCTGTTGTTCATTTTATTTCAAAACGTGAAGGTGCAAAATGGAGAACAATTCAATTTACAGTGACTCGTATTTCAGACCAGAAAACAATTGATATTGGTGAACATGATTTAACAGATACAGGAGAACCCTTGATTCTTGATAAATAATTATATTTCCTTTTTCCCTTCTTCACTTTTATTATTATTATTATTATTATTATTATTCGATTAAAAAGAAGAAAATTGTAATAAAACTAGTTTACTTTTTTTTTTTTTTTTTTAAAGGTTACAAAGACCATTCATTAATACTTGATTTTCAATTTCAACTTGGTCAGCAGGAACATGATTTGAAGGACAGCCAATGGCCACTATTTTTTCTTCCCAACTTTTGGCTTCCCCGAGTCGATAGGTGTTCCAGATATCCGCATTCAATTCTTGTACAAATTTTTGTTGTGTCAATTTTTCAAAGACATCCATTCGAGGTCCACTGACTTGTCTTGTACGATCTGAATGATCTACACGGCAACAATAATATTGTCCAGTACGATAGATGATACGAGTTCCCTTATCATAGTGCTGTTTAATCTGGTAAATTAGATGATCTAGATCCCTTAGATAGGGCTCGAGTTCACCAAAGGCAGCGTCCCAGTTATTAAGAGAAAAAATAGCTATATCGGCATTAGCAGGACTTGAAGGAACAGCTGTATCCCAATTAGGGCTGTTTAAAAATGTAAGTCCATCCCATTTATAAGAACTCACACGCCAGCTATCATCATTGATAATCGCTCCCTTTTGAGAGTTATTGGTCGTATCCCACTCCGTCACACCCAACAGACGTGTTTGCCTTTCACTGTTTCGATAGACCATGTCAAATCGTCTTACGACAGGATCAAACCATCGTTTATCCCAATAAGGTTCAGAATAATCCTCACAGAAACAGCTTCGTGTTTGTTCGTCTATCGAGAATCGATACTCTTGTGGAGATTCGTATTGATTTGGATCGTTCACTAGTTGACGTCTTTCTATACTTGGTGTTGTTGAGAATGAATCTATGATGGTGGGTCTTTGATTATCCTCTATTAAAGGTCCCTTCAGATGCTTTTCCCATCCCTGACACCAATGACCCTGACTTAGGAACTTTTTAATCGATCGACGTATGTTTGAATCGCCAAACAAATTTAATCCTCGAGGGTATTTTTGAGCTGCACACCGATTGAATTGTTCATAACTGATGTGTCGATAATGACAGTCATAGGGTGCCCAATATGTATTGTCTCGTGTTAAACCTAATAATTGCGACTTTAACTCTGCTAATGAATTGTTTACTAAGAAGTGTTGATGAGGGAAAGTCGGGAAGCGAAGCCAACGACCTGGGTGATCAAATCCTTTACAAAGTGGTAATGATAAATGATGTTTGAGTTCATCTAACAGATCGATATTTTTATTGATGGAGTCATGTGTGTCTCCAACCTGGTTGATGATAGCAGGGAAGATGGGTAAGTTGATGGGCTGATAAGGAGTCACGGGACCATATTCAAAATTATATCTAGCCTCTACAAACTCTAACAAACAAGACAATTGCCAACCTTTTGTGAGTCTAACGTTGGCTTCATAAATATGTGTTCGTGGACGTTCGTATATCTCATCCTCACGCAATTTTGCCCATTCAGGTAGGCCAGGACTTATGTTACGTAATTTTCGTGCCTGTTGACGAAGGGTATGATGCCCTCTCCATGGTTCCAATTGAATGGAATTAGTTGTGTTTGTAGTAGGATCTGTGAGATGCATCAGGAAGGTATCCCACCAAGGTGAAGTAAGATCTGCATTATTTTTGGGATATGGACGATATAGCGACTGATGAATTGGATCGTCTCCACCGACGTTCTGAAAGGGTACAATAACTCTAATGCAGAGATCGATATCCAAAAGTGGCTTGTTATCATCATCATAATAGGGTAATAAAACAAATGGCTTATTCTGTGATAAGAAAGGAATATCGGTATCTTCATAAAAGTCATCTGCGTCATTGACTGGGAAATAATCTTTAGCCATATGTCTTAAGATAGGATAAGGAAGAGGCAGTTGATTACAAGAAAGATCAAGATTAGTATCAGAGGGTTTGATAAGCCATGTCTGAGCCCATGACACATTATTAAGCACCTTATTGTGTTGTTTTAATAACCTATGTTCTGTAGCCTTTTGAATATCATTTCGAGCAAGAGGGAAAACTTGTAAAATATTATCTTCAATAGGATATTTATTGAGGTCTAAACAAAAGGGTTCCGATTGTGTGGGTAGAGAAAAATTAATGTATCTTTCTGGTAATCCGATAACTTCATTATCACTTTCTAATTGAATATCATTTTTAACATAGTATATGATAACTGTAGTAGAAATAATAGTAATAATAACGAACGCAGCAGTGATGTGTCGCCAATATTTTCGTATTAGATGTTGTTTTGCTGTTTCTGGCTTTCCTAAGAGTGTATAAGCTGTCATAAATAATAATAATAATAAAAAAGGAATTTATTTGTTTATTTATTTATTTAAAAAAAAAAAAAGGAGGAGGAGAATAACAATGATATAGAATTGATTTATAAATATATTCGATTCTTATTGTTCTTTTGGAAAAGAAAGGACCTGTAAGAGTAGATTATGTTTAACTGACATTTAAAATTAATTATATTGTGTATCATGAGTTTTAACAAACGAAGATGCACAATTTAGATATGTTTCAGGGGGAGGAGTGCAGAAAGAGCCAATTTAAAAGTACAAATTAAATGAGTAGTTATACAATAATGTATGTACAATTTGATTGGGAGGAAGAGATTATAATTGGGCTTTCAAGTTGGGCATTTTTTTCTTTTCTTTTCTTTTGCAGATGAGAAATTTCAAATTTGCATATCGGGCAGTCAAATTGGCATAAGCATTGCGGATACAGGCCCATTTATTTTTGCATATATTACAATATAGTGTCAAATATTAACGATTATCAGTTTTATGTTTATATACTGTTTTTTTTTAACATCTTTGACGGGTTTTGAAATTAAATTCGCATCCTTTGACCTTATAATATGCAGCCTTTGACGAATAATTTGCAGAGTTGCTCCAAAAAAACTTTCAAATAAAATCATAATTTTGCCATTATGATTACGCTTGTTAGAGCGTCTCATAATTGACGTCATCGTTTCGTTGCTGTTTAAGAGGCTTACTTGAGTATCTCTCAATTACATCCAGTGACTTGCGTTAAGGCAACAAGAAATAGAATAATTAAAGCACACATTATGTTAGAATGCTCTTAGAAAGAAAGAAAAAAAAAAAAGGGAAAATAAGTTCTGGCTTAACCAGATGTGAGTTTCTATCTAACAAAAATGTAAGAAAAGCCTTATTTTCAAACATTGTTTCACTGTTTTTGACGTTATGGGTATCTGAGTGCATCTCTAGCTTCAAGGCTTAAGTAATGTCCTAACTGTAAGCGGGAATTGATGTTACTCTTACCCTTTAACTAACACATGCTCCATCCAAAAACGGTATCTTTACTGTCACATAGTAAACTATATGCTGTTTGATACAAGGATGAGTAAATTTATTAGGGCCATATTTGTGCGAATATAGTACAAAATTTGTAACCGTTTGATTTTGTTTCTTTAATTGATGCTTTGATCCTATATTAGGAATGTTTGATCCAAGAGAAATGATAGTAACGAATCTATATTTGATATCTAAGGTACAGCCTTGATTCAGTTAAATTAAACACCAACATACATTACTATTTAATACAACTTGTTTATTCAGGCAACATGCCTTGACATGATTAGTAAATTTTCTTTTTTTTTGCTAGAAGTTACTATTTACGTTCTAAGATTAGTTTGATAAAAAACAAGTAATAGTTATAATATTATTGGTTAAATGCTATGACATAGCTATTTTAATTAGATATGCTTAATTGTGTAGTATCTTTTTACTTGTATTAAGTTTTGGATATTATATGATTTAAGTTTATCCATTATGATATATAATGACAAATCATAATAAACGATATCATTGATGCAAAAGATACATGTTTTCAACTTTCTTTATATTGAATAAGCCTTCGTATTTATCTTATTTTCCCGCATGATATATCATAAACTAGCTTTAGAAAATATTAAATATAAACCATATATCTCTATGATATGATAAATTCTTTTTCCTGATATAAGTGCATACTAAATAAAGAGTGTATCAAGCTTGTATGTAAAATAAAATGAAATGCTTATTCAATCAAGTATACAGGATTATCATTTCTATTCAACACATGGATGGTTCTGTTTTTTCTTTTCTCTAATTGATGAGCACCAAATAACCAGCCATTGTTACCCAACATGTCATAATGAAAGCCTTCAAACCTTCTGCAAAGTTCTTAATACATGACCATAATAAACGAGAACATACTTCTTGCGTTATTTGTCACAGTCTTTTAAGGTAAATGATAGACATCCGATTTACTTTATTTAATATTAGTATACATATAATATATAACGTAGATGTGCCAATCAAACTTGTAGACGAGCTATACAAGCACATGGATTTGAAAATCGCTTATGGACCCGGGGCTTCTTTTTTTAACAGCTTGTTTAAACATGCTTTATATCCTTTATGGTCTTCACGAGGAGGGTAATATTCCTGCAAAGGTTTCGACGAGATAGCGTTATATATAAAAGACGTAGACAGCAATATATGGATGAAAGTCAACGAAAAAGAGCTCATTCACGATACCTATAAAGATTTCCTACATAGTTATCGCTTTGATAGCCCCAAAATTCCTTCCCCTCTTTTTCCGGGTAAGTTCAAAAATCCTTATATTGGAATAAGTATACTAATATTTTTTTTTATTACTATTTTCTGTATCCTATGTAACTTGTTTTTTTTTTATGTAATTATAATCATTTTCGCTTTAACGAGATTAATTCTAATGTTTTAGCAAACAAACTATAGGTATATTGTTTAGAAGTGAATTGTATGCTGCGTATCTTTTGTCTATTTTTTTTTTTTTTTTTACTACTGCTTGCATAGTTATAATATCTCCTTTCTTGTTTTACTACTGATCCAACTTTATTCCTTGGAAGACTCAAAAGTCTAAATCAAACCTATTTCTACTGTACTCTATTCTACTTTATTATCATTTTTTTTTGAATCCAAAAGGTGATTAGAAGTCTGTTTTAAGGTTGTCATTTCTTACATAGCCTTTTTAACCAAGCACATATGATATTGAGTTAGAAAATTGAAATATACATATATAATAAGGGGCTTAATTGTTTATCTATCCTCTTCATATGTACACTACTACATATAGACAAACAAAAGCAAAATTGACGGATAGAATCAAGATTGCAAACTACTATTACCACTATTACTCTTTTATCAGCAAAAATTTTATTAATTTCTAATAAAAAGCACCATTATTTGGCAGCAGCAGCGGCAATAATAATAATTAAAGAAAAAAAAAAAAAAAAAAAAAAAAAAAAAAAAAAAAAAAAAAAAAAAACGGGCTTTAAAACTCCATTACTTACTGTCACCCCCAGCTTTGTACTTTTATTTTATTTTATTTCAGTTTATTTTATTTTTGATTGATTGATTGAATACAAATGGCAACATCAGCAATTAGATCTCGACTCTTAATAAAAAATCCCTTTTTAACAAGCCAACAAATTCGGTTGACTAGCACAAAGGCGACAACAACAACAACAACAATCATTCCAACTTGGGATGATTACTTTAAACTTCGAAAAAAAAGACGCATCTTTGAAGTTGCATCTTATTTACCCAGTACAGTTATTCCTGCTGCTGGAACCTTTAATTATTTTCTTCAAATGCAAGTGGATCCTTTGACAAAAATTTTAGGCATGGATCCTCTTATGGCTGCTGTAGCTTGTACCTTGGGAGCAGTAATGTCTTTTAACATTTTAATTACATTATTTTTTTTTTAGAAAAAAAAAAACTGAATTCGTTCTTTCCCTCTCTCTCTCTCTCTCTCTCTCTTATTTTTTTTTCTAGGGTTTTGGTGGGTTCTTATTGGGACCCATGATGGGTAATACGTTTTTCAAACTGATGAATAGAAAAGTTGCTTCAGCTATGGATGTACGTGATAAAGAATTTTATAAACACATCAAGAAGAATCGTGCCGATGCTCGTCTTAATTCAATTCGTAATCCTGTACCTGACTACTATGGTGAAAAAATTCAATCCGTTCATGATTATAGAGCTTGGTTAAGAAAACAACGCGAGCATTATAGAAAGGGTGTATTTGGTGGCGATGTCAATGGTCTTGAAGATTAGCCAGTCATACATGTGTATATGTATATGTATGCATATATTTATTATAGAAGAAATAAAACAAGTCCACCTCCCTTTTTTTTTTATTTTATTATTTTTTTTTTATTTTTTTTACAAGAGATATTGAAAAGAGAGAGAGAGAGAGAGTAAGGATTGATGCATAAAATAATACTACTTTGAATAGATACCTAAAAGTATTCAAAAAACTGGCTATTAGAAATAAAAGTCTTTTTATAAAGTGTATAATTAATATGAGAATCAATCTTTTAAATAGACATTTCTCTTTTCTTTTAAAATATAGTACACACACTATTTATTTATTTAAACTGCACTTGATTTCGTATAATTTGCAGGTGGATAAGTGGGGCTAGGAGGGTAGGGATTATTAGGATTTGCGACGTATGGACTTTGAGTAGTGGAAAATCCATCTGTTGGATAGTTAAGAGGAGGCACGGGTCTAGTAGGATCATTGAGTTGAGTAGTATTATCCTGACTACTGCCATAACCACTCATTGCATCTTCGAATGCTCTCTTTGTCATATTTGAAGGTATATCAATTTTATTTCTAAAGAAATGAAGGATGACAAAAACGATACCAATTACAGCAACCTATATACATGTATATTTATGATTGATAACAGAAAGAATGGATATAAACAAAAGGAAAAAAAAAAACACTAGACTAGGTTATCATAAATCAAAACTTACAATGATACCAGAAGCAAGAGCAAGCCCACGATAACTGAGTGTAATACAGCCAAGGCTTAAAAAAAAAAAAATTGTAAGACCCCATTTATTCTATGTGATTATGTTTTCTTTTTTGTATACTTACAAAATATAAACTGAATAATGAAAAGAAGGGAGAAAAAAAAATAAAGTTGATTTCAGTTTAGTTTAGTTTATCACATAAAATAATAACAATAATTCTAAAGCTTACAAAGGCCACGTCCCATAAACGAAAACATAAAAGATGCAAACTGAGTAATCATAGCTGGTAATCTAAACTCGAACAATAATGTCATTAAGCCAAAAATACTATTTGAAATATAACAATTTTAGTTTTCATTCAACAGACTTTTCTTTCTTCCTTTCTTTCTTTACATGACAAAAATACCCTGAATGAAGTTTGGAAACCCTTATCATATCCAAAACAAAAAAAAAAGACAAGTTGTTAACATGATATAATGAAACAACAATTACAACTACTACTAACTATTACATATATTTATTATTACCTCCTGCAATACAAGTCATAATTCCACCAATAATCATGAATGCTGCTACAATAATGTTAACTACTCTAAATACTATTGAAAGATTCATTGTTCTTTTGTAAAGTAAAATGAAGAAAAGATAAACTATGCATTTGAACAATTATGCATTTTTTTTTTATAGAATTTTTTTTTTTTTTTTTTTTTTAGTAATTATTTTAATTCCCCGAAGATAACACTGTGTGCTTACGATTAAAGAATTATTTTATTTATAACAACAATTTAAACAACCCATGTGAGCACATAATACTGGCGTATTGGATTGCCCGGGTCAGTTCGAGAAAGGATAAAAGTGTACTAAAAAAAACCTTTTGATAGGCAAAAGGGTAAAAAAAAAGAAAGAGAAGGGAAGAGGAAAAGCAAGATATACCAACAAATACTAGATTCAGGGTTACGTAGCCAGTTTACAAGTTTTGTACCAAGAGGGGGGCAGTTTCTGGAGGAAGTTTACCATGGTGAAGATAGTCAAGTTCAAAAAGTATACGGCACATAGCAGGCCAACGAATCGTCCAGGCAGAAAAGACAGATGAGTTGAAAGCTGATGAGATTGGTGGTCTGCATTTTTGTTTATTTGGCAGCTTATTTAAGGAGGAAGGGCAAAGGGTCGGGCTCGGTCAAAGGCATTTGTAATCGTCGATGCATATGTAGACACCATATAGCATGAGATCTTGTGAACAAGGCATGAGGGTGATAGATGCACGGTTTAGAAACACCACCAGGTAACCAACCTAGACGCCAGCGGACTATTCGGCTGCGTTCTACATTTGACATAGGTAACCAGAGGTTAGGATCGATACCTAGAGTAGGACGGCAGGCAGACAAGAGAACAGCAGTGCTACTGTTTCGTCGATCATCAAGATTATCTTTCAGGTATGCTTTACAGATACCAGCAAAAGCACGATAATGCAGCATACAATGGTTTGCGTTTGAAAATGGAATTTTTTATTTGACCAATAGAGTTTTCTTTTTTTTTATGCGTATATTGATGGTCAAGCATTTCTACTAATGATCAAAGTTTTCTACTGGATTTAAAAAAAAAAAAAAAAAAAAAAAAAATTCCATTGAATTCAAAAATTTCTATTGGCCAAATAAAAAATTCTATTTTCAAACGCAAACCACAGTATTATTATTTTAGAAAAGAAATTCACAATAACAAAAAGGCGAAAGAGGATGATGATTCGTAGCATGTGATTACAACACGTTATTTTGGTATCCAAGGTAACATAACATTCTTTACATAATCATCTATACAACAAATAGAAAGAGGGAGGTACTACACAGCCCTTTACAGTTTTATATATTCATAAAAGAAAACCTTTTTTTTCCTTTTTACTACTTTTGTCGCTCAAAAAAAAAAAAAACACACACACAAACAGACATAAAATCGGAAAATATTTACTTTTATTTATTTATAATATTTTTTATACAAAGTACTTTAAAATTTTTTTTTCTCATTTTTCTTTTATCAGAATACAAGGTTGAATACATTATGTAATTCGGTCAAAAGACGGAAATACATTGATATTAGAGATGCCAGAATAATGCAAATAAAGGATTCATCATTTTCACGAGAAAAAAGAAATTAAAGTACTTTGCAAAAGATGCACACGGACACACACACTAATTAAAAAAAGAATAAGAAAAACATCAAACCATCATTTATGTTACAAATAAAAAATATTTTATTAAATGACAAATTATAATATAGAAAATATCTAAAAAGACAAAAAAATTTTTTTTCGTCCTTTTATGACATATTTCTTTATATTTTGTCAAAAAATAAATGAAGTAAATGAGTTGTTCATTCCTATAGAAATTAAAAATAAATCAGTAAAAAGTTACAAAATTATTTCCTTTTTTTTCTGGTTCATCAGACATCCAAGGAAGTGTTATTCCGACATCGAGAGGACTTTCTGAAGTTCAGTATAAGCTGATAAATGACAAAAGCCAAATAACAGCGAATCCATCCATTCATAATCGCCATAAACTAAGCTCTCTTCCAGGGGAAACTGCGAACACGGGATTTCATCATCATATGAACCAAGTTAATGAATTTAAGAGATTTTTACCTTTTCTTCATCTATTTTTTGAGCAAAATAGATGGATACACCAAAATGACTCGAAAAGTTTTTTTTATCAAAACCTTAAGGTAAAGATATAAAACTAGAAGCCTAAAAGAATAAAACGAAATTAATAAATCACGAAAAAAAATAAAAATAAATTCTTTTTTTTTTCTTTCTTTTTTTTTGTGGTCAGGAAGTTATACTGGCAAGTATCAACAGTACTCAGCGAAGTACTGCGGGTTATATCATCATGGTCGATATGTTAAAATGAAGACAATGAAAAATTTCTTCATCTTTCCACAAAAAAATGTAAAAGAGAAAAAGGAAGAAAAAAAAAAGATCTACTATAAATAATAACTTACCATTGTTAAAGTGAATCCATATTATAAAAAATGAAAGAGAAATAATTTAAATAAAAAGGAATAAAGGTTTCTTTATATATTTTTAAAATAAATAAAAAAAAAAATTTTTTTTATTTCTGACTAGAAAATTTATTTATCAAGTCACTTAGTTTAAAAGCCACTCCAAAATAAAGAGACTGGTTTTATGTAATTAAATTTCTAGAAAATTACAATCCGTGATGCTACCACCTTCTTTGGGAGAGAGTAATTGAATTCTATCAATATCATTCGTTCATACAAGATAACTCTATTTTATTAGTTTCTTAATTGAATCCGTCGTAATAGAACGAGCTCATTTCTGTAATGATATTATATGAATATTTTAGTAGTAAATAACTGCTTTTTTTTTATTTATTGAGCAAGTTTTCTTTAACAGATTTTTTTTTTTTTGCTACAATCTGAAATATTATCAATAATAGAATTCATTTTGGTTTCTTTATAATAAGGGATGATGACGATGATGATGTTGTTGTTGAGACCATCACTATTTGAAGGCAGTTTTTATTATTATTATCGCGTCACATTATTATTATTATTATTACTATTGTTGTTGTTGATGGGTATAATAAGCATGATGGAGGGGGGGGACATTTAAAAAAAAAATTAATAATATTCAGTTTGCCATATAATTGGTTGCCGTTCTTTCTGTTTTTCTTCCACTTTACTTTTAATCACAGTAAATTCCTTCAAGACCATTATACAATCATCCTCGTCATCGCGTAATGATTGTAGTCCTTTCAAAACAACAGTCAAGTTCTTTTTGTTAGTAGGTAAAAGAGGTATTTGTTTTTTTTTCTTTATAGCACGATGATGAATAGAAATAGAAGCTAGTTGTTTCCCAAGAGTATCAATGATGATGTCTATAATTGTTTTAACAATCACAATAACAATTATAATAATAAATATAAAAAAGAAGGAGGGAAGGGGAGGGGGAAACAAACAAGAAAAAAAAATAGTTTAAAATAGTTTAAAACCTGTTTCTAATGATTGTTGTTGTTCTTTTTGCCATTGAATTGTTTTTTCATAATATAAATGCTTGTCTTTGATTTTAGGCAAAATCCACTGATATCCAGGATATTGCAAATTACAATTATATGAACAATGACATTGAACAAGACGTTCTTTATTCATTCTTTTTTTTTCAACTTTTAAAAATAACAAAAAAAAAGGATAAGAGAAGACCTTATTTTAAAAAAGAAAATAAATAAATAATCATGCATTAAAAGATAAACCAATAGAAATGATTTAATTAAACTTTTTTTTTTCTCTTCCCCCCCCTCCCCTTTATCACACTAAACAACACCCAGGGTTTTTTATTTTGATATTTTTATTATTATAATTTTTATTTTAAAATGCATCCGTTATTAGATGCACATAAAAATGAAGGATGTGATCATGTCATTGAAGCCTTAGAAGCCTGTCATAAAGCAGGTACCTTTAACAAGTTTCTAGGTACATGTAATGAAGCAAAACGAGCAGTAGATGAATGTTTAAAGCAAGAGGTAAAAAATATATATATATGTGTATGTTAATTTTATTTATTTATTTATTTATTTTTGATACTAACAACTAGTTTTTGGCACAAAGAGAAGCAAATAAAGGAAAATCAAAAGAAAAGAGAAAAAGAATGGAAGCTATTTGGAAAGAAATGGAAGAACCACCTGCTTATATAAAGACTAGAAAAGAAGAAAGATGAATGAAGACAGAGAAGAAGGATGAGAGAGTGTAGAAGGGGAAGGGAAGGGAAGGGATAAATGAAGAAGAAGACTATTTTTTGTTTGTTTGTTTTCTTAATTGTTGTTGTTATAAAGTTGAGAATAAGCATATTGAACCTTTTTCATTAATTCAGGTTTATCATACATAATAAAAGCTAATTCTTCTAAAGGAATGGTATCTAATAATTGAATTGTCACCTTTGGAGCATATTTAATGCCTGTAGCCTATTTTATATAATAGTGTGAGTGTGAGTGTGCGTATAGTATAAATATGAATTTACCCTCACATATGGAAAAAAGAGATCACCAAATAATCTCTTTTGTTTATTCAATGATAATCCTTCTAATGACTTTAATATAGCTACAGCAGCATTATGCTCTACTCTATTTCTAGTATTCGTTTTAAATAAATAGAGTGCGTCATAAGCTTCTTCTATCTTTTGTTTCAAAAAATGAGGATTAAATAAACAAAGTGATAATTCACGTTTCTTTAAAGATTGAATAAGATCCACAAGGTCATTTAAATCTCTTTCCTGTTCTTCTTTAGATAAATGTTGACAAATGGCTTCACGTAATTTTTGTATTTGAATAGATGTAGAAGGTATTAAACAATAAGTTGAATCCAATAAAGAATTAGTGGCTTGTATAGGTGGTGGTGGTGGTGTATGATAAGATGGAGGAAGAGGAGAAGAAGTAGAAGAAGTAGTAGTAGTAGTAGTAGTAGTCGAAAAAGGGTTTTCAAGAAGATGATGATTGGAAGAAGAAGACAACTAATGATAATAAATAAATAAATAAATAAATAAACATGACTTTCTTTTACCTTTGCTATCTTCTTTTTATGCGTGTGATAGGTAACGATGATATTCTTTGTATTTAACAATGCACCATTCATATATTGTAAAGCTTCACTTGCCTCTTCCATTGTTGTAAAACTAACAAATCCATATCCCTTTGAAATACTTGTCACAGTATCTTTCATTACTCTTGCTGATATAATTTTACCATAAATTCTAAACTTTTTAAATAGATCATAACTCGTTATTTCTAGATCTAGATTTTTAATATATAAATTTGTATAATCAATCATAGCCGTTATGTTGTCATGACTATTCAAATGAACATAAGGTGCAGTCAGCTAATATAAAAAAGAAACCATTTTTTTAAAAAAAAATAGAACAAAAGACAAGATAGATTGTTTCTAATACCATAATTTTCGTTATAAGAAGAAAGAGAAGAAAGAGAAGAAAGAGAAGAAAGAGAAGAAAGGCGAAAGTAAAAGTAAAAGTGAAAAGTGAAAAGTAAAAAGTAAAAAGTGAAAAGTAAAAAGTAAAAAGTGAATATGTGTTCACATGATTCTTTATTTGTTTACTTTATTCATGTAATAAGAAACGTCATTCATTTAACTATTATCCATATGACTGATGATAACAAGTTAAAAAATTCCCGCTTTTAAATCAGTTCTCCTCAAAATAATAGTTTATCTTTTTATTTGTTTATTTTATTTTATTTATTTATTTTTTCTTTTTTTTCACATACACATACACATCTTAATTTATTTAATCATGTCATCAATAAAAGAAAATAATAAACGTATTGAACAAGTGGGTGATTACATTATTCAAAATCGAATTGGTCAAGGTTCATTTGCAACTGTTTATAAAGCGCAGCATAAAGTAAATGAATTATAAATTACACCATTTACATATAAACTTAATCTCTCTCTCTCTCTCTGTCTCTTTTATTTATTTATTCATCTACCTACTTAGGATACTCAACAAACTGTAGCTATCAAGTCTGTAAAGAGATCTAAATTAACTAAAAAGTTATTAGAAAACTTGGAATCAGAGATATCGATATTAACTGCAATAAGACATAAAAATATTGTTGGATTAATTGAATGTCAGGTAAAAATAATAATAGGAATAAAATTATGCAAAAAAATTAACAATAATGTATAGAAAACGGAATCCAATATATTTTTAGTCATGGAATATTGTTCTTTAGGTGATTTGTCTCATTTTATAAAAGAATTAAGGTCAAAGAATTTTAATAAATCAAGTGGTTTACCTGAAAGAATGGTTCGTCATTTTTTAAAGCAATTAGGTAAAATAGATAACATGTATATAACATTTGTACTTGAAAAAAAAAAAAAAAAAGAAAATATAAATAAAAATAAAATATGATGATAGCAAATGCATTAAAATTTCTGAGGTCTCAAAACTTGATTCATAGAGATATAAAACCACAAGTAAAAAAAAAGAAAATAAAATAAAGCCATCATGTATTTTTATTTTATTTATTTTATTTTATTTTTTTAACTTTTTTTTTTATCAATTAGAACTTATTATTATCTCCATCAGATGATATCGATTTACCTATCTTAAAAGTGGCTGATTTCGGTTTTGCTAGATTCTTACCAAATGCTAGTTTGGCTGATACTCTCTGTGGTTCACCCCTTTATATGGGTCCTGAAATACTTTCTTATAAAAAATATGACGCAAAAGCAGATCTTTGGAGTGTAGGCGCTGTCCTTTATGAAATGGTCACCGGTCGACCTCCATTTCGTGCTCAAAATCATATTGAATTATTAAAGAAAATTCAAGAAAATAAGGATCAGATTCATTTTCCTGATAATGTCGGTCATGATTTGAAAGATTTAATTCGACATTTACTTAAAAGGAATCCAGTAGAACGATTATCATTTGATGATTTCTTTCAACATCCTGCTGTATTATCAAAACCATTAAAAAATTATGAACCACCTCCATTTGCTCCTATTATTTCGTCATCAACAAAGAATCCATCTTCACCACGTAACAAGTAACTTTATGAATACTTGTTTGTTTGTTTGTTTGTATTTTCTAATCCCTTTTTATATAAGGAAAATTGTCCCGATTCATTCTTTATCTTCTAAACCAACTTTAAAGACAAAGAAAAGAGAAGAAGAAGAAGAAGAAATATTACAAGAATATGTTGTATTAGATCTTCGATCTATTGAAACAAATCAATTTGCTGATGGTATCTATTTCAATTTATGTTTATATCTATTTTAGATTTCATTTATACTCTCTTTCTTTCTTTCTCAATTTTTAGAGTTAAAATCAACACCTCAGACTACACATGCAGTGAATATACCCAAACCTACTTCAGCACCTTTAATTCGTGAACGAAAATCTAGTGGGAGTGTCGCTACAAGTTCTTCTTCAGCTGCAGGTTCAGCTTTAGCTAAAGCACTTTGTAAGGCTTCAGTCCGATTATTTGGTACACCTTCACCCCCAAAGGAGAATGTGCCTCATTTAATAATAGGATCTCGATTATCCATACAAAATCAACCTCAAGGTTTCTTTGATTATCAAACAAATATCACACTAACAACAATGAATCAAATTGAAAGATTAGCTTGTATGGCATATGCAGTAGCTACCCTTGGAGATCAAAGATATGATACTCATACAACAATACCCATTCAACTATCTGAAACGATGGCACTTTATGTAAAGGCATTGTCATTATTAGAAGAAGGTCTTTATATTGCACAGGAATATTGGCAAGAGATAGAAGAAGATGAAATAGAAAGAAAGGAGGAATTAACCATTCGTTTAAATGACACTGTCCAATGGATGAGAGATCGTTTTAATAGTTGTTTAGATCGTGCTGAAAGAATACATAAAGTAGTAGATCATGCAATAGAAGAAAGTTGTATTGTTGAAAAGTTACTTTATAACCGTGCATTAGAAATGGTAATTTTTTTTTATACGTGTATAGATACTATTTGTCTCAAATTTATTCTCTTTTAAACATAATAAATTATGATAGAGTCGTGCTGCTGCAGTTCATGAATTAGTAGGAGAGAATATCAATGAATGTGAACAAGATTATCAAATGGCGATATGGATGCTAGAGGCCATATTACAAATTCAACCTAACCATAAAGAACAAGTTATTATAGAAGAAGAGGATCGAGGTATTATTCATAAATGTAAGTCTATACACATATACATATATACGTGTAGAAATAGATATACATATATTAATACGTATCATATACTAGTCATTGATTCTATTTGTCATCGAATCATCGTTCTACGGAAAAAGAAAAGATCAGAACAACGTATTCAAAAATAATAAAGAAAGGCGTTATTTTAATAAATATGATTGTCATTACTACTTTATTGTTTTGTTTAGGAGGATATGACAATAGAAAATAAATGAGCCATAAAATGAAATCCCATTCATAATATCTAAAGAAGCAGGAAGGAAGGAAGGAAGGAGATTTCTTTGGAGTTCGTCTTGCTTCCTCTTCTTCACAACATTTACTATCCATTGTTTCTAGTTTCATTATTTCCCAAGAGAACACTATCGTATTCCAATTCCTAAATTAATTTACTTGCTGTAATTATATCTGATCTCAAAATTAGCATAAAGAGTTTATTTAGTATTATCAAGAAAAAAAAAACAAGTAAATAAAATTAAAAAAAAAAAAGGCCAAGAAGGTTATCCATATTATTGTATGAGTAGAGAAATCATTTTTGTTTTTCTTTCATAATTCTTAAAGCAACAACAAAGGTAACCACGGATTTATCTTTGATCGTTACCATGTGAACGGA
The DNA here is from genome assembly GCF_025118155.1 of Cokeromyces recurvatus. Lineage (NCBI taxonomy): Eukaryota > Fungi > Mucoromycota > Mucoromycetes > Mucorales > Mucoraceae > Cokeromyces > Cokeromyces recurvatus. The sequence goes on along the minus strand of NW_026251418.1, from coordinate 152,387 downwards.
ATTGATCCCACACACTGTAAACATGAATATAAATATGTGCATTACCATTGTGCAGTTATTATAATTATTCTCCAACTTTGATAATTCACATATGATCATTGAATGCGGAGCATCAATAAAATAAGCGTGATACGCTGATTCACCTTGACAAAAAAAAAAGTTGTCCCTTAAATTGGTCTGTGATATTTATGAATTTTGAGTTTGTATTATATTCAATATTGAGTTTGTAATATATTCAATTTATATGTATACAATGTTTATATTAAAATATGAATTATATTCACTTGCCTTCCTTTTTCCTTTTAAATGTTAATAATAAAAAAAAAAGAAAAAAACGTGTTGTTTTTCATGGTAAATTGTTTGTTAAATGTCAGCCTTTTTTTTTTTGAAAAAATAAAATAAAATACAAAGAATAATAGCTTTTTTTTCCTTCATTAATTATGTAATTCTATTCTTCCTCCTTTTTTTTTACTAGAATATTAAAAAAGATAGCAATTAAGAGTTACTATTCATTTTTTTATTTTTGTATAATATGAATAATAGGCTAATATTTCTATATTCCATGTTTGTAGATGTACTTGGACTATATGTTTCAAATTTAAATACCGACAAATATTGACCTATAGCTAATCGAGAGTCTAAAAAAAAAATTGTATAAATGTAATCACGTATATATGTTTTTTTTGTCAATAATAATTTTTTGTTCTTTTTTTTTTTTTTTTTTTTTTTTTTTTTTTTTTTTTCTTCTTTTCAATTTTTTTTTTCTATAAAAAAGAAAGAAAGAAAAAAAGCGACAGCAAATAATTAAATATTTATTCATATATTTTCTTAATTTCTGTCAAAAAGGAACACAACACATCATCTCACATCACACACAGTAAGTTTAGAACTCCTTTTTAACCATTTTCTCTTGTAAAAAAAAAAGTTACTACGCAAATACTTTTGGGTTCTCTTTGGAAGGGGTTTTTTTTGGGTTAAAAAAAAAGCAATTCTATGTGGTTTATATAGCATATAAATTGTCATGTATTTTTTTTTTTTGACAAGACTTCTACTTTTGTGTTTTTTTTTTTTTTTTTTTTTTTACTTGCAAAATCTTACAAAGTCAGATTATAATCGGAGTCATCGTCATGTCATCACTTTCCCCTTTTTTGTAAAAAAAAAAAGAAAGTACATAGTTCATCACAAATGTGATTTTCATATAAAATACTTTACCTGTCACATACAAACATAAACATTACACACACATACACACATACACACACACATACACACATACATACATACATACATACATTATATCTACATATATACCATATTTGTATATATTACATCCCACTGACATTTTGTTATACACAAAAAAAAATGCATGACAATTTTTATACCACTAAAATTCCACATATACCAGAAAAAAAAACTGGTAACAGAAAAAAATTTTTTTTTTATTATATTATTTTTTTTTTTTTTACTCAATTAAGAGAAACCCTTGTATAAAAAAATTCCATACACACACACAATTCATTCATTCATTCACTCATTCATTCACTCTCACTCACACAATCTTTTTTTTTTTTTTTTTTTTTTTCCTTTCTTTCTTTCTCTTTAGGAACTCCTATTCTTTTCTCAGTTTCTGTCATTTAATTATATAATGCAGTCAATGCCATATTATCAACAGCAGCAAGGTTATCAACAACCTTATCAACCACAAGCCAGTGTATTAAATAATGGAGCTCCTATGATGAATCAACCTCCTCATGGTTTACCTCCTATGCAACATCCTGGTATTCCTGATCAAGTTCCTCCTCCACCCCAACAACAACCACCTCAACAACAAGCTCCTAAAAGAAAGCAAGTCAAAAATGCATGCAGTAAGTAATACTATTACCACTACTTATCTGATAGAGTCACACAAGCTAATCCCGAATGAAAAAAAAAATTTTTTTTTGTTTGTTTTTTAATTCTTATATAGCCAATTGTCAAAAAGCTTGTAAAAAATGTGATGATGCTAGACCTTGTCCTAGATGTATTAAATATGGTATTGCGGATACTTGTGTTAATTCAGTGAGAAAGGAACGTAAAAAGGGAATTAAACGTGGTCCTTATAAGAGAAGACAAAAGACTGGAGGTATTAAATAGATGTTGTGTTATTTATGTTGTTTTATTTACATTTACATGCATGTATTTATAGAAGAAAAGCCTCGCAAGACAACTACAACAAATACAGCTAATAGTATAAATGATCATCATCATCATCAACAACAACAGCAACAACAGCAGCAACATCATCACCAACATCATCAACAACCACAGCCTACTAATACAGCACCAACAACTCAATATGCTCCATCTATGCGTGGACCTGCTCTTCCATTCGGTTATCCACAAAACTTGAATCAATATGGTCAACATTATGATCCTTACGGTCAATACACGTATCATAAAGATCAAATGATGCCTCAACCTTATGTTGTAAATCCTGTTTATCCTCCTATGGGCTATCCTATCTTAGTCCCTGGTGCGACTGCTCCTCAGCAAAATGATCATGGTCAGCATCAGCCCTCTCAACAGCCTCAACAACAACAGCCTCAACAACAGCCTCAACATGCTGCTTATCATCAACATTACAATACCATGATTCAACAACAGTCAAGTCCTCAATTAGCTCGTCCTCCTATGATGCAACAACATACAGATCATGTTATTCATCAACCTTCACCTGCTGGCAGTCCTCAAATTTATTATCAACCACAAACAACTAGTAATCAGTCTCATAGTCAACCTCCTTCTCAAAGAAATAGCCCTCATTTACCTGATATCAAGACTGAACCAAATGCGGCTACTACCAATACAACTAACACTGCTACCAATACGCCTACTAATACGAATCCACAAAATGATCATTTCGCAAAGCCTCAGTCTATGACTCCCATCCCTTCTACATCTACATCAACTGCAACCACATCTTCTCCTGATTCAGGTAACTTTTTTTTTTTTTTTTTTTTTTTTTTTTAATGGTGAGGTAAAGAATTGAAGTTAACTCTCTTATATAATAGGTTCATGGGTTCCTCCTCGTGCTTAAGAATGGATAATAATTGGATATATGCATATATGTATATGTATACTTTAGAAATATATATGTATATATAATTTTTTCTTTTCTTTTTTTTCTTTTTTTTTTTATTCTTTATAAATATAAATATATATGTATATGTATATGTATACTTTTTTCCCTTTTCCCTTCCCCTTTATATATCTTTTTTTTTTCATTTTTTTCATTTTTCATTTTTTCATTTTTTCATTTTTTTACTTTATCTACGTATATGTAAATCCTCCCTTTTTATACATACATTGTTTACTATTATATATAAGATGTATATGTATATGAATATGTTTTTTTTTCTAGAAGACTATAAAGAGTTCCTTTATTTACTACTTTTTTTGTGTAATAGAAGTATTTTTTTTTTTTTTGACGTGTTGTCTTTATCAGATAAATTACAAATAAAATCTCCGACTTTTTTTCTTTTTCTTTTTTTTTTTTTTTAATAATAATACATACATTTATTTTATGACTATATGATCATGTTTATTTCTTTTCTCCACCCAACTCCTTTGCTAATTCCTGACTACGTTTTGTAGCAGCTACAATAGCATTTTTCATAATATCACGAATTTGAGAGCTTTCCATCACCTTGATGGCTGCCTCTGTTGTTCCATTAGGTGATGTTACCTTTTGACGTAAACTTGATACATCTTCATTACTCTCTTGTGCCATACGTGCAGCTCCTAAACATGTCTGTACTGTCAATGCTTTAGCATCTTCTCTACTAAATCCTAAATCCATTGCCGCATTTTCTATATATGTATATGATTTAGTAAAAAAAAGTAAAAAAAAAAAAAGTAAAAAACGTAAAAAAAAAAAAAAAAAAAAAGATAGAAATCTATGATTACCCATGGCTTCCATAATTAAAAAGAAATAAGCAGGACCACTTCCACTTACACCCGTCACAGCGTCTATCATGGATTCTTCATGAACCCAACTTAATACCTTTGAGATGGAACCAAACAGACTTTCTACAATCTGTTTTTGCTCAACAGAAACAAAAGAATTAGCAAAGAGACCCATTGCGCCTTCACTGATAAGAGCAGGTGTATTAGGCATCAAACGAACGATGGCTAAGGGTGATTGAAACCAACGTTGGAGGGCCTTGGTTTCGATACCAGCCGCAATCGAAACGATCAACGTCTTGGGATCGATATGAGGTGCTAAATCTTGAACGACAGAGGGCATCACCTGTGGTTTCACGGCCAAGATAACGATATCAGCGCCCTTCACAACGTCTGAATTCGAAGAAGAAGAAATCACGCCCTGGTAGTGTTTAGAGAGATATTGACGTCTTTCTTCAATAGGTTCTGAGAAACGTAAATGGTTGGCAGGATGTCCTCCTTTATAAAGTCCACCTAAAACTGCTTCTGCCATATTGCCTCCACCAATTAATGCTATCACTGGATTCTCTATCATCATGTCACGGAAAGGGAGAGGAGAATAAAATAAAAAATAGGATATATAAATGTATATATGTATGTATATAAAAATATATTATATAAAATTGAAAGAGAAAAAGTTTAAAAACGAAAAGACTTGATTTTTTTTTTATATATATATAAATTTATAGTCTTTTTGATTGGATGATTTAAAATATGAGTCTTAAATACTACAAGAACTACTACAACTACTCTTAATAAAAATAGACTTTTTTTTTTTTATGTTACAATGTAAACTGATAGGCTCCTTTATTTGAAATTTCCTTTTCTGTTGTTGTTGTTGTATAAGTAAACTACCTCTCTCCCTTTTTAAATGATAAATTACTTGATTTGTTATCATGAACTTTCATTCCAGACAATAATGTCATTGCCAGCCTGTAATATCTTTTTATTTTTTTTGGGGGATTAATAAGGATAAATTCTTTAAAAGTAATATTCCTCCTCTGTCATCAAAGACTTCTTTCTCTTGTTTTAATTTTACTGCTATGTTTCTACTACTACTACTACTACCGCTTCCTCAAGAAGTATATAAATTTGATCTTGTCTAATTTTAGTAATTCTTTCTCTCCCGCCTTTTTTTTTTTCCTTTATTAGTTGTGTTTTGACTAATTATTATTTATTGTAATTTGGCTTTGTATTTCTCCTGCTTCATCCTATTAAGATCCTAGTCCGTTTCTTTTTCTTTTTTTTTTCTTGGGGAGAGGGGGGAGGTAAAAGAAAGAGGGAGAGTTTTGAATTACAGCTTTTGTTATAAATACATTTATCCTAGTTGATATCAAACCATAAACAAAATAGTGCTTTATATAAACGTTTGATTAAAGGTCATCAACAAAAAGAAGAATGGGTTGTATAAAGATTGAATCAAACAGTTAAAAGTTCTATTGTTGTTGTTGCAATATATATATATGCCTATAAAAATAAATATTTAGAAAAGAAATTTATAAAATCCTAAAAGAAAATACAAGAAGCTAAAGAAGAAAGACAAGCAACTACCAAAAGATATAAAAGGATAGTGGTAGTAAAAGATTTGATTGATTGCCATACTCATCCGCTGTTTATTTAGAAGAGTTGATAGATACTGGAAGCCAATATCATCAATATAGACTACCTATTCTATCTTTCTGGAATGAGATGTTCGAACAAAAAGCCCCACCTTCTACTAACAGGCGTTATTGGAATACTTTCGGCAGCAGCTTAAATACAGACTGAGATGTGGTGATCTCCTACTCGTTTATGTTGACAAATTTTGGACGTCAAAGGCACAGGATGTCAAATAAAATTTTTGTCTTATAACTCAATTTATTACTTTTGTAGACACACACACTTGCCATTCATGTAACGAAATGTCTTTTACTAAAGCGTACATTGGGTTGAATCATCTTCTCACTTGCCAAAGTTATGGAAATAATATGGCAATGCTTCGAATAATATTTTCAAAAGACATCATCAGTGGTCGTGCTCGTTCTCAAACATTTTGTAGAAGAAAATAACGTTTTTTATTTTTTTATTGCATCGCCATATCGAACACGGTTTTCCTTCTAAAGTAATTAAAACTTTTACAGGTAAAAAAAAAAAAAAAAAGTCTGAAACTAATTTATTTTTGAACGAATCAAAATTGATTTCCAGATGTTCAAAAAAAAAAAAAAAAACTAACATCATCCGAATTTAAAGTAGAAATGCTTTACCGTATTTAATTGTTATACCACTACGCGGACTTTTTTTTTTTTTTTTATATGTATATAATAAAAACCCTTTTTTTTTTTTTTTTTTTTTCTCACTAACTTTCGTTTTCTTTCTTTATAATACCACCCTTTCCGTTCCTTTTTTTTTTTATTATTTATTTATTTATTTCTCTCTAATCATGGGCGCAAATTTATCAAAAGCTTTATCAAAAATGTTTGGAAGTAAAGAAATGCGTATCTTAATGTTAGGTTTAGATGCAGCAGGAAAAACAAGTAAATATTTATATATATAAAAAAAAAAGTAAAATTTTGGACATGAGAAATTTAAACACTTGTATTTATATTAGCCATTCTTTACAAATTAAAATTAAATCAAAACGTAACTACTATTCCAACAGTTGGCTTCAATGTTGAATCTGTTACTTATAAGAATGTTAAATTTAATGTTTGGGTAAACTATTTTATTTTAACACAGCCCCCCTAAAAAAGAAAAAACTTGGTTTAATATTTATTTATTTTAGGATGTGGGAGGTCAGGACAAGATTCGTAATTTATGGAGACATTACTACACAGGCACACAAGGCCTTATATTTGTTATTGATTCACAAGACCGTGATCGTATTGATGAAGCACGACAAGAATTGCATCGTATCCTAAGTGATCGAGAAATGAAAGATTGTCTTTTATTGGTCTTTGCCAATAAACAAGATTTACCAGGTGTCATGACTCCACAAGAAGTCACTGAAAAATTAGGACTTGACAAAATGAAGGAACGTCCATGGTATGTTTATCCTTCTTGTGCTACGACCGGTGATGGTCTCTTTCAAGGTCTAAATTGGTTAAGTCAAAATGTAAAATCAAAATAAGCTTATTATCCCTTCCTTTCTTTGTGATCTAATATTATTATTCCCAATTAATTAATTACTATTATTATTACTATTATTATTATTATTATTATTTTCTTTTTTAATTAATACAATAAAATGATTAAAGTACATAATGATGTGTGTTATGATGATTCGATCAAAAGTCTTGGAAATACAATATTCACTTATTATAAGGACATTGAGATTCTTTTGGATTTCGTTCATGACATATTTTGATAGCCCACAAGTAAATTCTTATAGTTAATCATCCGTATCCTATGGTTTTACTCTTTTTATGATCCAAGATGACAGCAGAGGATGGGATTCATCATTGCTGCTTAAAGTCAGTGGTAGTGTAATCAAACAATTGGGATGAATTATTTCTTTTGCTAATCATCATTTGAAGATAAAAAAAGCAGGTAATCACTTTTTTATAAAGCGCAGGTACCATGAATAATGAAGGTTTATTATTATTATTCTTTTCAGTCATAAATAAGAAAAGAGGAAAAGAAATTTTAAATGAAAACTTATTTCCTGCCTTTCTCTCTCTCTCTCTCTTTTTTTTTATTATTATTGAAGATTTAAATATTATTATCATATGCAGACTGATAAAGAAAATAGGCTATACAACAACACGTACCTTAACTCTCTTTTCCTCTTTCTTTCTTTCTTTCTTTCTTTCTTTTTATTATTATTATTATTATTATTATTATTATTATTATTATTATTAACAACAGTTTATGCCTCCAAATCAGGCATTCTCAAGACCTTTTTTTCATCATTTCTAGCATGATCACTCACCATCTCCAATACCTTTGACTTTTGCCATCGTTCAGGTACAGGCTTTTTATGTGTAGCCCAATAAAAGATATCCCAATCAGGCTCATCCAAGAGACGGTCATATTCGTCTAGTTGGTCTCTATCAAATTGTGGTAACCAAGTCTTTGCAAAAGTAGATAGCAATAGATCGGTTTCCAGGATACCACGTTTTCGACTTTGATAGATGAGTCGACGACGTTTGTTTTCAGTCGATTCATTTGGACGTGGAATAGGAGGTAGATTAGGGTATGAGGTATCAAGTGCGGTTGAATGTCGAATAGCAAGATTAGGAAAGGGGTCACCACCATGGCTATGCTTTGTACATGATGGTTGAAGAATAGATAATGCACGTGTTTGTGATATGACAGGATTGATCTTTCTAATGTTGAATCGTAACATGATGATTAAAAGAAATTTATGTAGATAAAAAATAAGAAGGAAAAAAGTAAGCTAGGGGAGGGGAGGGGAGGGGGGCGAAAGCTCGGTAGTATAAAATCCAAGTAGTTATTATCCAATCAGGATTGCTTTAATTTGCTTTATGAAAAAAAAAAAACCTTAAAACAACGTTATAGAATATTCCGTCATTCTATATTATAGAAGATCATGATGACGTTATATAGCAATTGTTGTTGATGAGCTAGCTATCAATGATTCTTTCTCAAGTAGTAGAATAGAAGACAAGGGTAAAAAAAAAAAAAAAAAAAAAAAAAAGATATAAAATACGTCATATATGATTTATTATAAGGAAAAAAAAATTATAATTTACATAAACAGTAATAATAATGAGCAAATTTTATTGTTTTAATCATTGCCTTCCCAAATATCTCTTGCTAAATCAAAAGGCTTCATGACTAAATTGGCCATAGCAGCAGGATATCCTTGAGCAGGAGCATTAGGATGAGGTCTTGTAACGGCTGTAGGTTTATGAGCTACAAAGGAGGCACCCACTTTCTTTAATTCTTCTTCTGTTAAATGCTGTCTTAATAAAGGCAAAACATCCTTTTCTTCTTGTTGAACATGGAAGATAACATAATCCATGGCCTTTTGAATCTTTTCTTGAAATTGAGGTGTGTCCACCTTAACGTCTGAATAACGTACATCATACATCAGGTTACGTAACTCTTGATGTTCATTCAAACTTCTTTCATAATGAGATTCACCAATTTGACCACCGATTTTTTCACGTAAAAGAGGATAGACGAGAAGTTGTTCTACTTCATCGTGTTGAACCAAGGTCTTGACAAGTTTGTTACGAAGTTTGGTCTTTTCTTCAAGATTAGGTGCGTTTTTGAAGCTTTCATAAAGATTCTCAGCGTGTCTATGATCTTTGATAATTAAATCAATGATATTCTCTCCTTGTGTGAAGACAGGGGCTCCAGATAAAGCTACCTTTTCACCAAATTTGCTAGATGCACGACTGATATTAGCCATATTGGATTTAATGTAAGAAATAAAAGAAATAAAGTAATAATAATAATAAGAATAGAAAGGGAGAACTGCCTATTTATACGCTTTTTTCTTTAAGAAAATCCCCACATAAATACGATTATGATGATGATATCAAGATTATTTATTTTTACATCATCGTTCTCTAATATTGATAATGATATACTTTTTCGATCTACACAGTTATACTTTCCCCTCGCTTCATCATGTTGTCATTATTCATGCAGCGATGCATGTATCATACTACGCGCACACCAACCCATAGACACTCATAATTTAATCTATCTATTATTTTCAATTAAATGTATAACTTGTTTCTTTTGCGAATTAATAAATGACCACAACAACTTCTCCTTTATTCGAACACTTTTGTCACTTTCTTGATAGATTAGAAATTTCAAAGCCTAGTGAAAAGAAAAAAATAATACAAACATACATTCAAAAATGGATTCGTAGTTATGGATCTAATGTATTTGATGTTGTTCGATTAATATTCCCCAAAGTATAATAATAATAAAGGCTGTAAAAAGTTTCATTATTATTGATATGTATATACAAACCTATTCCTCTTTTTTTTTTTTTTTTTTTTTTTTTTTTTTTTTTAAAAAAAAATAACACCTTTAAAGGGAGATGATAGAAGATATAATATAAAGGAAGAAAGACTTGCGCTCATTTTATTAAAAGCATTAGGAATTGATTCCAAATCAGAAGATGGTGTTCGTTTAAGGAAATTCAAATTACCTTCTGTACATAACGTAAAGATTCTCGTCTATCTTTCTTTCTTTCTCTCTCTCTTTTTTTCACATTATCTAATTGAAAAGTAATCATGTTTATTTTATTTCAATTAGTTGACACCGGGTAATTTAGACTTGATTGCTTTTGATCAGATCAGTAAACGATCTACAGTTGAAAGATCAGATCAAACTATTAAAGATACAAATGACTACTTTGATCAATTAGCTGATGCAACCAATGATAAAATTATGTTATTTAAGGAAATGCTGAAAGTCTATACAGCAAAGCAGATACAATGGATAATTCGTATTATATTGAAAGGTTTAAGAGAGAAGAAAAAAGAAAAAAAAAAAAAAAAAAAGAGAGAGAGAGAGGGAGACAGAGAGAGCAAGTGAGTGAGTGAGAAGAGTATAGGCTGATATAATCTTTCATTAGATATGAGAATTCATTGTGGTGAAAAGTTAATTTTAAATGCAGTTCATAAAGGAGCCTATGATGCTTGGACTACAAACAAGTCATTATATGACATTTGTCAATTAGGAAGTTATTTACTTGAAGGACAGGTAAAGTTAAAAGGCTAAATAGAATATTGAGTTACCTGACTTTTTTTTTTTTTGTTGTTGTAGACGAAAAGAATGAAACAAGAACTCAAGTTGTTTTATGAATTTGTTCCTCAAACAGCCATTCCCTTTAGTGATAAATATTTTGAACAATTAGAGAAACCATTTTATGTACAAAAAAAGATTGATGGAGAAAGAGTATTGATGCATTATGACCGTGACCAAGATCGATTTCTTTGGCATTCTCGGTATGTATACAAGTTGTAATTGTATGAATATATTTTCTAACTGTTATATTCATAAAGAAATCGAGTTCAAGAAAATACACTCTATGGTGACTCTAGTAAAGATAATACCAAGTTATCATCTTATATTCAGAAAGGAATATTAGTAAAAAAGTAATATTTATTTGCATATATTATGAACAGACCACAAGCTGATATTTATGTATAGTATTATTTTGGATGGAGAAATGGTGGCTCATTCTGTTAAAGACAGAGCAGAATTACCCTTCGGTACATTAAAGACAGCAGCCAAGACGGATCTTTCTGAATGGGGAGATACTTATCCATGCTGTAAAAGAATAGAATATATTTTATATGTTTTATGATTAACCCCTATCCTTGTTTCTTGTCTTTATGTTAGATTATGTGTTTGATATTTTAATGGTGAATGGGCTACCTTTAATTGGACATACATTGAAAGAACGATTAAGAACACTTTATTCAGTCGTTAAAGAACAGGAACCTTACTTGAAAATTTTGCCTAGTAAAGAAATGCAGACAAAAGAGCAAGTCATGGATGAATTAGAAAAAGCTTTATTGAACAAGTAAATGAAATAGGATTTTTTTTTTTTTTTTTTTTTAGTTTGTTTACTTACAACACATATTAGGGAGGAAGGGCTTGTTTTGAAAGATAAAAGCTCATGTTATCACATAAATAAAAAATCATCAAAATGGATCAAGTTTAAACCTAGTTTTTTGGATACATTAGTAGATACCTGTGATCTGGTCCTTGTAGGTATAAAATATGGCTATGGAAAAAAAGGTGGGAAAATAGGAAGTTTGTTATGTGCAGTTAGAGATGATACTATACCAGATACTGAGCCCCCAAGGTTATATATCAAGTTAATATACATATAAAGGATTTTTTTTTAATAATAATTTTTTTTTTAATAGATTCATTACATTTGCTTTGCCGGGTACTGGGTTAAGAAATGAAGATATAATCATATTAACGTAAGTCTTTTCTATTTCTTTTCTTTTAGATTGATGAAATATACATATTTCTCTTTATGTATTTACTTATAGAGAGTTAATAAAAACAATATCAGATTATGATCCGAAAAAGACTCCAGATTGGTTAGATCATCCTCTTAATGGAAAAGATTTATTAGATCAAATAGTTCATTACCAAGAGTAAACTATATGTTTATATAAAACACATGTACATTGTTTAGTTGACTCATTGATATTTTAGTTCAATTGTAGTGGAAGTGAAAGGAGCATTTATAAATGACACACGTAAAAAAAAAGGGGGGAAAAAAGTGTATAATAGTCAATATCTTACAAACATTGCTTATTTATCTTATTAGAAAAATTTGGTATGAAATGTACTTTACGTTTCCCAACATTTATAAGAATCCGAAAAGATAAAGGATGGCAAGATATTATGACTTATACGGATGTCTTGAAGGCTAAAGCTGAAGGAGGTGTTGGTAAAAAGAGAACTGCTGAAGATAGAATGTAAAGATAAAAAAAAAAAAAAAAAAAAAAAAAAAAAAAAAAAAAAAAAAAAAAAAAAAAAAAAAAAAAAAAAAGAGAGAGAGAGAAAACGGTAGTTAATTTTTTATTGATTTACTAGTGAAAAGAGCAAGGTTCGAAAGACAAGAAGGGTAATTAAACATACAGCAGCTGTTGTGTGTGTGTGTGTTTTTTAAGAATATATATACATATGTATATACTTGATATTAGGGAACAATACTTTTACCTAGTCAACAAGGATTGGATTCAAGTCCTGTAATTCAAAAGACAAACATTTTCGAAGGAACATCATTCTGTAAAATAGGATAAAAACAAAAAACAAAAAAAAATTCTTATTTTTATTCGTCATATAATTTAAAATTAGATGTTATCAATGGTACGAAGTTAAATGAACAAGAAGAAGGAGGCTTTATGAAGAATGAACTTGATTATTTGATTAAAGAAAATGGTGGCGAGTATCGACAAAACAAATCTGCAGATATTTTGATTGCCGGTGTTAAGAGTAAAAAAAAAAAAAAAAATACTTTGATTGGCTTAACTCACATTCTAGACTAATATTCTCCTCTACCTTTTTTTTTTTTTTTTTTTTTTTTTTTTTTTTTAAAAAAAAAGATGCTAGAGTCAATAGTATTATTACAGTCGTGAAAACTCGAGATATTATACTTCCTTCATATATCCTTGATTCAATTGAAGCAAGGAAAATGCTATCTATAGAACCAAAGTAAGTCTTTTTTTTTAAAGAAAAGCTTAAAGTGTATGTAAAAATAAATAATATACACAAATACATCATATTTTAAAGATATATGCTTTATACTTCATCAGCTACTCAAGAAAAGTTTTTGCAATCCAGAGATATATATGGTGATATTTACAATAAGAAAATATTGGCTAAAGAATTTATTGAGGTAACGAAATTTCCATCTTTAAAGATAGCTTATGTAATATATGCTTGTGTATAGATAACAAATAGAATGAAAACAGTAGCTAGTACACAAAAAGAAACAATGAATAAAGCTCTAGAGTTAGTCGATCGTTATTTCCCAGAAGGAATTCATGGTATGCTATTCATCAATACAAGGGCTTATTTTGATTTTTCTGCTGAGCAAGATATTGAACCACAAACAATCCAATGGACAGCATTAAAAAAATGCCAAGAAGAATTAGAGATAGCAAAGTCTAAATATGTATTTGAATCTGGACAAGTCGTCTCAAAAATGACAGAGAATATTACTCATATCATTATTCATAAAGATGATGTTTCTCGAGTAGATGAATTTAAAAAATGGTTTTTACGTCGTAACAAGTCTTTACCAAGATTTGTTACGTTAGATTGGATAAATAAATGCTATCACGAGGAAGTTCGACTCAATGAAGAAGGTAAAAGAAGTAAAAAAAAAAAAAAAAAAAAAAAAACGAAATTAAATTAAAAATTGATTTTTTTTTTTACTCATCTAGATTTTCAGCCAAAGTCGTTGTAAGTCGTTTTCGGAAATTGGCATAATTTTTTTTCCCAGTAAATTCAGCTCAAGTAAACAAATCTTATTTTTTATTTTTGTCTTATTTACAATAACAACTTGCATATTTATCTTTATGAATGATATCCATTGCATTCTGATCATTTTAAATAAACCTTTTTTTTTATTAAAAAAAAAAAAGATAATACTATTTTTAATAGCTCTCATTTATTAGGAAAAATAAAATAAAATAAACTTCCTCTAATGGTATTTAATTTTTTTTTGGGAAGGGGTGGAGAAATAAAAAAAAAAAAAAAGTTGATTACATAAGCAATTTATTACATAATCTTTTTACCATTCGTGATCATCAGATTTTATCAAGTATGGTTCACCCAATTCAGGAAACATATTTGGTTTCACCAGAAAACTTGCATACCTTGTCTTTTCTTGTCGTTCCTTACGAATAAACTGAGGAGTTAAGCTAAAGTAAGCAGGTGGTGGAGGTAATGTGTCATTCTCTGATGGCTCAAACCATTCTAGAGAAGAAGGAGACGATGATGATGATAGTAGTGGTGGTGTCTCTAAAGATGGATCAAAGAAATAAGGTGCCTCAAGTGAAAGTTGATAATGTTGTATAGATGTCAATTCAGGTACACGTACTAAATAACCATGATTTAAGTTGGCAATACCAATGGGTACCTCTGTTTGCATATGATGACTCGTCTTTTTTATGCCTTTACCGATATCAAATTGAATCATTAAGACCAAGTAATAATAAACTCGAATATAATGAGAGGTAAATGAAGGTGATAAGAGACGAGAAGGTAAATCAATGGTGACATCTTGTTCTATATGTGAATCGTTATGATGAAGGGGTATCATAGACTGAAAGATATCTTGTTTACGAATACTACGAATGGACGTATTGGAGGATGATAATGGCACTTTACCCTCGTAACATTTGCGTAATTTATAACCGAAACTTCCAATGGTGGTATCAGTAGGAATTGTATGAATTTGAATAGATGCTGTAAAGGATTGGTCAGGACAAAAGACTTGAGCTGGTAATTGGACTTTCAAAGTAGCTAAAGGAGTTATTTTTTTACTGAAGAGAGTATCATTAAATGTCCAAGGGGTATTTATGGGTGCCACTAAAAGTGGACGAAAGGTAGTGACTAGATCTGGACTTTGAAGGCCTGGATGATGAGCAGGACCATCAAGGAAAGCTGTCCAAATATAACGAATAGAAAATCCAGCAGGATCCTCTGTAGAAGGAGGGAAATTAACATTAGGAAACTAAAAAAAAAAAAAAAAAGAGTTAATTGGAAACGAATAAAGAAAAAAATAAATTCTTTATACTGTACCTTGAGGGCAAACTGATATTCATGTTCTCCAGGTTCAATAGATTGCCAACCATCAACAGCGAATGCTATCATATTACATAGTTAATATAATCTAGTAGTTCAATATATATGTATTTGTTACCATTTGGTTCATTTCCCCATACAAGAGTATCTATTTCAAAATAAAGTGTTTTTATCGTTTCAATACGATCCATTTTATCAAGACTTGTTTCTTTTACTTTTGCACTCGCACATTCAACTCCTCGAAACTATATATGCATATAATATATGAATAAAAAAAAAGTTCTATTTTAACATATACATATGTATTTATTTATTTACCTTGATACGAATTTGACTTGCATGTATCGTCTTTATCGTCTTTAATATAACACTGCCTCTTATAATTGAATTAGGTCGAATAGAAGCGTTATCTTCTTGATCTAATTTAATAGTCAATTTTGGTGTATGATTTACTGGAGATAATAATGATGGTGTACTAGATGATGATAGAATAGATTGATTCGAATTACTATGTCGATAAGGTCTTATTGAAAATAGTCCATTAGATACTGTAACACTTGTCATTTTTAAGTAAAGTAATAAAATAAACAAATAAACAAATAAACAAATAAACAAATAAACAAATAAACAAATAAACAAATAAATGAATAAATGAATGAATAAATAAATAAATAAAAGAAAAAAAAAGGTCAATTTATAGTTTTTTTTTTTTTTTTTTTACAATAAGCCCACCAAAATCCCCTTTTCTTTTACATAATATTGCATAAAAAAATAAAAGAAAAAAAAAACGGGAAAATTGCTGTAAAAATGGAAAAAGATATTATTGTTGCTAGGTTTCAAAAGAAAATGAACCTTTATATTTTATTTTAATCTAAACCAAAAATATAATAAGCGAGTTGAACAGCACCAAAAATAATCTACAAGAATAAGTTAATAAAAATAGTAATAAAAAAAAAAAAAAAAAAAAACTTACTGGTTGCCAAACAACCAAGTAACGAACGCCATCTAATAAATTAAGATAAAGCTGTTGTTGTGTATCCCATCTATTTTAAACTATTTAGTAAGTAACAGAACAAAAAAAAAATAGAGTCTTTCTTTCTTACGGATTCTTTTTAAACTGTTTAAGGTCTACTTTTTCCTTACTATAGAACACCTTTATTAATAAATTCAAGACAATTACACAGCAAACATCTATTTCTTACCAATAAGGACATATGTCTTTTTTACCAATTAAAACCCATCCACGAATACATTTTTCATGAAATACATGTTTACAGGTTAATTGATGTACTGGGTCATCTGAAAACATAACAGGTCTTGTTGACTCTATTCCCTGTGGTTGTTGTGAAGTTGAATAACCACAAACAGCACAGATCCCTTCTCCTAAATATTTATTAGGTAATCCATCCTTTGAATAATATCCAATTGTAGCTGCCATTCTATCCTGACATATTTCAACGAAATCTCTTCCTAATACACTTATATCGTGATGGATATTTAATAATAATGTATATATTATATTATACACTCTAATTACCCAAAGTAAAGTCCATAGCTTAATAATAAGACTCCTACTTGTATAAATCCAGGACCAATACCAAACAATTCTGATAATCCAAAAAAGACAAATAAAATGACACAATAACCTATTAATCCAATCACAAATGATACGTTATAAACCACTGTATACCATTTGTAGACCATGCGTGGCGTCATGGCTTCTAAAGGTTGTCTTGTTGCCTTATAAATAACTAATCGCAGTAATTTAAGTCAGATGTTATATATGTATATTTTTATATACATGTACATTCTATTACCAAAGCCGTTTAAGAGTGAAAATAGTGTCCAAAAGATTAAAAACCTTGACCATCCTGCATAAAGACCAAACAATACAGGAAAGAAATAAAGACCAGCTAAACTTACAGTTTGATATGATTTATAATGTTTCTTTTTCCACCATAAAATTAAGAATTGTGAAGCAAACAAAGCAAATAATAATATAATGGCCATCAATTCATGTTGTGATTCATGACCTTATATATTGTAAACACATGTAAGGTCAAGTTATTTTTTTTTAATTAATAATAGTATATTGCATTCATCTCGATTACCTTTATGTTCTTTATTATATTCTAATTGCAAATTATAACTACAATTATAGTATAAGTAGATGATTCACTTATTTTCTTGTATAGCGTACTTTTTATTATTATTATTATTATTTTACTTTTTTAATTGTTCTGGCGTGAGTTGATTAACCTGTTCATCAGTTAATTTGCCCTCAAGCCAAGCAGCACTAAAACTAATATCTTGTTCATTATTCATAGTAGAATAATATATTTATAAAAAGGCAAGGAAAAAAAAAATAAAATAAAATAAAAATAAATAAATAAAAAAAAAAAAGCCGGACAGACTAAATCACTATTAAGAATTAAAACACAGTTATTATTTATTTATTTTCTACCACCACCAAAGAGTCCCCAAAATCCTCCTCCACTGCTCTTTGTCGCAATACGCTCCTTCAGAGCTTGTTCTGGATATTGAACAAAATTAGCTGCTAAATCGAAATAAAACGGCTTACAGGCAACAGGCTTGAATTGAGGTGGAAATTCAACCAGATGATGACGTTGAATATGCTTAGGATAAGAATCTAATCCATCCATTAGATAGTCATCATCCATCAATTGTTCCATTTCTTGTACAAGCTGATGCTCATCTGTATCATGTTCAAGATAATATGTTGCGCGTGACTTCCATGTTCCTGATTGAATCGATTGTTCCAAATTTGAAATATCAGCATCTGTCACTTGTAAATATAAAGTACTATCATCATCATGAACATTCTCAACTGCTTGTTGTTTCAATTTGAGTTGTTTAGCTTGAACAAGATAAGTCTGAGCCTTTTGATAAAGTGCAAGTGATTCTACTACCTTGTTCATGTCTGCATAAGTAATTGCTACTTGAACACATCGACGGCCTTTATAATAAAGTGATAAAATATTTAATTCATTGTCAAGCGATATATCCTCTTGCTTCAAATTAGGTAAATCCCAAATATATTCAATATCCTACACATGAATATTTCCAAAATTCATATTATTAGTTTACTATTAAATAAGCTGTCTTTGTCGCCCCTATTTTTTTTTTTTTTTTTTTTTTTTTTTTTTACCTTTAAAATATCATCATATAACTTGATAATGTGTTGATTGTTTTGTTGTTCATGAATAAGTCGTATATTACGTTGAATCAGATAACCAAATAAGTGATATTCAATAAAGGCAAAAGCACGTTGTAAATCTTCTGTTGTTTTAGCAGATTTAGATGAGGTCACCTTAGCTGTAGATATCTTATTTTCCTTGATTGCCCTTTTAGCTACTTTTTCAGCTTCTCTCCAAGCTTGTACTAATTTTGCTTCATCTTTTTCTACTTGTTGTGCTCTTGTAATAGCATTCACTAAATCTTGATGTTTAATAGTAAAGTCCTTATTACGCCATTTAAACTGTTTCAATTCCTTCTTGGTAGATGACTGAGTTAAAAGATCAAGTTGTTCTTTCAATTCGACCATTTGTTCAGCATAGTTAGTAACAATACGTTCAACATCTTGTCCTTCAGGTAAATGAAGACGATAACCGCAAAAACGAATATTAGGATCTATTTGATCAATTGTAGCATAACAAAGTGCTTCTTGTTCTGTTGTGCTATCTAATTTTGCAAAGCTGTCATAAATTATTCTAAAGGAGAATGCTTATGAGTGTCCTCTCTTAAATTATATGTTGCGTTTAATTTTTTTTTTTACCTTGTTTCAATAAATTGGGACAAGGCATCTTTCCAATTTTGTTGTTCAAAATAAAGATAGCCCTTCATTAACGAAGCATATGCCTATATAAATGATAAAGAAGAAATAGAGTCATTTAATATTCATTCTAAAGGATGGAAAAGTTAAAGAAAAAAGAAAAGAAATACATACTTTAACATCTAATACAGTTTTTTTCTCGACATTTTGTTTTGTACATAACTGATATAGGGTTTCAGCATATTGATTAGCTCTTTTAAGTCGTTTGATCATATGATAATGATGACGTGTTTCCATACTATTACTTGACTCTTGCTTTAGTTCCATAGCATAAGACCATGCTCTTTCAACATCAAAGACAAACAAATGTAGATAGCGTACATCATTGATAATCTC
This sequence comes from Cokeromyces recurvatus, assembly GCF_025118155.1. Taxonomy (NCBI): domain Eukaryota; kingdom Fungi; phylum Mucoromycota; class Mucoromycetes; order Mucorales; family Mucoraceae; genus Cokeromyces; species Cokeromyces recurvatus. The sequence continues at coordinate 132,967 of NW_026251418.1, read as the reverse complement.
TGGAAGAGGTTTAGAAACATTTACTTTTTTATTATTAGGTTGACTTAGTTTAAGAATTTGTCGAAGACGACGAACTCGATTGGCACAATATTCCCTATATACATGTAAAAGAAAGTGTAAGTTTAAGATTTGATCCTAAAGTAAGCATTCTTCCCGGAAAAGAAAAACATTCAAGATGAATAAGCAACTTTATTTATTTACCGATAACGCTGAAAGTCTTGATGTCTTAAACCATATGTCATTCGAGAATCATTGATGATGCTCAAGACTAACAAAAAAAAAAAAAAAAAAAAAAAAAAGTACGAGAAATTAAAGACATAGAATTTAAATTAACAACTTCTTTTTTTTTCGTTTACCATTCATAGACAATGGTTGTGAATCAGAAGCTAGTTCCACTGCTATTAGATAGATGATATATTAATAAGTTGCATATAGTATAATACAGTATTTATTTTTACGTTCTGCCATTTTATGTGTATACGCGACAAAAAAAAAAATAAAAATAAAAAAAAAGTAAAGTAAAATAAAATAAGAAGAGGGTGGCGTCTTACAGTCTGGGAAACTAGGTTGGCCAATAAAAAAATAATTGGGTCATTCAAAAATTAAATTGGGACAGGAATACGAAAATGGAGAGAGGAGAATAAGATTTTTTTCTGGACGAAAAAAAAAAAAAAAAAAAAAAAATAGATACAGCATACCTGTAAATATCTAAATCTCTTTAACAAGAGAAACCGTGTACGAGACGGCGATATAAAAAAAACAAGACCTATTGTTCTCTCGTGAACTTTCGTGGACGCCCATGACCACCAATCACTTGTCTTGAGATCTTGAATATATTTTTCGACGCGTTGACGTCGCGTTGCCACATTATTCTATAACTTTGGCAAGCTTGAACACTGTGCAACCCACTGTAAGCATCAGTCAAGCATGTTTGAAGACATGTATGACAGGTCTATATTTACAGCATTAATAAATTATTCTTTGACCAGTTTTGGTAAATCTTGTTGTACCTTTGAAGTCTTGAACTCATCTACAGAAGCAAGTAAAAGTTCCCCTGATTTCTGTCTTATTTTGAGTTGTTTGTAAAGAACTCCTGTCACTCCCACCCTGAGACCCTTCAAATGTACACCATCTTTTCCGAACATGCCATTTCCGAAAGCTATAACAGGTAATTTACTCTTGTCGTATTTGAAAGGTTGGGGCTTCCAAAGCTTCTTGGTGTTCCTGATATAATAGTTAATGAATATAGTGTTTGTCTCTCTGCTTTGATGCTAGTATACCCACTTTGTCTGCTGAGGAACTTATTTGTCTCTCCTCTTCTTTCTTTTCTTCCTCTTCTTCCTCTTCTTCTTTGTGTTCTTTCTTCTGGCCTTATTGTATTTCTTTTCCACCATTAATGAGGACATTGGCCATTTCTTGTCCGGCCTTTTGAATTCCCTGATATAGGTGAAAGCGACTTTCAGCAGTTGAGAAGTTGTTAAATACTAGTATTCTGTTTAGATGTAAGAGGGTATAAGTTATGTATTGCAAATAGTTTGAAAGAACAGTTCTCTTGGTTGTAGGAATGTTGAAAAGTATATCCTCTATATTTTCTCGAGACATTTTTTTTGTTTCTCTCTTTGCGTGTCTTGTAGACCCTGTTACGGTATAGTACTCTTTAGTAGAGCATCACCTGGTTTGATGGGATTCATCACCCTCCCCATAAGCAGCAGCAAAAACCTGATATCGACTGGGATCCAGCCCGCAAAGAGAAACATCAGCCAAGTTTTCATTCTTTATAGCATCTCCCAATTGGAAAACTTCTACGTCTTTGCTAGATATGTATCTGTATTCATCTGTACTGTTTGTAATTTTTTGCAATACAATCACATCAGCTGAAAATCCATCGGTTTTAATGACATTTGAGAATGTGATCTTTTTTTGTCTATCCGGGTTTTGGAGGTCTTGAAAGCTGTGTATTTTAGATTGTGAGTCATCAACACTAGAAGCAATATATAGTAATTACCTATTTATCTTCAATCTTGTGAAATCAAACACTGTATTGAACATTTCTAGTTTGGCTTCATAAGTGGTAGGCAATTTGATCCTAGCAAAAGCAGAAAGAGCGTTGGCATATATGGATACGAACCTCCATTTTAAGGAGGGTACTGGAAAAAACGAAAAAAAAGACGAGGGAGATAAATACAATCTTGCTGATCTTGCCTGCCAGGACTTCTCTGGGATTCTTCATGATATTGTTAACTTTTTTTTTAATATGTGGGCTAAGAAGGGTATATAGGTTCCAGAAGAGGCAAACAGACTTATCAAAGTAATAGGCTTGGGCATATCAATTGACGATAATTCACGCAATATTGTGTTAATGTCTGATTTTTTTATCGTTGTACTTTTCAGGTAGTTTATTGGGCCAGACTGGCGAACCACTGCAGATACATTGATAGCAATAGTTGTAAATACTGTTTCTTATATGAAACTTGCTAGAATAGCGATGGAATTAATGGGTCAGTTTGTAAATAATAATCTAATTTTGTGCGAATTTATCTGTGTGAATAATTTTGAAATCTCATACATCATATATGACTTTACTCTTGATTCAAAAACTTCTACAATGGCATTTGTGTACGTAGTAACGAGTTCAACACAAGCGGCTGTTAAGCAATGTGAATAACTATTTACAGGAACCATATCGTATGTGATGCTGTTGTATCTAGTAGAAAAACTCTCCCAGCAAGCTATACAGTCCTTGGGTAAAGCCTTGATATTTTCAGGATTTTTTTTTAAGACCAGTTGAGCTATGCAATACCAGAAGCTTTGGGAAAAGACCTTCATGTCCACAACTAGACTTGCATGTATTACGATATAATAATTCACAAACAGTTGTGCACGTATGATGATGTTGCGAATCTCGTTTGAAACTGCTGTTATTTTTTCTGTAATTGCAGATCTGTAGCCTTCCCTCAAAATAGTTGGCAGCTTTATTTTCCTTGTAATGATGGTATAGTCCCCTAATAGTAGTTTCATTTCTTGTTCTTTTGTCAACTTATAATTGGGACATTCATAGGACATTGAGCTGTTATGGTCTCGTTGACCACAGCTTGTGCACACTTGTACATTTCCCTCACCTTGAGAGAGCATTTTTCTTATTTTCTTCTTCTTTCTTTTTGTCTCTTCTGTTTCAGCTTTCCTTGTATTCTTTGTTCCAACTACATTATGTTATATGTTAGCTAATATTGTATTATCACTGCTATGAGATATAATGTATATCTACCAGCAGTTGATGACGATGCATATTGTTCACACGCACTACTTCTTTTGGATCGATGATCATTTTTGCCACAATTGCTGCATTTTTGTTTATCTAAATAAGGTTTCATAAAGCGAGTTAAGTCAGGAGAGCATACAAATATTTTCATTTTATAAGTCTCACTTTGTTCTTTTAATTCCTTCTTGCGATTCCAAACTCTTTGAAGTATCGTGTGTATTTTTTGCTTAAACATCAGTCAATGAAGATTAAAAACGATGCTGAACCATTCAATTTTGAACAAAATGTTGTTAACTGGAACTCACGGGCACTAAGAGTACAGTCACTTATTACAGGAACTATACTTATATCACGTTGCAGTGTGGTGGTAGTTCTACCACGTAAACAATTCTTATTATAATAAAATACTTTAAGACGCCACCACAGATTTGAGGGAGATAAAAAGGACTACTCTACTTTACAGTCGACTGGTAAAATGTGCTGGAGCATGTTGTTGCAAATATTTCTGACAGATCATATATTTGATTTGAATATACATATACTAATAAAGTATCAAATTTCAGCAAATTCTACCATTTATGGAAAACACTCTAAAGTGACAAAGCTATCGATCTGTCTGAATTATACTTTTAGGACATTTTTCTCGGTTAAAGTCAGACTCAGTCTTTATTTTAAATATTAGCATAACTTACAATTATTCCTGATTCAAAATAATAATATGTCGATGGTGACTTAGTTGGCTTCCCGGTGGCAAGCCGCAACATTGTGTCTTCCACTCAAACTCAAGGCTTACTTGGGATCATGCTATTATCTGCTTCGACATGCATGCCCACTTTCAAATGCCACACACCATTCCTGACCCTCTTCCCTTCATCCTGAACAGGCTCCCTTCCAAAAAAAAAAAAAAACCTCCCGCCGTCCCAAAGTTTCCTGCATTTGGTCCGTTCATTAGCCGGTAGTATGCCCGAATATTCCACGAATTGGACTATATCTTCCACAACAAACCGCCTCTTGAACTCATCATTTCTGGCATTAAACTGGTGAATTGGTTAAATCAATCATAGTAGTAGTAGTTCAAATATTTCTTTTACTGATTCTGTTTCTCTTTACTTTTATACATTTTCCTCTTTTTTTGCAAGAGGTTTTTTTCATACAAAATAATACTCAGAACTAGCTAGGGCAAAACAATGTATTCATAGCCACTACGTGCGCAATAGTCTTTACTTTAATTAAATTACTCTTTAATCACAACTCTGTCCTATTTTCGCATCTGTGTCTCATTTTCATTTGGGTGTATTTCTGTCCTAATTTAATTTTTGAATTTTTTATTGGCCCAACCTAGTTTCCCAGACTGTCATTTGAGTTGATTTTTAAAAATATACGACGAACTTCTTAATACATTTAAAATATAGATTTTGTTTATCAAGAAACATTAAACCCAATGAGCATACTGATAATTATATATCAATATTGCCCGGAGAAGTTCCTTTTTTTTTTAAAAAAAAAAATAGATAAATAAATAAATAAATTATAAACACTTAATGGGCTCAAGGGGGAAGAAGCGAATTTCTTGGTGCAATATTTTCGGATGAAATGAAGACTTGTTAAACAAACTTTTTTAGATCAACTTTGTTATCTCTTACAAGGGCTTTTAGTTTCTTTTTTTCTATTATTCTATTGAACTAATTAGAGCAAAAAACCTAGTATTATGTGCTCATAAAGATTATGTAATAATAATAAAAATATTTAAACGTAATACAAGAAAATGGAAGATTGTTATGTGATATGGAATGGGAAAATATTCATATTCAAGAAGAAATTTCGTCCATAAAGTTAATAAAATAAGGATTCATACAAGTCTTAATAATATTTCGTTTCTTTCCGTAAATTCAGATCAAGTAGGATAATTCTTTCTAATTTATTACATACAGGCAAATCGTGTTGATAGTCAAAAGAAGAAGCAGTTTAAATTAATGTGTATGTAAAAAGACTTCAATGGAATCTAATATCAAGATAAGCTCTTCAAAATAATGTAAGAGACTTTATACTGTCCAGCTTCCTGTAAAATGAGTCATAAAACAAGTTTATTATATATTTTATAATTCGATAATACAGCATCTATACTATAAATCTTATCAAAGATGTATAACAAAAGAGGCTAATGACATATATTTATTGACAAAGGCTATGTAAAAATTATTTCTTTTTATAAGATAACAAAGCTTATAAAAAGGGCGACTAATAATGTCTGTTGTTATTGTCATGAATAAATCTTATTGGCTAAATTAAACGAAAAAAATTTATAATCGTCAAATGAAGACAGACGCACATCGTTTTTTACTGTCTATAAAGTTCATTTGATGCGAGATTTTTGCTACAATACATAAACCTTTATTTGAAACATTATTCCTTTTTATATTATCTATACATAATAACTGTTATCAATCTTCTTTACCCTTTTATTATTATTAACAGAAATGTCTTTAAAACTAGATTTAAACGCATTTTTGAATTCAATTGGATTAGAACAATATTATGAAGCCTTCATTAAAGCAGGGGCTACTAATCAAGCTTTGTCACAGCTCATTCAATTCAACGATGAAGAACTTAATGAACTTTTATCAGCTATAGATATGTTACCTTTTCATGTTATTCAATTAAAAAGAGCTATTAAAGAATACAAAAAAGGAACGGATAATGTAAAAGCAAATATGTCAATCTTATATTATTATGATTTAACCAACCTTATTATTATTAGACGCCAGATAGATCACTCTTCTCCTCCTTTTTAACTTACGAATTTATTCAATCTAATTCCATTATTTATGGTAAAAACAAAAATCGTCGTCCCTTAACTGCCTATGAAGAAGCTATCAATCATGCCTCCCTTCAAATCGCTCTCGAAAACCCACTTATACTGATATCCAAGAAACGAGGTGACCTATTTGATTTAGCGAAAAAAAAGTTACTCGATGAAGGCTATCGATATAAACGAGGTTCGAGTCGATCCAAACTTTATAGTGCCAACTCTAAATCATCATCGTCTTTTGACAATAATAGGACAACATCAACACAACATCATTTAGTAGCCATTCGTAAAAAGAGAGAGGAAAACGCACAACGTGCATCAGATCAACGATGTGCTAAAATACGAGATTTACAATATCATCTAGATACACTAATTCAATCAAGGAATAATATTTATAAAGACCAAAAGAAAGCAATGTCATCAGATCATGATCGACTCTCTCAATTAGCACTAGAAGCTGAATTAGTTGAATTTGAAGAGACAAAGAAACGACTGACAAAGGAAATAAGTAAATTAAAGGCACAAGAAAGAAAACATCAATGGTATAAACGACGAAAGTTAGAAAAACAAGAGAATGAAGAACAATCGATGCTTTCATCACAATCTTCATGTTCATCATTAGATACCTTGACTGATCAACAACCCAATCATCCCTTTTCTACTACTACTACTACTACTGATAAACATCATGATACACCTTCCTTGTTTGCTTTAAAAGATACTGATGATTCAATTACTTTACCCCCACTATTTAATAATAACACTGTCTTCAATTGCCCAAAAGAAAGTGATATTCGTTCACTTTCATTCAATTAAAACCTTTATCCATACAAAATAAAAGATATATACATGTATATTATAATAGATAAGCAATCTCTCTCTCTCTCTCTCTTTTTTTTTACTCTTTATTATTATTTATCATATTCCAAGGCTATTAAAAAATCAGCACCCCATGGTACCATATTCCCTTTGACACTAATATGTTTCCAACATAGTCTGGGTATACCAATATCTACTAAATATAAATCTCCTGTAATCTCATGTGATTTACAGCCTGTTTTAGGTGCACCAAGACATAAAGTCCAGTTTGGATGAATAACGTATTCAGGTTGATAAGGTATACCTGTATTCATAATAGTAAGAGTTAATCCTCCATGACTCTATCTTCTTCATATATTCTATTCTATTTACCTGTAGTTGCATCTACACCACTAGGGAAATCAATTGAAAGTACTGGCTTAGATTGATCATTTACCCAATCTATCATATCATAGATGCTATGACTCATCTCTTCAATCTCTACTATTGCATCCATCACCAAGTCATAACTATCACCTAATTCTTGAATATGATGACAGACACGAGCTCCATACCGTCTTGCTGCTATTTCATATTGTAATGTAGCATCACTCGTTATACCTGATTCTATACAAACTGTCACATGACATCCATGATTGATTAAATGACGTGCAGCCACTAATCCAACACACCCCTTTTTATCGTGCTGTCCAACCATGATAACAATGGAAGGAGAAGATACAATATTCATACGATTTAAGATTTGCAAGACTAATAAAGCAGCACCTCGACCTCCATTCTCCATAACGACATCCTCAAAGCATGATTTTTGATTCATCTGAATGATCTTTTTATCACATTCATGTTCTACTTGAGTCATTTGAAGTGGAGTCATTGCAGAACATTGAATATTTCCATTTTGAGCAGTAACAATCTTGACCGATTGTCTCTTTTTATCTTTTGATTTATTATTGTGCCGTGTTGTAGTCATATCGTAAAGAGGTACACGTTCTACACCTAACACATTCTCTGTAGGTAATAAATGAGTTTGATTCTTTTGAGGCAATCGATTTAAAGTCACTAATAAATCTTCTGGTGCAGTTTCATCTGATTCCTTAATTTAATAATAATTAAAAAAAGGACAATAATAATATATATTTGACTTAATTTACACTAATCTCTGCAAATACTTTTGCCTTGTCAAACATATCTAAATTCTTTTGAAAGTCAAATTCTTCTTCTCTAAATATATTTACATCTTCACCAGCCCAGCCATTCTTCTTTCGACAATTATTTGTTTGTTGCTTTGTTTTTCGAGCTAAAAAGAAAAAATGAATTATTTCTTTTTTTTTTTTCTTTTTATGAATATGTCTTTACTTTACTTTTTGAAGTTGATTTAATAGTCGTTACAGTCTTTTTATGATATGGTTTAATATATTAGAAAGAAACAAAAAAAAAAAAAAAAAAAAAAAAAAAAAGAGTCATGCTTTCGTTTTTAAATATACCTTTGTTGGTGGGTGTGAAGAAGGTATTTGATCAAGTATGTGATTATCTATTGGTAACGTTTGTTGTACATTGGGCGTTGTTGGTGCAAGCACTTGAAGATCTTTAATATCCTTTCCAATAACACCGTAAATAGGTGTAAAATGAGGAAGTTGTCCAGGTATGTGTAAAGTAACTAATATGTAATTTTTAATACTAATATGAATAAAAGAGTTTTTCTTTTACTCAGTTTCTTTTTACCATCTTTTAAGGTCATTTGATGACTAGAAGGAAACACTTGGGAAACAATACCGTCTAATTTAATACCGGAATGTAATAAAACAAATACTTTTAAGCCTGAATATGCTTCCGCCATCTTTTATATAATGAATAATAAAAATACAAGTTAAGAAATAAAATAAAAAAGGTATTAATTATATAAAGTAATAAGAATAATGCAAAAGAGCCTTTTTTTTTTTTTGTAACGTTCGAGAATGTTATTGAAAATAAAAGAAGGAAAAGAAGATTGTTGCGCGTCGTTCAAAATGGAAAGATGGACTATATCTACTAAGTGCACACCATTCATCTATAACACTTATTTGAACCAATCATTATCTATTGTACAAAAAAACAAAAAAACAAAAAAAAAAAACAAAACCCTTTCAATAAACTGCATCTTTTCTTTATAATTCACTTTTAATTATGGATCTTACATCTTCTTATATTCAGGATACTAATAATAATATACATAAACAGACATATTTTCACTTAAACAGCAATAATAATCAAAATAATTTAACATTTAATGATGCAACATCCATGTCAACCCATAGCAATAATGAGGATTTACTTAATTTTATTATTCAAGACAATAATTTACAAGGTCATAATGGATCAATCGTGAATATACCTCAGTTAAGTCCAGATGTGAACAATAGTAATTTTACAGGAAGTAGTGCTCTATCTAGCTACAATCCTGAATTTAGTAACATGTCTCCATTACAAATTGCACAACAGCAAAATAATACTACAATGAATGTTTATACTACCCCTTTACAACATCCCATATCATCAACTAATTTTTCTCTAGATGACTTTGTCGATGAAGATGTAAATACCAGTTTAAAAAAAAAAAAGTAATTCACCAACTTTGTATTTTCTTTAGGAATTTTTTACACCATTAGTATCTCCTGCTATAGCACCTACATATAATAATTATCAAGCATTATCAAATAATACTAATCATGATACTATGTCAACATTTTCACCTTTAACATCCCCCGCTTTAAATCCTTTTTCTACAATGGAGCAATCGTCTATTTTACAACAAAAACTCGCCTTTATTGAAAGGCAACAGCAACAGCTTAAAAATATGCATAATCAGCTAAGATCCTCACCTATTTTAAACAGTAATAAAAATAAATCACAACAAACAAAAGTGGTTGTTTCAACACCTTTTACAACTAGTCCGCAACCTACTAGTGAGAAAATAGGTAGTAGTCCACTTGCGTTAAAACCAATGACTCCTCGTACAACCTTTATCAATAAATCTCAATCAAAAACAAATAATAGCACAAATAGCGGATTTATTGCACCAGCTACTCCCTCATTATTAATGAAACTAGGTGGTGTAACAAACACTCAAGCCAGTACACAAGCCCCACTACCCGCTTCTAATAATTTATCGTCATCGTCGACATCGTCGTCATCATCATCATCATCATCCACGACAGCTGTTGACCATATGCCTGTTTTACCTGCTGCCATCCTACAGCCTCCTGTTAAAAGTAAAAAGCGTCGACGTCCAATTGTTAAACAATCACCAGGACTTTCTCCAGGATTGTCACCAGGGCTATCACCAAACAAATCATTACTGTCACCTCATGCTTTACAGCCATCACCTCGAGCCTTACAGCCTTCACCTCGAGCTCTTAAACCCCTTATTTCACCATCACTTCAACCTAATGGTAAACGACTTTCGAGCATTGAAGAAGAAGCAGCACGTGCCATTCTGACAGCTAAATCTAACTATGAAAATTTAAAAGAAGGGAGTGGTAAAGTCGTGAAGAGCTTATTAGGCATTGATTTATTTTCCCCTGCCTCAGCAACAACGATTCAATCAGGTCTTGAAACACGACGATCTGCGCATAAAGCAGCAGAGCAAAAGCGACGTGATACTCTTAAGCAGAGCTTTGATTCATTACGTTCAGAAATCATGGAAGCCATCCTGGCTAACGGTAGTGAAGATGATGAGGAATTGCGTAGAGAAAAGGAAAAGGATGTAAAACAGATGAGTAAAGTTGTTTTATTACAACATGCATATGAATATATTTTACGGTTAAAAAAGGAAAATAGAGAAAAAGATGAAAAAGAAAAGAAAATGAATGAGGAGTTAAGAAGGTTACGTCGACAGCTTGGGTTACCTGAAGAAACAGAAGAGGAGAAGAAAGAAAAAGCTGAAAAGGAACGAGAAGTGAAAAAACGTTGGTTAGAAGAAAATAGTAATAAAGAAGAAGAAGAAGAAGAAGAAGAATGACACTCACTTATTGTTTCCTAATTTGTAAATTTTATTATTATTCCATCACAAGTATTAAAGAAAGAAATAAGTGAACATGTTTATGAAAACTGTATAATTTTGATAATATTTATCAATTACGCTGTCCAGTATTGATAAATCCAAAAAATTTCATGTTTTAAAAGGAATTTTATAGTAACAGCATTGTATATACAATTGAATCCTATTTCTATAAAATATGTCAAAAGAAAAAAGGGAGGGTCTTTTAAAGTTTAAGCGTGTTTGTTTTATTGTTTGAACCCTGATATTATTATGTAATAAATAGTTGAATACTCTTTCATTTTAATCTATACGTTTTGATTTATTTCTTGCACGCAATGCTGTATTCTTCTTACTTGTGTTCTGTATAGGGTCATCCTTATTTTTTACGAATTGTTGTTGTTTCTTAGTCAAAATAATGGGTAAACTGATAGCACAAATAAGGAATCCAGTCAAGATACCTATCATTGTCCAAGGAGAATAGGACGATAATTTTTTAACCACTTTTCCTGTAAATCCTACCATTTTACCGCTAACAATAGATATTATTAGACTATATTATACATATATATATATATAACTCATTAGTATTTACAATGGACTAAATGGTGACATTAAACTTGATTTAGGATCCACGTTACGCCATTCTTCAAAAGTAATAAAGTTAACAATATCTGCATCTCGTTGTATACGTTTTACAATACGGACTATACATAATAAAAGGTTTAAACTAGAGGGCATGTACTATTATTATTATTATTATTACCTTGATGATCTTTAATATGTACAACAGTAGGTAAGCGAGAAATGAAAAAGCGAGCCGCCAAACCAGGATTATCTTCAATATTAACCCATCCTAATTTAACATTATTATTTTCGATTTTAGACAATAAACGATCTGCTGCTAAAAATTTTGGTTCCAAGCGTTTACAATAACCACACCAATCAGCATAACTATAATAATCGTTATTATCCTTGTTCACACTCTATGTCTTATACAAGCTTTACAAATCAATTAACCATTCATCTTCCTTTTTAACAAGAGTAGAAAAGTTTTCATCTGTTAATTGATGAATGCTTGCTTTACATAAAGTTATTAAAGCAAGTAAACCTATACATATCAAACTGAAATAAATTCTCATAATGTTAAATTAAGGAAAGGGAAAAAAAAAAAAATATGGAAGTATAAAAATTAGCACAATATTTTTTTTTTTTTTTTTTTTTTTTTTTTTTTTTTTTTTTTTTGACGCTCCACTCTATATCCATTCTAAACACATAATAATTCACCTTTTTTTTTTTTTCTGTAATTATACATGATGAATTCAAAAGCAGATTTGAAAACTGCAAGAGAAGCCATTGGAAAAAAAGAATTTAATGAAGCAGTCAAAGCATGCAAACGTGTATTATTATGGGAGGGCGAAAACTACAACGCGTATATATAAAAGACAATTGATTGAAATGAATTTTGTGACATTAACTGAAAACTGAGGATTTTTTCTTTTTCTTTTTTTTTTTTTTTTTATTAGATGGGTATTTTTAGGTGTTGCTTATACAGGTCTTGAAAATGATGAAGAGGCAGAAGAAGCTTATAAAAGAGCGATTGAAATCAATCCAGAAACCATGCTGGCTTGGCAAGGTCTTGTCAGTTTTTATGAAAAGCGAAACAAACAAGATCTTTTAGCAAAGACGATTAATCAACTGATACCACGACTTATTAAAAAGTATAAAAAAAAAAAAATACATCATTATAAACTTGACATCATCTCACTTTTATGCTCCGTTTGATGTAGTGGCGATGGAGCTAGATTAACAGACTATTTAAAAAAACTTTTAAAAGTTTACAAGGATCAACAAGACGAAGATCGACATCTCGAGTTATTAAAGTCATTTTTTTTACCTCTTAGTCCACATTATGATCTCATTAAAGATCAGCCCGATTTACCGCCTCAAATTGAAATCTGGAAGACCATTATTGCAAAAATTGAAAAGGAACAGGAACAACAGATACAACAAGAAGTAAAATCGAGACGATTTAGAATGAATGCAGGAACACCAGCTCAAATCTTGAAAGAGGTGGAAGGCGAAGTTTATGCATTGTCTAAATTAGATCGCATGTACGAAACTGTATTAGAATTACTAACATCAGATGATAAAGAAGAACGAGAGTTTTGGGAATTAAGGTTGTTACATTTATATTCCAAAAGGTTATTAGGGGTTGATAAAGAGCACAAAGCAGAGGTATGGCAAAAAAAAAACTGTTTTATACTTTGTCGAGTACATGAATACACATTTATATATATTATTAGGTATATGAAAAAATGATATCTTTAGCAAGAAAATTAAAATCTACACAAGATTCATTACCTCTTCAACTTCTAATTGAATTTAATAATGTTGGTTCACCAGGTACATATAAATATTAAGAGCAAAGAGATAGCGAAATTAATTCTTTTTTTTTTTTTTTTTTTTTTTTTTTTTTTGCTTTATTAGACAAATATAACTGGGAATTATTAAATGAGTTAATCGATCGATTTCCTGATAATGGGTTGGCTAAACTCGCCAAAGGCTATCAACTCTATAAATCTGACAATATGGATGAAGCTTTCAATTATTTTAGTGAGGGGCTTGATTTGGTACCCAATAGTTTATTTGGACATCTTTGTGTCAGCCAAATCTATTATGAATCTAAAGAATACGAAACAAGTTTAGAATATGCGACTCAAGGAAGAGATTTAGCCAGAAAAATCAAATTAGAGACTGGATATTCTATGATGAATGCAGTGACTTCATTAGAGATCTGTATGGCTCATTGTTATCGATTACTTGATAAAAAATATCACGGAGATGCTATGACACTTTATAAGCAAATTTTGCAAAGGAATCCGGATGAAGTCGAAGCATTAGAGGGCACAGGTCTTATTTTAATTGAAGAAAGGAGATGGGACGAGGCAATGGAAAAATTTAAGAAAATTAACGAGGAACTAGATCCTTTAAATCACAAAGCAATTATTGAATTAGGCTGGATTTGCTATGAAAAAGGAGATTACGAGTCAGCTATTCAGTATACAACAAAGGCAATTGAAATGGCAAATAACATAGCTGATTACTATTATCGTCTTGGTCGTATATATTGGTCTATGGAAGGTAAGAATTAAGTTACACTTTAATTATAAATAAAATGTATAACCATTTTTTATTATTATTTTAAAAAAAGATACTGGAAATGCCTTCAACTATTTCATGCAAGCAGTCAAGTTAGATCCTTATTTTGCTAGCGGATTCACTTACTTGGGTCATTATTATCGAGAGATAAAGAAAGATCATGGCAGAGCTAAGAAGTGTTATCAAAAGGCATATGCACTAAATACTTTAGATTCGGATGCTGCCTTCCATTTATCAGATTATTTAGTTGCTGAGCATGAAGAAGATAAAGCAGAAGCTATTTTTATTCAAATGACTGAATCATGTCCTAAAGTAGGTTGGGCTTGGAGACGAATGGGCTATATTCATATGGTAAACGCACACACACACTCACACACTCACACACTCATACATGTATATACATATATATTTAACTTATTTTTTTTTCATTCAATAGAATACACATTCATATAATGAAGCGATTGTATGTTTTCAAAAAGCTTTACGTACAGATACAAGTGATGTGCGATGTTGGGAAGGGCTTGCTGAATCCTATTCAAAAGCAGGACGTTATGTAGCATCACTTAAAGCCTTTCAACGTGCCACTCAACTTGACCCAACTTCCATTCATGCTCATCATGAACAAGCTACAGTACAACAGAAGGTTGGTCTTCTCGATGATGCTATTCAAGGATTTCAAAAGACACTTCAACTTGCTGAACAGCAAGATAAACCCAATTATATTCCTAGCTTAGTAGGTCTTGCAGAAGCCTATCTTGAACATGCAAAAGAAGATTTTCAAGCTGGTTTCTTTGGCCGCTCCTCTGATGGTTGTCATCATGTTCTTACTACATGTTTGAAAGGTATTAAACAAGATGCAACCGTCTTGATGTTTTGGAAATTGATAGGTGATGCCTGCATGTTTTATCGACAGATACCACAACATGTGATAGAATGTAATTTTGAACTACTTCAGGCGATAATTCATTTGTCAGACACGATAGATCCTCTTAAGTTAAATAATGATATGACGCATCATTGGTTAAATGAATTTTTATCTCTTGAAGATGTAAATAGCTTAGATGGTACTGTAGCCCTGACCATCGTCTTTTCTTGTGCTGCTTATGCTTACAAACAAGCCATTGTATTGTCTAAAAATCATCAAGCGATTGCACCAGCTTATTGGCATGATTTAGGTTTTGTCTATTATCAACTTGGCTTATTAGAACCTACAACATCATCTATAGAATTATCTATTCGATGTGTACAAGTGGCTCTGAAGCTTGAGCCTATTGAATCCATGTACTGGAACACACTCGGTGTGATTGCGATGAGTCAGAAAGAAGATCAAAAGATGTTAAAAATGGCACAATATGCTTTTATTAAAGCAATGGAGTTCAATAATAAAAGCGCCATTCCTTGGACTAATTATGGATTCCTTTGTTTAACCTGTAAAGACTATGAATTAGCAAATCAAGCCTTTGAAATGGCACATGGATTAGATCCTGAATGGATCTCTGCCTGGGTTGGACAAGCTTATGCTGCGTCACTTTGGAAGACAGATGCAGGAGATCTTTTTGAGCATGCATTTATGTCAAACGGTTCCTCAAATGCACTTGCAACCATAGAGGCTAGTTATGGTTATGCCTCTACCGTTTATTATCAACACCCTAATGATAGTAATGCAGTTGTCATGGCTATTTTTGCACTTGAAAAATTAACACAAAAGGAAAACAAAGATGCTGTAGCTTTAAATTTATTAGGATTATTATTAGAGCGTTTAGGACAATATGAAAGAGCTGCTGAAGCCTTTGCGTCAGCTATCCTTGCTTTAGAGTCCAATTCACAGGAAGAAAATAAGGATGAACGACTTTTTAAGGTACATGCTAATTTAGGTCGTGTCCTTTGTGCAGCAGGTGATTTTGAAGGAGCCATTCGTATCATGGCTAATCATGCTGGAGATACATTGAGTGTGTATTCACAATTAAATGCTGGTATTGCCTATTATTTCCTTGATAAATTACCAGAGTCACTATCCATGTTTGAAATGGCGCTGAATGCAACCGTAGATGACATTGAATTACGACAAGATGTGATTGTATTACTAAGTAAAGTACTATGGGCTTTAGGTGGAGAAGAACAAAGATCAGTTGCAAAAGATCAATTATTTTCTTGGTATAAATTAATAATAATTGATTGATTTTTTTTATTTATTTATTTTTTTCTTAATTTTTCTTAGCATTACCGAGAATCCAACTTATTTACCAGCTATTTTCTCTTTATGTGTCATGGGTATACTTGAAGATGATGAAACACTTACAACAGCTGCTTTACAAGAATTAGCTAAAGTACCTGCCCATGTTGCATGTAAATATATCACAATAGCTTGCCTCTTTTTTTTTTTCTCTCTCTCTCTCTCTTTTTATTACTGTTATAATTATTAATTCAATATTTTAATTTACAGATGAGTCGGACAAAGAACAATTAATTTCTTGGTTATTTTCAAAATTCTATAAACTCAAGGTAATTTTGTTTCACATGTGATAGAAAAACAAAACAAAGAAAGGAAGAAAAAAAAAAAAGAAAAAATTAAATGACGTCATTATTATTATAGAATATAGGATCTATGCGTGCCTTGATAAAAAGTGTTCATCAAACACCTTGGTTAGGCTTAGTTTGGTCTCGTTTAAGTAAAGAAATGGTAGACAATGATCATTCGATAAAACAAGTGATTGCTTCTAGTTCACTCGTTATGTCACATAAATCATATATTGCACGTTTACAATCAGAAGCTTATGAGTATGCTGCTTTAGCAAATAATCAAGATCAAGCAAAGTCAAAGAAATATGCTCAAAGGTCAATTATGATGGCACCTTGGCGTTTAGATGCTTGGAAAACTCTAAACAGTATCTAATTTAAGAAAAAATAAATAAAATTATGACGTTTTTTTTTTCTGTTACACCGCATATACGGAAATTTTATATAAAATGGAACGCTTTTTTTTTCATACAAAAATTTTCTTTTTTTTTTTTTTCTTTTTTAATTATAATAATAATAATCTCTATTTCCCACAATGGCTTTTACTGCTTCAGATATTTGTAAAATTATTTTTGGTAAAGTATTTGAAAAGAAATGTTGTCAAATGGGAGAGGGTTACTTATAATTTTTATTTTTGTTCAGCTGTTATTTTACCACCTCTTGGCGTCTTTCTTGAAAGAGGATGTACTATTGATCTTTTAATTAATATTGGTTTGACTTGTCTTGGTTATATTCCTGGTATCAGTAAGTATTTTTTTTTTATTTATTTATTTTTTTTTTTTTTTTTTTTTTTGGTTTACTGGGAATTGTCTATTGACACTGTTTTGTTTATTTTTAGTTCATGCACTTTATATTATACTAAAGTACTAGAAACAGAATCAATATCGAGATAATTTAAACTCCTATTTACTTATTATGCTACTACTAACTACAACTACTAACTACTACTACTACGAACAAAACCGTCAGAAGAACACGACAACCTCCTCTTACTTTCTTTTTTTTTCTTTTTCTTTTTCTCTTTTTCTTTTTCTTTGCTTAATATGAAATAATAAACTGTATATTTATATATAAACTTAGTAGCAGCATATATGCTATAATTATTATGTAATTCTCGTTATTCTTCTTTTTCATGACTTTTTCTTTACTAGAAAGAGAGGGCAATAAAAATCTTGCTTTTTTTTTTAAAAAAAAATTAACACAAGTTTTTTTTTTATGTATATTTTTGTGGCAATGTGATTTTACGTACAACAATTCTTAATGTAGTATACAAAGAATTGTTTCATCTTGTTTGGATGCTAGCATAATTGATAGAGCAGCTAAAAACAATACATCACTTGGAATTAAATACAAGATACATGTATTTATATATAAGCTGCATTGGAGGGACGGATATCCATTTTTTTTTTAATCAAAATAGAATATTCATTAAATTGTTCTTAATACGTATAAGGGGAAACAAAGCTATATATTTGTATACCCAAGCTGAGTCCACCAATAAATGTAAAGAAAAAAAAAGATATAAAGATAAAACCCGTTATTTTAGAAAACCAATGTGAAGCAAGATAGGTAAACAAAATCGTCAAAACAAGATAGTGATGTTTACAGAGACATGAGATATTTATCAATAGAATTGTTTCAAATACGACTTGGAAGTACACAAAGCATAAATTTATTTAAACAGAGAAAAGCAAGTATATTTATTTCCATTGCGTATATACTTTTAATGTCTAATTCAGAGACGTTATTGTTGAATGATAGTTTTTTTTTGTCTTGTTCATAATTCTATGCAGTAGTAGTAGCAGCAGCAGTAGTAGTAGTAGTAGTGGTCTTCAAGAAGGTGTTAGTTCTACTAATAATTATATAATAAAAAGTCTTCATTAATTCGAACTTTGTTTATAAGGAGCAATTATATTAAATAGTCTCATTTTGAACTAAAGTATTATTACACATCAATTCAAATATAAATGTATGGTATACAATATTTAACTGGGATGTTTTTTTTGTTTATTTGTTTATTTGTATAATACAGTTCAACAGAGTTCATAATATAACGTCTACTTGCATTTATATTTTGTTATTATAAATAAAAGATATGATGTCCTCTAATTTTGAATACAGGTACATGTTAAAGTAATATTTGAATTATTCAAGGAGCCGAAAAAGGTTTGTTTCGCTTCTTTGTCTTTCACTTCTGCATGCTAAATAAAATCATTTAAATCATTGTGTTTATATTATTTAACATAATAAATAAGCTTACAAGAGTATCTATGTAACGGACAGAGCCTAGCATTAAAAATTTACCAGTGAATCGTTCAAATTCTTGAATTGATTTGATCAATTGTCGATTTAATCGAAGTAAGCGAGGATAGCAAGACTTTCGCCATTTTTCTTCTTTTATTAATTGAAAGGAAGCCTTAAAGAGTCTCTTGGGATCAGTTGCAGTCTTTTCAAAATCAATCATTTCCTATAAAAATAAAATTATTTCATTTTATTTCATTTTATCTTATCTTATTTTGTACCTGAATTAAATCCTTTCTCTTTTGAATGAATAAGTGAAGGGCTTTTGCCATATGTTGCACTTGCTTAAGACTTGTCATATGACGTTCTACTTCTAATTTAATCTCTGATTTGACATCTAATATGCATATAAATATAAATATATATATATATAAAAGGGTATTACATGAATAACAAACAAGAAAGTATAATAAATATTAATATATACTTTTTTTATACAGCGTAGATATAAACTCATTTCTTTCCGTCTCAATAATGAAACAACTATCCCATAAAGGAGTTAACTCTAATATAAGCTTTTTTTTTTTTTTGTTAAATTAATAAGTGATACCGTTATATTTCATCTACTGAATACAAATAGATGTATATATATTTTTTACCTGTTGAAAATATTCATTAAAGTGTTTTCTTTTCAAATATTCAACTTTATCCACTATTTGTTTAATCTAATATCATACATCATTATTCTGTGTGTGTATAGTTATCAGTTCAAATATATTTATTTATTTACTTACAACTAATATACTTTTTTTCCCTAAAAAGGTGGGAAGAACAGATCTCTTCGCAATCGGGATCTCTAATTCTTCCCATAAAGCCTTTATTTTATTTACTGAATATCGATACGATCTGCATCTTGTTTCATATAATGATTTTAGACTTGTGACATGTTGACTGAATTGATTCAATGTGTCTTGACGAACTAAATCGTTTTTAAGATGATCTGCAATACATGGTTGCATGTAGTAGTTGATAGGATTTGGTAAATCATTCAAGTAAGTATTAATATCAATGACTTTAGAATTCCTTGATTTTAAGGGATGATTTTCAAATAAAGTGGCTAGAATGTATTGATGGTAGACACTAGGAGGATTTAAAGTCGACATATAATTCTCTTTTTGAGGATTATATTGAAGCAAATGATAATAAAATTGAATAGATTGAATACAAGTGTTTAACTGTTTAATACACGTTGCCTACAAGTAACAAAATAAATATGTATGTTATAACATATATATTAAAGAATGATATATACTTTGAGTGATCTTAAATTATATAATTCCAAGCTGATCTATAGTATCTAAATGTGAGTATAATTGTATTATTGGATATAGATATATAAGATATATAGAGTATAATTTTACAGCTTGAATCGTCGCCCAAGAAAGATCATTTTCTTCATATTCCTAGACAAATCAAACATACGTAAATAGGAATAATTCTATATGTAGATATGTGTATATAAATACAGGGATGGATAGATTTACTTGAATTGTCTTAAACTTGTAAGGTAAACATAATTGTTTACATAGTATTTGAATATGAAAGAGCCATGTTTTCAAGTGTTGCTTTCTAATGGCTACCTCCTATTTATATAGAATAGCATTATTAATTTATTAGAATAGATATAATTCTATTCGTATTCATACATAAGTTAATCTAGAGTTAAGCTCTGATAAAGCTTTATATTTAGAATAGGTTGGCCTTAAATCATAAAACTCATTACGAATGATAGGTGAAACAACGATATGATTATCTTTATCAATAGTAGAATAGACCATACAGTCTACAGATACGCCTAATAACTGAGATGCAGAGTCAATACTTTCCTAATTAATACATTTATGTATATATATGAGTTTTGTTGTTGTAATAGAATAAGCATGATTTGTTTTATTACCTTGATATCTTCAATAGTAGCAGCTAATAAATCCTTTTCTTTTTTTTCATTAAATATTAACTTTTCAAAATCATTAATGATAGGCTAATAATTGCATATATTAAGTTATACATTTAAATCAGAATTATTTTATACTTTATGGGTTACCTGAAGCTTCTTATCAATTGTAAAATGATCGATATCAAGTGATGACCATAATGTACTTAAAGTAGAGATATGCTTATTAATAATATTCATATTCTGTTTTTACTTTGTATAATAGAAGAAAAGAAGAAGAAGAAAAGATGCAAATAAGATAGTAAAAGTATATATTATTTATAAACTTTTTTTTTTTTCAAGTGCATATAAATTCATTAATTGTTATGTAATATTCGTACATTAGATAAATAACAATTAAAAGCCCCTGAGGACTGTTATTTAGCATTGTTCTCCTTTTTTTGGAACAAGAATGAAACATTTTGAAGTTGTTTGTTTGTTTTAGTATTATTTGTGGGACCTTTTCTTTTGATACTTATTGTTGTATCAAGGTTTTACATTTCATGGATTTGAAGAATGTCAATAGTAGTGGAATCACTATTGTGTAGTTCACTGGACTCTTCTTCTTCAAGATGTTTAAAGTCATGAATATCGTCAATCTTTACAACAAACTTGATCTTATGTTTTATTCCCTTTGTTTTCATTATACATGTTTCATACTATTTATGTGTATTCATTATCTTTCTTTGTTCATTTATAAAACAGATAGTCAAAACTATCTTTTAATATACATACAAAAATTTAATATATTAAACTATGAACAAACTGATCAATGTCTTTTATAGTCTTTTCACTAAATACAGGAGATTGACTTATGATTTCTTTTTTGGCTTCTATTGGTAATTGAATCCACTCATTAATAATATCTCCATCAATATAGTTACTGGCTTCTACATGTGGACTATGTCTTGTATTGAGTCCAATCTTAGGTTTAAACATACGCCATTCATGATATTTTAGTCCTCCAATATTTTCTTTTTTACTTAAAACGCCTTCTTGTAATATGCGAAGAAGTTTAAATGATTGAAGTGATATCGATTTCACAGTTCCAATTGATCCCGCCACTGTAACAAATGTAAAAGGATTTTCATAAGGGCTTACATTGGAGCCTGTTAGAACTACACTACTTGAAATGGTATCTAATTGTTATTTATCTTGGTTGATTAATAACACACATACAGGTCATTCAAACTTTGTATCTATACCTGATCTCATGCGATTAATCATTGAGCCAACATGAAATCCTCCTTTCCATTCCATCTTAATAACGCTCCCATTTTTATCATGTGTACTGGTATCATTCTCTTTATTAGACTGTGCAGCAGATAATGTAAATAAATTACGTCCATCATCAGCTCCAATATATATACGATCATTTACAAATTTAACTGATGTCATCCATGCAGGTTCTGAATCATTGGCTGCTAATTCTAATTTAACTGGATTATTTTTCGACGCTCTTAATACATACATAGATTGCATAAGATCTCCTACTAACACTTGATTCCCTCTTGTATCTAAATGCAAAGGTAATACATTCTCTACTCGATTACAACAAAATTGAATGCGATCTCCTTTTCTTAAATCTGGGCTAAATTTCTCGAGACAATAGATCTAGCAAAAATAATCAATAACTATTTGTAACAAGTCCAAATAACATGTTCATATACTTTACAGAATCATCGATACCAGCCACTACTGAATTTTGAAAGGCTTTTATACTATACACTACGCCTGGTTCTTCAACTTCTTCAATCAATTCAATTTTCTGATTTTCTTTTATATTAAATACCAAGATTCGACCATGATTGATATCTCCTTCTTCAGTATCCTCAATAGCAGTTCCCACAAATAAATATTCTTGATTAGGATACTCTCTAAATTGTGCCATCGTCATACTTTCCACAATTTCATTTTCAAGTAACTCACAACTATCCATGGCTTTAAATGTTAAAGCGTCTAATATTTGAAGTTTACCCTTTCGTGTTATCAATTCATTGAATTCATTTTTACAAATTGAAATTGTACTGACAGCTAAAGCTTTGGCTAGTTTCATGTATTGAATACGTGTAGGCATATCATTTCCTAAATCAATTCTCGTGTGATGAAGCTTCTGAAGTACATCAATTTGTCCCCATAAAATACCATGATCTGTTGTTAAAACGATGCGATCATTTAATAAACAAAATCCACGAATATTCTAAAAAAAAAAATGAATGAATGAATGAAAAGGCAAGATATATATGTGTTATAGATTTTACTTTTAAATTAACTGTTGAAAAGAACAAGGTATCATTAAAGCTAGTAATGACAGTAGGTTGACTGCCTGAAATAAACACCTTTTGTTGACCTGTATGATAATAAGGATACATGCCAGTACAATATGTTCCTACTGTTGATGATTTCTTCTTCTGACATATAAACTTATTTTCTTTAAACTGCATTTCACAACTTTGTAATTGTCCATCACCTAATTAACTTGTTACCACCAATGTATAAAGTATAGCAGAATATAACTTCTTGTACTTACCGGATAAAATCATAAAATAGAGTGTACTTTCTAATTTTATCATTAATAAATCTGCTGCTCTTATAGAACTTTCCAAAGTAAACTCCATTATAGGACTCAATGTTTCTAATCTTAATATCATCACTCTAGGTTGTGTTAACATACTAATCAATACATAGTCATGGGGTGTTCCATTTTCTGTGTGTACACTTATGTTTATACATGAAATATCTACAAAATCCCTTACACTTGTCAAGAATATAAATGAATATACAAATAAAAGAATAAATGTATACTATACAGTCTTTTTTTTTTTTTTTGTTTTTCGTTTCATACCAAATTTCTCTTAATGTATTCCCAGTACAGTCCAAATAAACAAGTATGCCATCTTCATAACATACAATACATGTTGTACTGTTTGCTTTAGCAAGTTTGATTTCTTGTCCTTTAGGTGGCTTCCATTCATCCAATATTTGATTTGCTTGTATTAATCGAACAAGGAATGGCGTCACTTGAAGTAAATATCCTGCTTTTGTCATTGTAATCGTTCTTGTGATAGTATCTAACATAAAAGCATAATTTATTTCATTTGTATTGGCAGACTTTAATATACAAGTTTCTTCATCTTTTGAAACAAGTAGGGTATCATTTGATCTAATAGAAGTCTATAAATAAACTATTTTATATTTAACATAAAAGATACCTTACTCGCTATTATTTGAAGAAAAAGCCCATACATCATTAATTAATGGAATATCCAATTGCCCTTCCACATTAAATTCAACTCCATATTCAACTACACGTAAAGTGCTTTCCTTATCAACACCAGAACAACATACCATTGTTTGCTAATACACTATTATAAGCCTTTTTTTTTTTTTTTTTTTTTTTTTTTTTTTTTTTTTTTTGCTTTTAACTTGTATATATTTACCTTCCCTTGTTGATCATAATCAAACAAACAAAAATCAAGAATAGGTGCAAGGCTTGGAAAGGTATTTAAAACTTCAATACTAAATTTATCTTGACCTTGAGTAATTAACCTTATGATACAAGGATCAGCTTGTGAAGAACCAATGTAAAATAATTGATTACCCAAATCCACAATTGAATTGGGTATTGAAGCCTAACATATAATATCTAAGCATACACTTGTATATTTACCCTCTCTCTCTCTTTGTACATATGTATATACATTCTTCTTATTATTGCTGTTACCTTTCCTATAATTGTGCTCGAAATGCTATTCACTTTCATATTATTTATCTCTAATGTCAACATATATAATGTGCCTTCTGAATCCCCAATTATACAATGTGTATAACTATTATTTAAAAAAGTATGTGCAGTGATAATGACAGGATCAATACTTAGCTCCTTGGGCGCAGATCCTGAAGACAATAAATCATGGTAAGAAATGATATATTCTCCTATTGCAAGTACACCTCCAATAGGGTCAGGAACAGCAATCAGCGTATGTGTAGTTGCTTCTACTTGTACTGTTACATCCTCATGCAACTGATCATCAATTGTTTGAAATTTCATTGACTTTATAGTCTTGATTTCGTTTATGCGACCTACTAGTACTGCAATTTGTGATGCCTTTATACCCTTTAATGCCACCATGGACAAAAAATCAAACTCATAAGTTCTAACATTTCAATAAGACGTAAGTCATAGTAGAAACATTTGTTTTGTTATCGAAAAGAGGCTTATCTTTTTTTTTTTTTTTTTACCTAACTGGAATAGGAGAAAACACTTCATGTCTAGATTCTCTTGATTTTCCTTTAAGATCTGGTTTCTTCCAAAAGGGAATGGAAAAAATGAAACCTGTATGTGCACTGATATGAATCATGTTAGTGCGGGGGTCGACAACCACATGCTCCTCTTCCTCTGTTTCTCTTGCCAAAGAATGCTCAAGTAGACCGTGATTTTCAGTTACAAATTTAGAATTATGAACATCGTAACTTATAATTGTGTAATAGTTTTTTTCTGTCAAGATGAATAATGAACAAGTATTTCGACCCTATATAGCAAATAAGTAATCAACACTAATTGATATACACACACATATATAATATATATATCTGTAGCAGTGCCTACGGGTATCGTGCATGTATGTAGCTTTCGAATAAATCCATAAATGTCGAAATGTTTGTATAGTTCAATGCCTTCGTTCAAAATTGAATATATTTCTATTTTTGTCCCTTTGCTACAGTAAACGTGAATAGAATTAGATCAACTTAAGATGATCTTTAAATATGTATATACCTTATGATCAAGTTTTCTTTATCCGGATAAATAAAGTTGCCTTTGACAGCACAGGTTATGGCTGTTGGACTCATTATCGTTGTTACAACATGATATTCACTCATACTATTTTTGTATTATTCATAAAAAAATAAAAAAAAAAAAAGAGAGAGAGAAAAGGGAGAGATTCATGTCGCGCTTTTTGTAATACAATACATAAAAAGTTGTCACACAATACAGGATTTTTTTTTTTTTTGGTTTTGTTTTTCTTTTTTTTTTTTTTTTTCGTTTATACATAAAAGTGCAATGATTAAAGAAAAAAGTTCGAGGAAATTGAAAGTAAAGTGAATATTATCATACATAACCGACTTGTATTTGTCAGAGTTTTGTATACATTCACTTGTATACTTTTATGATGTTTTAATTTTACACTTGACATGAGCACTTTTATCATATTGTCATTAATGACCACATTATATATTGTTCATCCACATAATTAACATCAGCCAATTTATCAAAATAACTAATATCGACAAACGAAAATGATTAGCATTTTCATTTTTTTTCTATCAGATAAATAAATAATATAAATCGTAGATTTTATAAATATAATTTAACAGTTATCGATTGTAACAATGTAAAACTAAAATACACATGTAGAATCTGTCTTCTAACAACAAGTGTTTTTTTTTTTTTTTTTTTTTTTTTTTTTTTGTATGTATAAATGTTTCAAGTTTATAGGCCCCCACCCCCTCTTTCAATAATGTTTGTATATAAATACATACAAATAAAAATGAGTGAGAATTCTTTTCTAAAATGTTTTGTCTTTTCGCAAATCCAATATTTTAAAATCATAATCTGATATTGTAACATGTCCACCATTTCCTGCACTCTATTAAACAAGCTTAATATATACGTGTGTATAGTAATTATTGTTCATGTAGTTACCGTATAAATGGGTAAATCAGGATGTGGATGAAAAGCTGGTTGCCTTTTGCAATTACTAATGACATCCAGACCAGGTGGATCGGTTAATCTAAATATACCAAAACTATATATATATTTTGTATACATATATATTAATTCGTTTACTTTTAATTGATATGCATGCAGCTTACTTTGGATCCTGTGTAGGAGCACAGACAATAGCAATGGCTTCAGGTAACATCAGTTGATATGAACAATGTGTATGCAAATCCACTGAACTCAAAAAGCAAGATTGAGTAGGATGTGTCTATAGAATACAACAAGGAAAGTAAGTTATATACCTATTATATGTATAGACTCCTATTTTACATGTATCCAGCCAAATGTAAGCAAGTCATATTTATCCTGAATATCAAACAGTTCTTCTTCATTTTCTGTTGTGCAAGTATCTGTTGTACCTGTTTGCTTGGGTATAATTAAAGTTGTGATCTTTAATACATTATTTTTCTATCATACAATTACATCATTAGTTGTATGCAATTTACTTTCATTTGATTCCTTTTTTACCAATGTTCCTGCCAAAATACCACATGTTTCTATCTTTTTACGTGTATTGGGTTCAGCAATAGAAAGAAATTTGGATTGAATACTTTTTGGCAATAGCATTTGTCTTAAAGGTTCACCCCTTTCTGTTGAAGCTATGGTTTAAAATTAAAACATAGATAAAGCCATTGTTCCTTTTAATTATTTTACCATCTACTGTAGGGCCTCCTATTCGAACTTTTTCTTCTTCATTTAACTTGATCTTTGGTGGTAATTCAGGTCCTCTAGGAATAATAGGTATTTTAGGTGGTAAACTAGGCTGCTGCTGCTGCTCAAAGGCCCTTGGCGGTAAATTAGGTTGTTGTTGCTGTTGGTGTTGGTGTTGCTGTTGCTGCTGCTCAAAAGTCTTTGGTGGTAAATCAGGTGGTTGCTGAGATTGATAGGAAAAGCTAAATATAATGTTTGTCATATATACATATTCGATTCAATGTTTACTTACCTGTCACTTTGATTATGTAACGAAGGACTTGGGTAATTTGTCTTTGGATAATTATTTACAGAATAGGGTCTATATGAAATTTAAGGATAAATAAAAAAAAAAGAATTATATTCCTGTACTCTCCTTTTCTTTTTTCTTTTTTTTTTTTCACTCACAACGTTTCTGGCTGATATCCAACACCAACTACGCCCTTTAAAGCATCTTGTAAATTCCAATCTTGCAGAACATCATTCTCTGTAGGTGAATAGTGTTGTTGACCTGCTTGATTTCTATTGAGACTTTCTTGTTCTATTTTCTGTTGTGCTTCTTTTTTAATGAAGACTGAATAAATTTCATCTATAACTGGTTTCATGGTTTCTAATGCCTCTAGTGCTTCCAAACAATTCTAATAAAATAATGTCAAATTACAAATAACTTTAACATTGATTAACATACTTTATTTAATAATTTCAGATTTTTTCTATTTTCAGAATTCTTGTAAGATGGATGTTTTGGAAGTTCATTAAGTCCGAGACTAAATAATGAAAGTTAAAATACGTTTTTTTTTCGCATCACGCAAAAGACTTACATTGTATATTTCATATAAAGTACATAAGCATGCTCTAAATCTTGTTCAAGCTTATAAACCCGAGCTTGTTTTAATAACAAATCAGCAGATCTAAAATAAAGTCGAATTGGAATGTTTGGATCAACTGTAATGTTCGCTTGTTTACCAAGCTCTATGGATGATCTTGGTTTCATCATTATACAACAATTTTATTAAAATATTATAGTAGTAATATATAAATATATTTATAAATATAAAAAAAAAAGGGCCAAGCAAAAGTTATTTTAAACAACAGCATTTTGTTGCATTATAAACAACATGTTGTTATAAAAACAAAGTCCGGACCGGCTTAACCGGACTAAGAATACTTCTTTCATATAAAAAGAAACTGTCATCTGCCAATATTCAAATCTTTTGAATCTCTTTCTAATTTTTTCATCTTATTTATTTTAAAGATGGTAAAGTGGTTTAATATGATCGATCGATTAATTCTATGAATCCATCAATAAAGAAAAAAAGATATAAAAAAAAAGAACTATAAAAATCAACTTTGAACGATAAGATCGAGATTTAGATTTAGATGCGAATTTCAACATTAACTAATATGTGTCGAGATTTAATAATATATGGAAAAAAAAAGAAGAGCTAAAGTTTACGATTAATTTGGATCCAACATTCATAGAAATCAATATAATCGATCGTTCATGCATTTGATTTAATTAAACCAGCTTAATTAACTTTTTATTTTTTTATTTTTAGTCCGCTGCCAGACCTGTTCTTAACGTCTACGCCGAATCCGGCAACAATGTCGCTGCCACTGTTCCTCTTCCTGCCGTCTTCAAGGCTCCTATTCGTCCTGACATTGTTAACTTTGTCCACACTAACATGGCCAAGAACAAGCGTCAACCCTATGCCGTTTCCTCCAAGGCTGGTGAACAAACTTCTGCTGAATCTTGGGGTACTGGTCGTGCTGTTGCTCGTATTCCTCGTGTGAATGGTTCCGGTACTCACCGTGCTGGTCAAGCTGCCTTCGGTAACATGTGTCGTGGTGGTCGTATGTTTGCTCCCACCAAGACCTGGAGAAAGTGGAATGTAAAGCTTAATGTCAACCAAAAGCGTTTCGCTACTGTTTCTGCTTTAGCTGCTTCTGCTTTACCCTCTTTGGTCATGGCACGTGGTCACCGTATCGAAAAGATTGAAGAGGTCCCCCTCGTTGTTTCTGACAACGTTGAAAAATTGACCAAGACCAAAGAAGCTGTTGCTCTCTTGAAGGCTGTTAATGCTTATGCTGATGTTGTCAAGGTTTCTAACTCTCGTAAGTTGCGTGCTGGTCAAGGTAAACTCCGTAACCGTCGCCACAGACAACGCCGTGGTCCTCTTGTGATCTATAATGAAGATAAGGGTCTCGTTAAGGCCTTCCGTAACTTGCCTGGTCTTGAACTTGTTAATGTTCGTCAACTCAATCTCTTACAATTAGCTCCTGGTGGACATTTGGGTCGTTTCATCATCTGGACTCAATCTGCTATTTCTCTTCTTGATGAACTTTATGGTACCTACGAGACTCCTGCTACCTTGAAGAAGAACTACGTCTTGCCTGACAACATCATGACTAACCCTGATGTTGCTCGTCTCATCAACTCTGATGAAATTCAATCTGTTGTTCGTCCTGCTGGCAACAAGCATCACAAGCGTCCCTTCACTCAAAAGAAGAACCCCTTGAAGAACCAAGGTGTTATGAACCGCCTCAATCCTTATGCTCAAGTCCTTCGTCGTGCTGAGCTCATCAAGGCTGAGAAGATTGATGCTGGTAAGGTTACCAAGACACAAAAGAAGAAGTCTGGCGCTTCTACTGCTGCTTCCAAGAAATTTTTGGAAGTCCTTCACTCTGCTTAAATTTATTTAAAATAAATAAAATATGAATATAAACGTTTATTTATTCATTTTATTATTTGTACAAATATATGAAAGGAAAAGAAGAGAAAGTGTATAACTTGCATTGTTTTCTGTACATTAGCATTTCTAAAGATGACTTTAATATAGAAAGTGTAGTAAAAATAACTCTCTTATTACATAACAAAGTAACACACGTAAATAAACATAAATAGTGTAGAAGGAAGTGGCCTTAGTTTTTGAAGTCGCTTGTTACCAATATGCATATCGTCGTCACATTTTGTAAGCAGCCTTCTTTTATTGTAGTAGTAGAAGTCTTGTTTTGTGATTCTATTATATGCGGAACAGCTGTATTAAAAAATAAATAAATAAATAAATAAGGAGGGAGTCACTTTATAATTTATCCTTTTTTTTTTTTTCCTCTCTGTTTATCATTGTTAGTTTTTTATAGAATTTTTTTTTTTTTTTTTTATAACACTGATAAATGGCTAAAGATACCCAACAACAAACTCAAATATCGACTGTTCAAGTAGGTAACGTAGAAACCTATATGAAACTCGCTTTTATTTGTTTATAACATAATTTAACGTTATATTTATTTTATTTTTTTTTTTTGGCGAATGATGTTCAATATATAAAGCCATTCGAGTTAGACCTCTAAGTGAACGAGATCGACTTCAACCTACAAGATATGGAAAATCAACAAGTCATCATGTACTGACGGCAAATGCAAATCAAATTCATGTTATTCCACAAAACAAGTATTTCACTTATGATCATGTGTTTGGTCCTGATGCACAACAAAATGACATCTTTCTTCACCTTGGTCAGAAACCTGTCGAAAAATTTGTTGAAGGTAATATAAATATATGCAATTAATTTTTTTTTTTTTTTTTTTTTTTAAAAAAGAAAAAAAATTAATTTGAATTATGTACTATGTAGGTTATAATGTAACAATGCTTGCTTATGTAAAGTATATCAATTATATACATATAAAAAAAAAAAAAAAAAAAAAAAAAAAAAAATGAAATAAAATAAATTGACTAAAGTGAAAAAAAAAAAGGGACAAACATCTTCGGGAAAGACTTACACAATGGGTACAGCACAACATACAGAGGCAACGAATCCAGAAGAAGTGGGTATTGTTCCTAGAGCTATGGCTCTTTTATTTGATATGCTACAACAACAAAATGAACACTTAAATAATAACTGTGGACGTTCAAGTAGTGCAGCAGCTACTCATCATAGCCTTATCCGTCCTCCTTCTTCTTCTCATCATCTTCTTCAAAAATCAGTCGCTTATCGATATTCTATTAAAGTTTCTTTTGTTGAAATTTACAATGAAGAATTAATTGATTTATTGAATTTTGCACCACCTTCCGAACGCCCGCCAGTAACAATTCGTGAAGATACCAAGGGATATATTTATTGGACCGGTGTAAAAGAAATGACAGTGAATAATACTGATGATGTTTTACAGTAAAGCTTTACTAAAAAGAAAAAAAGAAATGAAAGAGAGAAGAAATCTCACTGTTATTTATCTTTTTAGCTTTCTTCAACAAGGTACAAAGAATCGTGCTACAGGATCAACAGATATGAATGAGAAATCTTCACGATCTCATGCCATATTTTCAGTTACACTTAAACAAGAGAAATGGCAACCTTCCAACACCAATCGTACAGCAAGTCCATCTCCAAAAATTCAATCTAAATTATCACAAAATCGTCTCTCAAATAAGTCCAATTCTAATCCTTCACAACAAGAAGATAATAATGGCGAATGGATTACAACCACTTCCAAGTTTCATTTTGTAGATTTAGCTGGTAGTGAACGTGTAAGTTATCAAAATTTTCAATGTATATATAAGTAACATGTCAATTAATATATATATATATATATTCAAGTTGAAACGAACTGCAGCAGAAGGTGATCGTCGTCGAGAGGGTATTAATATTAATGCAGGTTTGCTAGCTTTAGGTAACGTTATTTCAGCTCTTGGTGATCCCTCCAAAAGGACAACACATGTACCTTATCGTGATTCTAAGCTCACACGTCTTCTTCAAGATTCCTTGGGAGGTAGTGCTCTAACGCTCATGATAGCTTGTGTCAGTCCTACAGAATCTAATCTGTCAGAGACCTTGAACACGCTTCAATATGCAAATCGAGCTCGTAATATTAAAAACAAGATCTCCAAAAATGAGCAAGAAGAATGGATGACAACAGACAATATTGATTTTTTACGAAGCATGATTGCCAACCTGAAACACCAGCTTCGTCAACAACAAAAATCAACCATGATTAAATCCTCAATGAATAGTAATAGTAATAGTAATAGTGATGATGATGATGATGATGACTTTTCGTCTATCACCTCTACTACTAGTTCACATGAAATGGTCATTGCTGATCTTCAACAACAAGTTTTGGATTTACAGGGAGCTGCTGATTTTGCCAAGGAACTGAATACGGCTGCTGAGCAAGAACTAGATCAACTTCGACACCATCAGCAACAGACAGTTGATTTTCAACATCTGGTAGAGCCTGTTATTGAAGAATATGAAAAGAGTATGTCTAGTTTGGAATCTCAGTTGGCACTCGTAAGAGCTGCCCTTCAGCATGCTGATCAAGGTCTTCAAGACCAGCAGATGCAAATTCAAGATCAACAGACTCAATTACAACTCTTTGAAACGATCATCAAGACACAAGAGGACACTATCCTAGAGCTACGCAAGCGTGTTCAACAATTGTTGGAAGAAGGTGTCAAAGACGAGGTCTATATTGGTGAATTGGAAAAGAAATTGATGGATGCAGTAGAGGAGACAGCTCATGATCGTGAAATGTTGGATAAATTGAGAGCCAAGATCTTGAGTTTAAAGGAGGTAGATGAGACGACTGAAAAGTACATACATGAATTAGAAAAGAGGATGGCAGAGTCTGAAAAGGAATATAATGCCTTAAAGGAGGAATGGCATGAAAAATATGAGGCCTCTGAAAGGGAGCGAATTGAATTAAGTAAGAAACTGGCTGAAAGGGAATCAATAGAAGAGAAGGAATTACGTGAGAGATATGAGAGAGAACCAGTTTCGTTGATCGAAAAGGAAATTAATTGGCGTGAACGTTACGAAAGTTGTGAAAAGGAAAGACAAGAATTGCAAGCTATGTTAGATGAGCAACCAAAGACAACGATTGAAGTCGATACGGAATCAAAAGAAAGAAAGATAACAACACATTTAATTCTATACGAATTGGATGCATTAAAACGCAAATATGAACAGCTTAAAACTGAATTGAAATTACAAAAATTGATTCATAATAATAATAATACTGATACGCAAGTTGATGAAAATGATTTAATCGCTTCCTTAAATAAGGACACGACTGATGTTATGATGGAAAAGATTCGAAAAAAGTATGATCTACATCTCTTGGATTACAAAAGTGAATTAAAGGACTTATTAGCAGTATTAAAAGAAGTAAAGAAACTGAAGGCTGACGAAACATCGAACAAGTCTTCTTCACCTGAACACAAAATACTGTTGAAAACTATTGCTACCATTGATCGACAATTAACAGAGGAGCATGAGAAAGTAAAATTAGAACTAAAGCGATTTTCAAATGATTTTACAGAGATGCTAGCCATACATCAAGAACTAAATGATTTAATTAAAAAGAAGGCTTATAAGGATCAAGAGAGTAGTAGTAGTAGTAGTAGTAGTAGTAGTAGTAGTAGTACTAAACCAAATATATCGGACGGTATTATTCTACAGTACGAAAAGACCTGTCGTGCTCTTCAAACTCGTTTAGTAATTGCTATGGAAGATTTATGGGCTCATAGAACAATTAGAAATGCATTAAAATATAAGTTTGAGACTGCTCAGATTGCCCTTACCACCTATCATCGACAAGTAACATTAGATGAGAAAAAGGAAGATGATTCAACTGTTTGCTTATTAGAGGTGACAGATAGGGAAATAGAAGAATTAATGATGAAAATGGATGCAATGAAGCTTCAATTAGAGACTAATGAATGGCAAAAAGAATAGTGATAACGAAGAGTCTATCTTTCTTATTATTGCCAAATATGCAATCTTATTTTGTATACATATACGAATATATTAGCTATATTCATTACTATTTTTTTTTTAAAAAAAGAAAAAAAATATGTATATACCCTTTCTGTCTTTATCTTCTATATAGATCCATGTAAATATATATGATGTAGTCGTTTAAAGAAAATAAATATAATGAGGATAAACTTAATTATTGAGACAGTAAATTACTGTAAAAGACTATCATGTATTTATAGGCTCTATATTAGAACCAGTATAGTAGAATATATGTATAAGGTAAAATGGTTATCATAATCAGCATATTGTATATAATGAATATCTGTCTAGCTTGTTTTGTTACTAATTTGACCATATTCATACAACGTTTATCGATGTATAACTATACATATTTATGTATATGCTTTTATTTATTTTGCTGCGAGTCCATAATAAATAAAATGTACACAAAGCTTCAAGATTTTTGTGTACTGAATAGAAAAACCTTAAATGACGTGCAACAATAATGTTTCCTTTTCAATATTGGATCTTCGTGTAAACCTTATGATATTTTGTTGTTGTTACACTAACAAAATGACTTTATGGAGAATCATAAAAAAAAGGAAAGAGCTGCTATTATTCAAACAAATGCCGTAGTGCAATTCTGTTTCTATCTCTTTTATTTTTTCTCCTCGGGGGTTGGGGAGAAGATGCGGAAACAACTACTCGAATTATTTCATATTCATTTAGCTTGTAATTGATATATCAAGTGAACATAAATTATTTAATAAATAAAAAAAAAATTATCCCGTGTATATATTGTAAATATCTGCTGTAGTAAAATAATATATAGACTTTTTATTTGCTTACTAACATTTATACTTGCATTCATGCTAAAAACATGAATTTTTTTTGACATTAATATATATAATAGGTATAAATGTATACTTAATTAATAGTAGCAAGAACTATATATGTAAAAAGGATTAAGTTCCAATATTTACATAGTAAATAAATTATCATATTATATACAAATAAGAGAGAGAGAGAGACTAAGGGGTAGCCTTATCTATGCTATATTTAGTAGTGATCTAAATACCTAATGATTTATACAATTCCAAACAAGATGATTAAACTTAAGCTTTGAGATTATAAAATAGTCTTCTATAAATTATATTTACTTAATTAGAAAGGATTCTGCAAATATAAGTTTGTTCAATAAATGTTCTTTAAATAATAAAATCTTTTCGACTAAAGATACTATTATATAAAGGGAATATAGAATAATGTTAGACTCAAATTTTTATATACATTTATAAACAAAAAGTCTTTTTTTTTTATGAATAAGAAAAAAAAAGATTCTTAATATATAGCATGTATTCAATATGAATGTAGTAACATTAGATCTATTTCAATTTAGTTAGTATTTTAAAAATTATTTATAATTGGGGGAAGGCTTCGGAAAGAAAGAGATAGAAGGCATCATTAATATAATAAATATATTATCCTGCTGTAAAAAATATGTACCTTTTTTCCTTTCTAGGCAAATTTAATGTTCGAGAAATGTCCCTTTTTTTGCGTTCAAGATCTAACATTACTTTTCACATTTCCAGAAAGCTTGATATTTTACTAACTAATGACCAACAAGTCTTCTGTTATATTTATACATATGCGAACCATTTTACTATCTTTCATGTCTTTATTGTCGAATGGCATAGATATTAAAGTAATCAAAATAATATCGCAGTTATGTTTTACATGTTTAAATATATAATATTTATAAAATAAGGACACATGTAGAAGAGACATTTTATTAATTATATTTGTTGTGACTAAATAAAATATATATTATACACATGGACGACCCCGACTCTTTTTTTTTTTTTTTTTTTATTGATATAAAAACTGTGCTATCATGAAACAGTCTTTTTTTTAAAAAAAAAAATTATCTCTTTCTTTCTTGTATAAATTACTTTGTCTTTAAATAACTGGAACTATTCCCCTTCTTCATTTGTTTATGATATAGATAAAAGAAAACAAAAAGAATCGGAAACTTCATTTTTTTTTTTAGTAAGAAAACATATTCTGTACTGTTCTCATTTGTATTTCTTATATATGAAGAAAGGATATACTATAGGAACTATACTCTACGAAAAAAAAAAAAAAAAAAAAAAAAAAAAAAAAAAACATACATTTTAAAATGGATTTTACTTTTCCAAATAAAGTAAGGTAGAAGTGATTAAACTATGTTTAAATTTATCAGCAATAACATATATTTACTTAATAATAATAAAGAAAACGTATAATTTTAGAATATGAATACAAACATATACACATGTATATCTACATATATATATCTTTATAATTATAGATAAAAACATTCCAACCGTTAATAATTTTTCATAATAATAATGAAGTAACGGACGTTGATTGCCAACATAGAAGCTCACTTATAAAACAACATCAAATAAAGACAAAAGAAATGTTACAATATAATGCGCAGCTTTGGGGAAATAAAGGAAAAGCAGCCTCTAGATCAGGTAAAATATAAAATTAAATAGGCTTTCCTTTTTTTTTTAGAAAAAAAAACGCATGTATACATACATACATACATACATACATATATCTATGTGTGTACATATATAGATGTATATTTACAAATGTATAGCTATAACTTTAATGATTGTTTAATTAGTAATGGACCCATTAATGGGACAGCATTATGATATCAGTGATCAACAGACAGGATTAAAGTTTGAATATACTGATGATGAATATGTAGAATACTTCGATAACAAAGTTCTAACAGAAAATGAAATACTGTCAAATGTAGCTACCGAAATCACTCCAGATGCAGCTAAAAATTCAGCTAAACTAAAGATGCATCCTTCTATATCATTACCATTATACACGAACAAGAATAGCAAAGATCCATTAACAGTGTTATCTACTACTAATTTTACTTCAGCAAAACATAAAAGATTATCTGTCGATTATAATAAACAGTATAATAACACTTCTTTCATTCTAAATTTTGATGAAGAGGATGAAGAGGAACAAAATCCATTAACATTATCTAATACAGTTCATCATGATGAGCCTCAATTTCGTTACACTTATAAACCATATAACGGTAAAAAGAAACGAAGAGGAAATATCCCCAAGGTAGTAACTGAGTTTCTAAAAAGCTGGCTTATTGTTCATAAGGAACATCCTTATCCAACTGAATTAGAAAAACAAATATTAGCCGATGAAACAAACTTATCCGTAAATCAAATCAGTAACTGGTTTATTAACGCTCGTCGACGAATTTTACAGCCTCTATTAGAATCAGAGAATCAGCAGCAACAGCAGCAACAGCAGCAACAGCAGTCAACGGAAGAATGCAACTATAATACATCAATTTTCAATCCAATGAATCAACAAAGGCCAATAGACGATCCAATAGATATTACAAATCAACGATTTACTTATAACCGTCAGGATAATGACTCGAATCATCAAAACCAATACTCCACTCCTCACGAGTTAAATTATAATAATATGATGAATAACAAAACTCCTTTAATGTATACAACTGATATGAGTCTACTTCATCATTCTCAAGATACTACAGGTAATAAAAAAGATAAAGAACAGGGTACTGTATGTTACAAAAAAAAAAAGGAGTGAGTGGGTGAATGATAAAATGAAATCTAACTATACTTGTATATACTATTAGATTCTAAATACTGTGTACCATTACCATGGGAATCTTTACCACCCATTCATATTCCCAAGAAAAAAAAATTGAAGTATTTCGAATTTAATGATAACGTAGTATAGACTTTTCTTTTAACTCTAGCCTTTTACTCTCCTTGCTTGCATAAAATACCAACTTAAACAAATGTATATGCATATATAAATGTAGTTTCATGTTTTATAGTAATTTATTATATATAATTCTGCCCATGTTTTTATTGATTTTGGATCCCTTTATTTTCTGTATATGAATACGAATGCTTGTTACATTTCAATTCTCATTAACTACTTTGCTGAATTCTATATTTAGGCTTTTAATCTCTATAATGACATACAGTCCACATCAAATCATGTACAATTTGCTTATAATAACATATTTTTTTTTCTTTAATTGATAATCATGTTTTGTGTCTCCCTCTTTTTTCCAATGTACATATACTTGTCTTGAATGAAAACAATAAATCAAGGCTATTTTCTGAAAAACATTCGGGTTTTAGTTTCAATAGTGAGGAAAGCGATAGTGTAGCCTTACTTAGTAACTTAATATACTTCCATAGCAATTAATATTACCTGTTTAAACCTCAATCAAATGAATTGAATATCAGAGGCCACCAGTTCTATTATTATTACTATTATACTTCCTTCGTATATTATTCGGACAAGAAGCATTCAATATGTGTGAGTAAATCAAAAATAGAGAGAATAAAAAAAAAAGAAGAAGAAGCTAATATTTATATACGGAAGTACCAAAGTATTCGCAAGATATACGAAATATTGATATCGAGTAGTAAAGAGGGGATTACTTCTTTAGGTATTAATAAAATTCCAGGTACCATGATAAGAAGGAGAAGGCAGTATGCCTGAAGACTACTGTAGAAAACGCTTTAAATAAAATGATAAAGTTAAATTATTGTTCGTTTTTTTTTAATACAATAGAAATATATTTCTGTATGCATTTTAATGAATAATATAATGAAATTTTTATAGACAATCAAAACTTAATTACCAAAAGAAGAGAACAAAAAGATATAGTCTTTTTTTTTC
Organism: Cokeromyces recurvatus; assembly: GCF_025118155.1. Lineage (NCBI taxonomy): Eukaryota > Fungi > Mucoromycota > Mucoromycetes > Mucorales > Mucoraceae > Cokeromyces > Cokeromyces recurvatus. Next base: position 94,158 of record NW_026251418.1, on the reverse strand, counting down.
CTTTATATATGTGTATATATAAAGTCAATCATTGTTAAATAAAAAGCAAAATAATAATAAACAGCCATATTATTATAATGAAGTATACTATTACATCTATGCTTATTGTTTTTGCATTATCATTTCTTATTCAAAGTGCTGAATCGTATTGTATTTATAATTACTTTGACGATGATACTTACATTGATATTTACCAAGAAAATACTTATTTACCAGTGGGCCGGTAAGTTTATATAACAAGTATACGATAATGATATGGATAATAAAACTATTATATATACAGCGCATTCAGTAAATCAATCGGACCATTAGGAAGTGAATGTTGTCATTATTCTGTTCGTGATTGCTCTATTCGACCTATTGATTATGATTATGTCTACTTTCATGTAAGTATTTATTGTAATTTACATATATGTATACAACAACAAGATAATAATATTCTTACAATAATTACAAAGTTACAATTCCATTATCCAACACATGATAGCCCTGCTCGTAGAGCTCGTTGTTATTCAGGTGGTGCATTAATATTTCATGGGGATCAAGACCATCGTTCGGCTACATGTAAGCATCCAAACGGTACTATGTACGAAATTCAACTCAAGAGTGTACCAATGAAATAATAATAACAAAAAAAAAAAGAAGAATATTATAACAGACAAAAGAAATAATGATATCAACTTCTTTTTCTTTTCTTTTCCTAGATTAATATATAATAAAACTTTATTTATTTTAATATGCTGCTTTTTTTGCCTTTTTGCACTAAGACTATATCTGGTACTTCTTTTTTACTTTCATTAATAATTATTATTTTATCATCCTTCTTTTGATTATTTGCTGATAATAAAGAATTGATATATGGATAAAGATCATTTAAAGTCAAGATTTGTCTAGAACGATGACTTGGTAAGTTAATATTGCTAATAGTATGATCTGCAATCATGGCTGGAGAAAATTCTTCATAAGAGAGCTTTGCTAATAAAAATAAGAATAATATTCAATATATAATTCATGTATGTAATTTAATAATAGACATACATCTTTCCAGTAAAACTGCATTCCATCCTGCATTAGTTGCACCATAATAATCTCTACAATAGAATATACATATTATAGTTCGTATCATTTATCCAAGTAAATAATAAAAAAAAAAAATTACTTGTCAATATCATCTCCTACATGTAAAGCATTCTCTGCTCGCATATCTTTGCCCGCTAATTTAAGAGCCTGCTCAAAAATCATTTTACTGGGTTTTTCATGTCCAATAATTGAACTTGCAATCACAAAATCAAAATATTTATTTAAATTCAAATTTTCGATTACTTTAACTATTTCATGTGAAAATTGTGTTAATATGAAGAAAAAAAAAAGGGGGAGGGGAATGTAAGCCTTTAAATTACCAACTCTTTCATCTGAATTACTAATGACACCCATATGAAAACCATTCCTTTTTAACTCCTTTAACGTGCCTAATACATCTGGAAATATAGAATAAGCTTCAGCAGTTGTAAATCGATTATATAATGCATTAAATAACTGATCAAATTTGCTGTCTAATTCTAATAATAGATAGAATGATGAATTTACATATTTATGTATACAGGAATTTATAGATACAATACCATGTGATTTTATACCAGCACTAATAAAAGTAGTATAGACCAACTTATATAGTATTAACATTATATACATACATGTATATATATATGTATCACTTACTTCTTTCCACCAACTATGTGGGGTCAATCCTCTGCTTATACCGTAAAAAGGAGCCTTTAGTAGTTGTTGTTTGTATGCTTTACCAAAATGTTGACTAATCTGTTCTTTTGTAACTTTAATACCAAACTTGGATGCTTCTTCAACCTTTTGATAAAAAAAAAAAAAAGAATGAAACGAAATGAGCATCAACAATGACACTCTAATGTTGCAGTTTCATATTACATACATATTGAGCTGAAAGACTCCCTTTTGGTTTAAATAAAGTATTGTAAGCATCGAAAGTAATAAGTTTAATTTTACTTGTGTTAGGCATAGTATAATTCTATTAGAACATAAAAAATAAAATAAAAATAAAAACAAGTTGCATTATTTATGTTAGAGAACTTCATGTTTACCAATGAACAGTCACAAACAAAACCCTCTTTTTTATTATCCAATTGTATTTATATATCTATATCTATCAAGAAACGTACCATTGTATTGCATGCTTTTCTCGACAGATATCGAAAGGACATGTTGTAAATAATGCTGAAAGAAGGAGAAAAAAAAAAAAGATAAAAATAAAAGACAAATGTTGAAGATTTAACTTAAAATAATGACTCCTGATATTGAATAATAACTAATTCATGTGAATTCACAAGTCACTGTGATTATTATATCATATATTTATTTATTTATATATATATGCCTTATTTATTAAAATGAAAATGATCTAAATAATAGATTTTAATTGCTTCTCAACAGCTTCCCAATCTTCAGTTGGTACATATGTAATAGGTCTACCAAAATGATTCTCAATTTCACGCATTTGTTCCCAACTTGTTTTACTGTCAATTAAAATAACACTAACACCTGTACGTCCAAAACGACCGGTACGTCCAATACGATGAAGATAGGCTTCAAAATCAATTTGTCCATTTTGATCAGTGGGTAAGTCGTAATTAATCACCAGAGAAACTTGAGAAATATCAATACCTCGAGCTAAAACATTGGTTGTAATCAACACCTTGAAAACACCACGACGGAAATCATCCATAACTCTATCTCTTTCTTCTGGTGTCATTTTACCGTGAAGTGCATAAACAGTATGTCCTTGAGCAATCATACGTCTAGCAATTTCATCCGCTGAATCACGATATCTACAGAAAATAATACTCTGACTAACAGTGAGGAGATTATAAATATTACAAAGAGTCTCATATTTATGTTCTTGACTATCACAATCCATATAAAGTTGTTTAATGGCATCAACACTTAAATCCTCACGTTTTAGTGTAATTTCGTTGGCATTAGGAGCAAATTTGGAAGCAAATCGTGCTACATGTTCAGGGAAAGTAGCAGAGAATAAAACAATTTGAGGATTACCCTTAAGTTGACTATATAAAAAGCAGTTAATTATAGAATATAATATTAATTTATCTATCTCTATCTCACTTTACTTTTTAATACGAATACTTTGATCACCTAATCCATCTTGATCCAACATATTATCTGCTTCATCTAAAACAAAAATTTTTACGGCTTGAACAGGTAAATGTCTTCTCTTAATAGCATCACCAACTGAACCAGGAGTACCCACAACAATCTGTGCATGAACAGGTTCGTTTCTCTTAAGTGAATCCTTTACAACTAACTTCGTTGTCACATTTGTAAATTGACCCATTTTTTGAACTACATCCATAATTTGACGTGCAAGTTCACGAGAAGGTGCAAGACAAATTGCCTGTAGAAAGAAGAAAAAAAATTAATTTTACTGTGCTGTTATCAAAAACAAAAATCTCTTCTTCGCTTTACTTGAGGAACGTTCAGACCCATATTGATTCTAGAAAGCATAGTCAAGACAAAAGCTGCAGTTTTACCAGTACCACTTTGAGACTGACCAATCATATTTTTTGGGCTATTTAAAAAAAAATAAAAAAAAAGAGAGAGAGAGTTTAAGAAAAGAAAAACGATGTTTCAAACTTCAGCTGCAAAGGCAATACTTACGGATTACCAAGTAATAAAGGAAGTGCACGTTCTTGAATTTTTGAAGGTTTAGAAAACTTCATGGCATAAATACCTTTAAGAAGTTCGGGGCTTAATCCCAATTGTTCAAAAGATTTAACTGAATATAAAGGTGAATTGGGATCGGCTTGTTGATCGGCTAATTTAACTTGAACCACATGAGTGCTTTTGATCAAGTTAGTTTCTTCTTCTTCTTCCTCCTTTTTCTCTAAAAATAAAGAGATATAAGTTAATTTTATCTATATCAAGGCTATCAATTGCATTACCTTCCGGCTTAGTTGTTTGCTTTGGTTCATTTTGAGCTATTCATTCAAAATAAGAATACAACGATTTAATACATTTGTTTTTCAATTATCATAGCGTTTGGAATTGGCGATAAAAAATAAAAAATAAAATAAAATCAAAACTGACCTGGAGCGGGTGTAGCAGGTGTAGCAGGCACTAAGGAAAAAAAGTAATTATTATAATTGATAGTCTAGGATCTAAAGATCTTTAGTTTTGTTCATTCTTGATATTCTTACCCTTATCAGTGGCGAGATCACCAAGCTTCAAAGTAATGGTGTCAACAGAATCTTTTTATAAGAAAAAAAAAAATGACATTTTAGTAAATTCGAAATTAATAAATATTTATATACAGGTTCGAAAAAAAAAGAGCCATAAAAAAAAGTTAAATATAACAATTTGATTTATTGTCGTTTTGGTCTTTTTATCCTGTAATTAAAATCTATGTTTATTTACCAGACATTTTTCTTCTTTTGCTTATTACAAGAAGAAGGAATAAAAAATTTAAAACGAGTAACGACTTTGAAGAGAAAAAAAAAAAAATTCAAATCCAGTTTGACGTGACGCAATGAATAGCATATCGTATTTCAGCTCAAGAGTGAATTTTTTTTTAGAAGAGCGAAAATAATAAGATTTTAATCGTTTGTGTTCTCTACAGCAATGTCTCAAGTAAGAATAGCGGGACCTCCTCTTCCCTCCCAAATAGAAAATGAACTATCAAGTATATTCTATTAAATTTGGCATCTCTGTTCCATAGTGTGCTGCAATTTTTGTATTTGAGTATACTGTAAGAGTACTTTACTATTAGGAAGCTTTGATGGTTTCCACTTATTTTTTCTTACAGTTATTGCACTTTAAAGTTAACACGAATACTTAAGCATCATACAATACATTAGTTGTTCTTGATCCATTAATATTATTTACTAAAGATCTGAACAACTTTGTTCTTTGTTTGAATTTATTACATAATATACCTCTTATTGGTATTGTATTCTTTTTTTTTCATATTATCATCAAATATAATCAAGGGCATTAACTCTAATTTTTAGAAGATATCTTTGACCATCGTTATTTCTTCTTATGCTTATAGCTTTTTTGAGCTATTATATTCTCTTTTCTATTTCCTGTCTGCTTTCTTCTCTTTTGACTTGTGTGCTTGCACTTAGCAGGATTATATCTTTTTTTTTTTCACCATTCAAAAAAATATCCATCATTTCAATATTACTCCTTTATCTTCCCTGATATGAATAGAAGTTAACAGTTGCTGATATGACATTACAAATTGTGAATAAATCCTCTAAGCTGCTCAAGATGTAGTTGATATGAGTAATAAAATTGTTTTTTTCTTTTTTTTTACAACGGTTCATGATGTAAGGAATTTGAGCTTTAAGGCTTTTAATTCCTTTTCTTGACTAGATTTTATTTGTACACTAAGCACTCTTATGGCTACCAGTATAGATAATTCGCTCTTTTGAGCAACATCTTCTTATTTCCTCTCTCTTCTTCAGAGTGTTTAATTGCGGCAATAAAAATATAATGTCTTCTTGGATACTAAGTAATTTTTTAAGCGTCTTATCTTAATTGATATTACAGTTTTTACCCTGTTTAGAACAGGCATTGGCATGGCCTGTCTCACTGCTTCAAGAGCGTTCTACTGTAGCTATAGAGGTACCTAAGGTCAATTCTCTCTATTTTTTGCTCATCTGCTAAATATCTTCATTTCCTTCCGCTTTTTTTTTATTTTAATCTGTGCATTATCCTTTAGTGTTGCCCTTTTTTTTTCCTAGTGGTATAATTCAATACTGAAATATTAATTTTATAAAAAATGTATAAAGCATATTTTAAGTTGATGATTAATTACATTCATGTAAGATAGAATCTATTTATTAGTATCAGTAGGAAAGCTTACTCACAAAAAAAATTAGCGTTTGTTTAGAGGGAAAATTTGAGGATGGTAGCCACATAATTTTGAAGAGACTTCTGAAAGACGAATGAAAAGAATGCTTTTATGTATTATAGCTCTTTTGTTTCTCCTGGCTAAATAACAATTATTGCTAAAATCTTCAGTATGATCAAGTTTATGCAAGTGAAATTTAGACAATTAAAAATGTCTAGTTTGTCTGATAAATGGTTGATTTTTAGTTGCAGATCATGTCTAATGTCTATTGTAGATGCATATTATATAATAACTTTCCCCAAACTGGACTTTATTCGCCCAACGTATAATAAATAATTTGGGAGTGTATCTGCTTTATCCAAATAAAAATCGATAATTTCTATATAAAAAAAAAAAAGGATTCATAAAAATTTCAATTTCGACAAAGTCTTCTCCTCTTTTTATTATATAGAGTTACAAGTATGAGTTTATTTATAGCTTATGTATATTGCCATAAAGAGTTGTATACATGATGCAAGAATAAAATAATACACCATATGAAATAACTTTTATTGTGTATATTCTCCTTTATATATACGTGAATGATGACTATAACTGTAATGTAATGCAATACAATGTAAACGATATATATCTATCTATATATAATACAGTGAATCCTATTTATGAATATGTAATACTGAAATAATGTTTAAAGGACAATGGATAATACTTATCAATACTTTAGCTTTTTTCTGTGGTATAGGTATATATGTACATAGTGTGACATGATATTATTATATACTTCATCATTAACTTAGAATACATCTTTATAGAATCAATTTAGTGAATCACATTGAATAGGGAGAGAATTAGACAATATATATAGAATTCTAGTATATGTTAAATAATTAACCAAGTAGATATCATCTACTTGTCAATTTTATTAATAGAATAAATATTACTCTGTTGATAAGAGAATTAATATTTCATTTAAATCTTGCTTTCTTTCCTTTATATAATTATACATATATCTTTTATTTATTACATACGCTCTTTTTTTTTTTTTTGTCTACTTTTCATTGAATCACCAATATTATGGAATTCTCATTAACATATGCGTCTTATATTATTCATCTTTGTATGGATGAAATTAGAAAAAGAGGTTAGTAATCGGTATATATATATATATATATATATAGTCGATATAGGCACACACTAACATTCAATATGTATAATAATTTATTAGGTCTTGATGAACGAAAAATATTTTTCAAATCAAGCAAGTATTCATAAATATTTATTTAGTATTCATGTGAATTAACATTCAATAAATATTTAGTGGTACATAATGATTTATTCGTCAAGGTGTTTACTAATAGAAAGTATCTGAGTGATGATCTTACTTACATGCATATTCATACAGTGGCCACTTTAATGCAGCGAGTATTATATACTTGTGATGAAAGAATTTTACCAAAGAAAGTATTGAATACAATGAATTATGATGGTAATCATCCTATATAATTACAATATCTATTCTAAAATAAGCCAACAAAGAGTGTGTACTTATACATATATATTTCTTTAATTAGCCTGCACTATCTCTAAACTATCTGCCATTATAACACCTGAAAGCCAGATACTATTAATTGATATATTGGAATTTCTTTTGGACTTGTTAAACCATAAAGAAAAAAATGCTATGAACCCTTTTAAACTGGGAGATGCCCTTGGTAATGCAGTATTAGGTTCTTATAGATGTAATCCTATTACAGCTGGGAAGGCAAGCCATTTTTTAGCCTGTCTAATTATTGAATATTCAAAAATAAAGTTAGCACAATGTCATCATTATCGTATCGGTTGGAATAAAATGAATCAAGCCTCTTATAAGCAACATAAAGCACTTTCCAAAATGGAAGCAGCACAAGCTAGAGCCAAGTCATACAATCGATCTGTAGCAAGGGTACAGAATGTCAAAATTGACTGGCTTGAGAATATGGAAGACACTAATCTCTTTGACAAAGATGATTATGACGAGTTTCTTAGTTTTCCTGAACCACCCGAAAGTCCTTGGGTATCGATCTTTTCATCTGCTGACTCCCTTTTAAACACTCCTTCCACTAGCTCACAACCCTATCATAGCTCATCTCCTTTACTCTATCATATATTAAAGGAAGCTGTAGAGTCCTCTAACCATAATAGTATGTCAACAACATCTACAGATCCTTTTGCTTCCTCTTCTTTCTTTAGCAAACCCGGTACCTTTTTCACTGAGCAACAACTTGAAAACTCATTTAATGATTTCTGTATTACTAAACAACAAAATAAATGGACATCCTTACCTGCTCTTGATAATAATCCACATAAGTTAAATCACCCCTTTTCACAAAATAAACTTAAGCAATCTATTTCACAACTTCGACTTACACAGTCAATATCTCAATTACAATTGAGACATTCACTCTCAAGTTCTAAGCTGAGCGATTCGATTTTGAATATTAGGTCAAACTTGAAAGGATATTTTTCAAAAAACAATTGGGAACAAGACGCTGAAATGATTACAAGTACTGATAGTAATACTACCCCTAAAGATGATAAAACAATGCCAACTGATACTGCAAGTGATATAAAAAATGAAAAATTCGATATGAATATAGAATCACCAGAACCAGAATTAATAAAAACAATCAAGAAAGTTAATTTGGATACTCTGCCGTTAGTGAATGATACGAAGCGTTGTGAAAATATAGAATCAGTATTGGTTGATAAGAACAATATTTTGGATACCATTCGTAATAACAAAAAAATATATAAACATTCATTTCCGGATAATAAGAGCCTGAATACTGAAAATCAGAAGCAAAACAAACTCATTAATAAAAACAATGTCAAAGATATTGTCAAGAGAATAATTAAGCGAACAGCATCTCGTACTTCTCAAAGTCGTATCATGGGACGTAGAAGTAGTAACAAAATACTTTGTTTAAATGAATAATTTTTTTTAACTGCTTTCCCTGCTATTCGCTTCTATTGCATATTACATATACATACTATTATTCTAATGCATTATATTATTTTGATACTTAATATTTTTTTATGATTTATTAACACTTATCTTTTGCATACGCACACCCATCTAGTCTAATTGATTCTTCTTACAAAACACATACTCATTTATATTAATAGCTTATTATTTCCGTTTTGCTATCAAACTAGTTTCTTTTCATATAATAAACACATTAACAGTATATTAGTAAAGTAATATATTTAGAAAGCTTATAAGAACAACAAATGCATGTATTCTTAGTAGTTAGTAGATACATTATATACATTACATATGTAATTTCTAGTTTAAAATAACTTGATACAATAAAAATAAATAAAAGATCTACCATTTTCTATTTTAACTTACTAAGCTGTTCTTTGACATTTCTATTTTTTTTTTTTTCAAGATATTTATAATTCAATTATTGTACAAATAATTAACATTGTTCATCAAGGGACTTGAATACAAGGTAGAATACTAATGAGTTGCTTTATTTATTTATTTATTTTATCCTTTTGATCCCTTTTAATATTCTAAATAAGTAGCTGTTTTGCTAGTTTCATTTTCTTTAACAAGTAGTAATTTTTTTTTTTTTTTTGAACCAATTTTATTTTAATTTTGCACCAAATTTATTTTAAAAAGTGTTCCAATATTTTTTTTTTTTTTTAAGATAAAGTGTATTTTGAACTGGAATACATTTATATGTATATTAGTGGTTAAATTGCCCTTTAACAATAATCATGTCAATACATTCACAGTCAAATTCACCCTCACATACTGAATATGCATTTAAAAAGACTTTACTTGACGATGTAAAGACTTGGTCCGAAACAGAAATAGCAGAATGGCTATCTAATCAAGCACTTGGTCGTTTTAGTCAGAAATTTATAGGTAAAAAAGAAGGGGAAACAAAAAACTTGACAATCTACTTCTAATTAGTATACATGCAGGATTCATTCTCACTTTGTTATTGTAGAACATAATATTTCTGGTTCAGTGTTACTTGATTTAGATTATGAAGCCATTAAAGCAATGGATATTAAAACAGTTGGCGAAAGAGTTCGTTTGGTTGCTGCAATTAAAGCGCTTCGACAAGAATGTTATTTAGCCGCTTCTTTAGCTGCGAGGACAACGAAAGTAACAACTCCAAGAGTAATAAAAGAAAAGAAAAAGAAATAAAAAAGATAGTGGATTGTTTTGCTAATTAGTTTGTTATAGTCATATAATAATTTAGAAAACATGAGACAAGGCTTGTTATTAACACCACCTGGAAATAATGAAGGGTTTAATACGATAGAAACAACGCCAAATACAGCCAACTTTAAAACATCAAAGTCATCTGATTCAAGTAGTGCAAAAAATTTGTTAATTCGATCTAATTCATTTTCTCGATTTTTGGGAAGATCAGAATCAAAACGATCACAAAAAGCTCAACAAGGTAATCTTTCCATGCAGCAGCAGCAGCAACAACAACAACAACAACAACAACAACAACAACAACAACAACAACAAAATTCAGACATTTATTCACAGATGCCAACAAGTCCAAGAACAACACAAAAAGTAAGAATACTGTTCCTAGATTTTTTTTTATAAATAGCTATATAGATATCCTTAATTTATTTACTGTAGAGAAATTCTTTTGAAGGAGGGATCATGTCAATGGAAAAAGTAAAGCAGACATGTGTAAAAGTATTTGGTGAGGACGGTCAAACACGAATTGTGAATGTTCATAATACAGCAAATGATCCCAAGCAGATTATGGCAAAAGTACTACATAAATTTGGCATAGATGAAAATAGTGCAGATAGTTATTGCATCTTTGTGGGATCAAGTACAAATGGTGAAGCGCGTGCCTTGTCAGATACTGAGTTAGTTGAAATTTGTAAATCGATAGATAGACCCGAAAAGGAGCGACTTATATTGCGTAAACGACATATGTACCTTACTTATGAAGAATTTAAAAGAAAGGGAACGATTAACAGTCAACAGCGTCATTATCATAGTAAACATAATAATAAAGAGGAAGAATGTAATAAACAGCGACAACAACGTAATAATGTGAATGATAACGATATTCAACCTACTAATTATTATAATCTTTCTCGTCAACATGGTTCAATAAGATCAGTTACATCAACTAATCATATACGAAATTCAGCTATTATGAACAATAATGGAGGACGTCGTCGCTTCTTTGGTGAACGACCACCATCAGAAATCATTTCATCTAATCTACCTTCCTTTTTCCCTAACCATAATCGAGAAGTATTAGAAACGGCAGGTATTAAAGCACAACGATTATCTATGACAAGACGTAACTCTGCTTTAAGTCGTTTGCAGCCTCGAAATTATCGAAATAGTGTGTTACCTGAATTAGTGTCAGTTTTAGGAGTTGACTTGGATCGATTTTTAGAAGAAGAAGAAGAAGAAGCTTCGATGAATATGATTGCTGCTATTACTACAGAAGATACAAAAGAAGAACATGATATCAAAGCGAATGATTTCTCTTCTACTAATAATAATGATAATAAATCTGATGATAAAAAAACGATGAATGATACCCAAAAGGAGGAGAATTCGCAAAGACAAATAAATAAGTTAGAACGAAAATCAAGCTTAAATCATAAATCTCTTAGATTAAAGGAGAGGCAACATCAAAAGGATACAGCATCAATGACATTAAAGACACCTACGTCTACGTCTACGTTTATATCTACACCTACTACTAAAACTCAATCATTACCAGATACCTGGATGAAAGGTTCATTAATTGGTCGTGGTTCATTTGGTGATGTCTATCTTGGGTTAAATCCTATTAGTGGTGAGCTTATGGCAGTAAAACAAGTGGAGTTACCCGTTGAAAACTCAGCTTCAGCACAACAGAAGAAATCTATGGTAGAAGCTCTTCAAAGAGAGATAGAGCTTCTAAAAGAACTTGAGCACGAAAATATTGTACAGTATTTGGGATCTAAAATTGATGATTCTTACTTTAGTATCTTTCTTGAATATGTGCCTGGTGGATCTGTTGCAGGTCTTCTTTCCAGCTATGGCGCCTTTCAGGAGCCTCTTGTAAAAAGCTTTGTGAGACAGATTCTAAAGGGACTTTATTATTTGCATCATAAGGATATTGTTCATCGAGATATAAAGGGGGCTAACGTCCTTGTGGATAATAAGGGAGGTGTAAAGATTACTGATTTTGGGATTTCAAAAAAGTTAGAAGAAGATATTATAATGCAAGAACCACCAACCAACAATGCAGCAGTGTCATCTACTAGCACGAATCATCGACCGAGTCTTCAAGGGTCGATTTATTGGATGGCACCTGAAGTAGTAAAACAGACACATTATACACGTAAGGCAGACATTTGGTCCTTGGGCTGCATGGTAGTTGAAATGTTTACAGGTGATCATCCTTTCCCTGAATATTCACAAATGCAAGCTATATTTCAAATTGGATGTAATACTATCCCTAATATCCCCCCACATATAAGTGAAGATGCCAAAGACTTTTTAATGAGTACATTTGAATTGTAAAGTAGATTGATAAATAGATGCTATAACCTATATAGTTATTAACATTGTTTCTTTTTCTTTAAAAAAAAAAAAAAAAAAAAAAAAAAAAATAGGAATTTCGAAGATAGACCGTCCGCAGATGAACTATTAAAGCATCCATTTTTAGCAGATCCAGAAGAACTCGAAACACTTTCTTCTAAATCCAATGATTATAAAAATCCTTCATGTTCATAGTTATATACAGATCTCAAAAAAAAAAAAAAAAAAAAAAAAAAAAAAAAAAAAGGAGGGCTTTATTTAGTAAAAAAGGATGTCTAAACAGACAAACCTTTTTTGATTTTATTTATTAACACAAAATTATTATATAATACTAAAACATATTTTTTCCCTATATTATATTTAAATATTTTGTCATTACATATTAATAAGAGAAAAGAGTTAGTAATATTGTTAATATATGGCATATACACACATATATTCTATCTATTCGACAGCAATAGTATTCGTAGCATTAGTATCATTATTTGTATTTGTTTCGTCTGTTGTAGCAGTTTTATCTGCTACATTACTTGCATCTGTCATAGTAGGAATATTAGGTGTGGGATTAGTAATCGATATTTCAGTAGCAGTAGAAGACTTGGAAGAAGGAGGAGCTAAAACATCTTGCTGTTGTATAAGAGTAGCAGCAGCTGATGGAGTTAAAAGTTCTTTTTTTGAATTAATACCATTACTTTCGATACGAGGTTTTTTTACAGATGTTTCAGTCTGCAAGATGTAAATGATTAACCTTTATATTTTACATAAAAGTAAAATTAAATTACCTCATCTAAAGATCTCTTTGATTTCTTTTCACCTGTTAGTTCAACTGGTAGCTTGGATCTATTTAAAACAAAAGAAAAAGAAGATATTAGTTTTCATATTGCAATTGTATATATATATAAATGCATAAACAAATGTATATGTTTGTCTTTTTTTTTTGTATGCTATATATGCATTGTTGCAGCACCCTTTAATACTCTGAATAGTAATCTTCATTTGGTTTTCGTCATATTTATCCCAAGATTTAACAAGCTTTGTAAATTCTTGAACTGGCCATACAAGATTTAATTTTCTGCTCTCACCAGCTAAATAACTGAAACTTAAGTACCTCTATTCTTTATAAGTGTACACTATATATATATGTCTGTCTATCTACTCACCAATTTTAGGGGCAGTTTCAAAACCAATATAAAAAGTAGTTGTAAATAGTCTCTTCACATCATTTTCATTTTCATTAGTTATTATTCCTTGCTCCTTCAAGAGATTTGTATGATCTGTTTCTAAACTGCCTTCTTCTACAGTAAAAGAACGACTTTGAATTGTACCTCCCTTAATTACATCAGCTATTTCATCAGCTGTCAAGCAATAATGAATCTTATCAACGCCTTTAACATAAGGATGTGCCAAAGTAATCATGTCAACTAATTCCATCTTTAATACTAATTGACGTAATTTAGCCTCTACTAAACCAGACCAAGTTAATTGTGATTCTGCTGACTCTGATGAGGATGTAATTTGTAAATAGTGTTTGTACGCATTAAAGAAGTTACTTTTTGTAAATAAATCTTTCCATTTTGCTTGTCCTTCGAATATTTTATTTGTTATTTCAACACCCAATTTAAATTCGTTCATCATGATGTGTCTAGTTGAATCTGTTACATTATGTGTAGCACACATTGATGGATAAGCAGGTGTAATGATTGGCATACGATGGCTCCTATCTGCTGGATAAAGCTAAAATAATTAAAATAATAAATATCTTTGATATGCATATATTTTTTAATATAAATGTATGTCTACCTTTGGATTCCATACACGAACTTGAAGTGGACCATCTTCTAAGTGACGAAGTAAGACGGGCTGAGGCCATCTCCATCTTGACATGATGAAAAAAAATCTATTCACAATGTATGCAGCACAAGCATTAGGATAAAGTTGACAAATACGTGCAATTAACATGGCCCAAGCAACACCACCTAAAAAACCCATCACATTACTATAGATGCAGCGACTTTTAGCCCATAATTTAATTGTTCGAAGTGCAATTCTGAATGTATTAACATTGGGAACAAGACGCAAAATATCATCTGTTACTCGAGAACCGTTCAAACTACGTACGCAACGTTCATCTAAACTTTTGAGAATATTATTGTCTGCTAATTCTAAGTCATCAGGAACTCGTGCAATGGCTAATCGGGCACAGATGAAATCAATCTAATTCTATAATGTTAATCAAAATGTTACTCTGTTTTTTTTTTTTCTGAAGAAATAAATGATAGTTACAGGAATGCCAGAGAAGTGCATTTTAATAACTGGAACGTAAGCATCTGGAACAGCTGCGATTTCAGTCACTTCTGATCTTGCTTTTAGCATATCATACATAATTGTAAAAAAATGTTCTCTTTCCACATGTTTTGGGAATACACATAATGTATCGATATCAGCGCCTAATATAGATTCATAGTTTATAAATTATAATATAAATATACTAATTTAAATAATACCTGCACCATGGACACCAAGTCTATAACTACCATAAGTAAAAATCTTTCCACCTGCTTCTCTTGCAAGTGAATCTGGGAAACCTTTTAATTTACTAACTTTATAAACAAATTCTTTAACTATTTTATCTAATTTCCCTAATACTACTACTCTAAAAAAAATATAAAAAAAAAGTTAGCAAGTTCTGTTGAAACTGTCATTATTCTTTAAATAAATAAAAAAACCTTTTTTGTGCTTCTTGTTCACTTTCAAATAAACCATAATCACGAAGTGTTTGTATTAACTCATCAGTCAATTTAAGTTGCTGTTCAGTAGGAGGATCTGTGGAAATAGGAGGTGTAATTCCATAATTTTGTGGCTGTGTCTGTGGTTGTTGTTGCTGTCCTTGGTTCATTTACTTGCAAATAAAAAAAAACACAGTAGTAGATAATTTAAAATAAAATGTAACAGAGAGAAAGAAGAGGAGGAAAAAAAATAAAAATATAAAAAGTGACTGTGCATACTATTTTTGACTATAAAAATATGCAAGCTATGTTCCCCTTATTTTTCTTGCTTGTAATATAGTAAATATCTCATATTTTTAAATAAAAGATTTATTAATTCATGCCATCATATTATTATGATTGAATATTTTTTTTTATTAAATAAAATTTTTAAAGCTCATTTGAGCACGCAGTAAAATAACATTATATTGCCCAGTGTCCAGGTCAGATCAAAAAAAGGAAAAAAGGAACAGAGAACTGTATCTTCAGTAAATACTGTATAACTATTTAATCAAGTTAGGAGAAGCCTTATCATGGTGCAGGTAATCAAGTTCAAAGAGTATAGATCAACGAATAATCCGTATAAAAGTAGAGAAGCTGTTTTGTGCAATAAATGGTTTTTTATCTTTGTTGGGAAAGTGATTGGGCAGAAAAGATAAAGGATCAGTCTCAGCAATAGGCATTTGTAGTCAACGGTGCATATTTAAATAGACGGTAGCATCAAACTGAGTGAGATTATCATTTGGATAGAAGAGGCATAGTTTTGAAATATTACCAGGCAATCAACCGAGACACTAGCATAGAGCACGGCTACGTTCAGCTTGACTCATAAGCAACTAAAGAATAGGATTAAGGGTAGGAACTGGACGACCAGGCGGATAAATGGGATCCCAAGTTACTAGGCTTCAACCCCTATAACAGTGGCTATCTTATCTTCAAAAGACTTCAAATTTGCTAATTTATCCAAAACAGATAAAGATAATGAAGCCATCAGAATTTAACATAGTCGCTCGATGAGAGAGTTCTTTCCAAACTTTAGGCCCACTTCACCTCACTCCCATCATCCAAAACGCAATCCTTAAGAATGGAGATATATCGTCTCAACCTTGGGAAAGATTTTTCATAAAATCTACGCCTTTAATAAAGGTACTTCTACTTCCTCCTCCCTCTCTTCATTTCTACCTATGCAGTCAGAATAGTTTCTGCTCACATTTGAGATTACTCTTTCTTCCTCCTTTTGCTTTCTTTAACCTCTTGTCTCTTAAAATGGGGGGGGGTTTTTTAGATCCTTTTTCCTTTTTGAACTGGCTCGGACAACAGAATAAAAATTTTATTACTACTATATGCTGCTCATTTGAGGTTGTTTTATTTTATTAATAATGTATTGAACTGCTATAAAAGTCAAATTTATTATAACCGGAGTTTATTATTATTAGTAAAATTAAAAGAAGGACCTAACCTATTCCTTTTTTTATGTTTATTATTATTAATTATATAAAATGAAAGCTTTTTCGTCTTCTGTATTAGCTGCAGCCACTGCTTCATTATTTTTAATATGCACAGTATCTGCACAATTTGATAATGAAGTGTCTCTTGACTTTTTTGATGTTGATATCGAAGAGTAAATAATATTTATTATCATATGTACAATTATTTTATTTTATTTATTTATTTATTTTTAACACACGTTATATAATAGGTCGGAAGACATTGGTTTTACTGAGGCAAGGAATGGGTTCCCTCCTTGTAATGGTTTTCCAGAATATAGAAAGATACCTATTAATCAAGCATTTTATCTGGGTGCGCATGATGCTGGTTCAGATGCATTTAGTACTGCTACATCCTGTCACTCTACTCAATCCAATGACGTTTCTCAGATGCTTCAAGATGGTAAATATAAAACTCTACATTACTTTACAAATATTTACACTATTGTATATAGGTATTCGATACTTGGATTTTAATTTATGTAAAAAGTAAAATAAGAAAAGTACTTGTAGTATACTATTCATTGATAGATGACATACTTTTTTTTTTTCTTTTAGTCAAGATGATATGACTGTTTGTTCTAGTTTTGATGGTACACCTTCAACGACCACTTTTAAAGATATTTTAGAAAAGATCTTTTTATTTGCAAGAGAAAACGTTGAACAGTTTTTTATTCTTAATATCAGATCAGAGAATGTTGCCGAACCTATCAATATAAAAGAACTTGAGACGACGATTGATAAAATTTGTAAATTTCATACTGAACACACTGTTGGTACAGATGAATTTGTTGAAAAAGAGGTAAGACAAACACATCATTTTTTTTGCTGCATATATCTCATATTATTATTATATATATGATTCTATTTAGTGCCCTTTTATTTATACGCATACTCCTGGAAAGGGCCATTGGCCAAGTATGGGTGAACTTGTTAATTTTGACCCTGATATGGCTCAATGGGAAGGTGATGGTGAGCTTGTAGGTGTTCGTACAAAATTTATGATAACTGCTTCAAGCGATGTTATTTCAACACCTGGTTATAAATCTGCTTATATTACATCCAGCTTTTGGAGATCTTTACCAAAGGAAAAGGAAAATTTGAAAAAGGAACTTCAAAAGGTATGTAGAATTCCTGCTGGTGGTATTGGTTTAGAGCTTCATAGCACCTCATCCACATGTGTTCAGGATGATATTACACCTGACATGTTAGAAGATTTACTATTAAGTCGTTCAGGTTGCAATCTGAATGACTCTCCTTTAAATACTTTCTTTACGTTCATTTCAATTGATCATTATGATAAGCATTTGCCTTATTTACAAGAGCTTGAAAGACGTATGATGGATGTTAATTATGCTAAATGGAATGGCAATTATGAGTTGCTAGCTCCTTCTGTCTTTACAACTAAAGATAAAAAAGTTGCAAGAGATGAGCTTTAATATATTTATATATAAATAAATACATATCATTAAAATCTGGCATGTTTATTTTTATTTCCTTTTTTTTTTTTTTCAAAAACTAATACTATATTTCGATATGGCTTAATCTTTGTGCATGAGCTATACAGATAGATTAAATTAGAGAGGAGTTCTTTCAAGTTATTATACTTACTATCTCTTCGCCATTGAGCTTCACACTGTATACCATGTGGACACATTTCTCTTATATCTATTATATAATTAAAATTAGTTTTAATATTGTGTATATGTATATAAAAAAAAAAGGCATTTTATTATTATTACTTTCAATTGAACCGTCCCTAATAATATGCTTCCAGTAACCATAAAATTGTCCGTTAACGATAGTAGCCAAGCATGTGTAGCATGCTCGTAAATGTTGTGAAGGTTTAATTCCTTCTTGCTCAATTCGATCATAGTAGTCCTCCTCTTCACTATCATCTTCACATTCATCTAAAACTTCTGAGCCTGGTAATAAACGAGTATTGTAGACTTGTAAACCTAATTGTGTCATTCTCCTAACTATAGCTAGACACAAAGAGAGAAAAATAAGCTTATTTGCCACCAGGTAATATATATGTATATATATTACAAGAAGTATAAATGCTTTCATCTAAATAATAAAGACATGTATTCCACGCTTCTGTCCAAGAAATATTATTTTCGTTTAAATATTGTTTCAATAACTGTATTTCAGCTTTATTTAAATGTCCTTCTTCTTTCATTTCAATTGAATCTAAATTCTCTAGCCAGCTTTCTATATCAGTTATATCTACAGATGTAATATATAAGCGAATGGTAACGATATTATTGATAAGTTACCATTTAGAATATAAAGCTTTGCTGCAATAGATCTGTTTTTACACTTCCAATATTCATCACATGCAACAACACCACAAAAATTACAACATTGGTTTAAAGCAGGTTCATTTTCATTCAATCCCCTTGCTGGCATATATTCTCCACAATAACCACATAAAATATGTCCAAATCCATCCTGTTCGTCATCTGTAATAGGTATTGGACAGGTAAATCCATTCTCATTCCCTTGTATACATGAGCGACATGTCTTTTTTGTGTGATTATTAAAAGCATGAGTGTAACTGAATAAAAAGAGAAAATTAATTTAAACAAATGGATTTTTTTTTTTTTTTTTTTTTTTTTTTTACTCTCGAACAGATACTGAAGAAGAGGACGATGGCTCCTCAATAAGGTTAGAGTTTTGTATATTTATGTCATTTAAATCTTTAGCTGTTGCTGCTGTATGGTTTTGTTGTTGTTGTCCTATATTTTTGGTCATTAACTCCTCTTGATTTTTATTTGCTGACGACTGGGATTTTATTGCCTTCTGAAGAATATCAATCACATTTTGGATAGAAAAGTTATTTGTAAATTTATTAACAGTACCACGACAAATAGGACAATTAAATGCGTCATTTTCTTCATTGGTTTTTGGAAGGCATGATATACAATCTAAACAAAGAGTGTGCAGGCAAGGTATTAATGCCTGTGGTTTATCATACATATCCTGACATAAAACTATTATCCAACATAATTATTCATTTATGAAGTAGTATAAACAAATTAATAATATATAATGTTACCGCAAGTCAATTCATCTCTTAATTCAGACTATTGTTTGAAGTATAAAATAAAATGAATGTCGAATGTTAGATGAGCTTATTATAAATGTTAAGCTTACAATTTTTTTTTTCTCTCTTTCTTACATACAGTCATTAGTTGGTAATCATTCATTATGTGGAAAATGAACTGGTTTTATTAAATGTTAAGATAAAAAAAAATAACAAACAAGAACTTTTTCACTTTTTTGTGTTCTTCTCTTGTCTCCTGAAAATCAAATAATGCTGAAGGATAATTATCCACATATGCGGGGATTTAAAAAGTCAACAGTCTTTATATTTATGATTTCCTCTAAAATTCACTTTATCTTGTCGTCTAGAAAGAAATTTTTGATGATATTGTACAATGGCACAGATCTATTTACTATTCAAACAACATAACTAATGGTTTTCTAATAAAATAGTTAAGCATATTAAGATTATCTCATAAATATAACTGGGGTAAAATCATTTAAAACAGCTTCTTGTCTTGAGAATGGGATGTGATGGAACGTAAAGAGAAAATAAAGATAGAAGAAAAATAAAAGAGAAAGAGAAAGAGAACAAAAGGAAGTATAGTTTGAGACTGTTTTTATTCAATAAAAAATAAAGAAGGTTAAAAGAAAGTTAAAGAAAGAAGTTCAAGATTATTTTGTGTCTACACAACTGCTTGTATTTATACTAGTGAATCCTGAATCAAAGAAATTAAAAATAGCTGTCAAAGAACATGAGTCATGAAATAGTGTTAGTATTCAGATATACATTGTGTTGATTCAAGAGACTGATCTATGGATTATCTATTGGGTGTTATAATGATCTGATCAAGTTTTAAATAAAAAATTTATTGTTTAATCTGAGTATATGTTCCTGATATCTTTTATGTTTTATTTTATTGGATCAAAGACGACCTGAATCCTTTAACAAGGTTATAAAAATAAATATTTAGAAATGATACGATGTCTTATAATTGATACATCTAGACAATTGGATGTCAATAAGTTTTATATTATTTACAAGATGTTATATACAGAGTTTTATTTCATATTCAGGCTTATATTTTATCCTCTATTATGTAATTCATCTATTATAATATTACTTATGATTATATCCAGAGCTTGTTCTATAACAAATATGTCTAGCTGCAACAATACCAGTTATTTATGAGTTACTATCATAATCATTGTATAAGATTTCATTACTTAACAATATTCAATATTATCAATGTATATATGATATGTATCACTCAAGAACAATTATGTAATTGAATATACTGTCATGGTTGTAAGATTTATAACTTAATTCAATAAGATAAATAGTCATAATAGAATACATAGTGCATTTGTATAATAATTCTCTCTATAAACATATTTAGTATATTTACCCTTGTATAGAAAAATAACTAATTAATAAAAAGTCCTATATCTAAAAATACACTTTCTTCTATTATTGTTCTGCTGAATATAAATTTATAAAAATAACTTTATACAAGTTAAACTGGGGTAAACTAAGAATAATACAAATACGCGTAATAATTGATTCTACTCAGAATACACGTATTAGTTATAAAAATAAATATATACTAAAGACATGAATCTATAATTATAACTCTTAGTAATCCTTCTATAATTATATTATCAAATACAATTTGTTATATTTTTTGTCTTCTTATTACTCATCATCCTTATTCACAAAATATATAAATACTCTTACATTATTCACCCTTATTTTGTATAACTTATAACTAATAACAATACTTGTATTGAATTAACTTTTAATAAACTTATTGACAAGTCTCAACGTACTTCTTTTGTCTTATCTTCTTTTATTTTATTTCTTTTATTTAATTAATTAAACCTACCTAAACCACAACATATACCAGTCATAATCCTATTTGAATTATGTATATAATTATTATTATTGCTCAAACATACTAACAATGACTATTATTAAAAACTGAGTGTAGAATGAACATTATGCTGTGAAGTACAATATACTAGTTTTATGTGAATAACCTCTTTATTATGTAATAAATGATGGTTTATTTCTGTTAATTTAGTTATAAAGACGACTACAATCATAACAAATATTATATTCTTGAAACTTATTAATTATAATATAAAATGATAAATAAAATATGTCTTGCATTAGATACTAATAAATGATATCACTAACACAAAAGATATATCTATATTGAATAACCTTCATAATACTTTTGTTTTTGTTTTTTTTTTCCTGTATGATATATCATAAACTAGCTTTAGGAAATATTGAATAAAATGTAGTAAATTATATCTCTATAGCAATCACATTTATTTATTTTTTTTAAACTATAGTGCACTAAATAAAGATTACGTTAAATTTATATATAAATAAAATGAGATATACATTCAATCAAGAACATAGACAAAAATTTCTACTTGATTTAAACAATATAATTCCAAAAACAGTGATGAAACAAAATAAAACGTCAGAAGTATTTTGGATTTTGATTGGTGCGGACTTAAAATCCACTGGAGATAAAAGTCTACTTTTACAATTGTGAAAGTAGACTGAAAGGTGACCTTTCATTAAAGTTTCAGTATACTTTCACAATTGTAAAAGGTGACCTTTCACAATGATGCCATTAGACCAAGTCAGTCTACTTTTACAATTGTAAAAGTAGACATTTTACAATTGTGAAAGTAGACTGAAAGTAGACCTTTTACAATTGTGAAACTATACTGAAAGTAGACCTTTTACAATCATGAAAGTTCACCTTTTACAAAATTTTGCTTCATAGCTCAAAGCTTCTATTGGATTACGCTTCTTTAATCTTCGTCATTCCTTTACGTTTTTTTACTCTTATTGGCCTTTACATTCAAATTAAACGTTTGCTTATTCGTTATATTATGATACATTTTAGACTTCTTTAAAATACAGTAGATAATGGAGCTTATATTCTTTTTCAAAATACGATTTTATTTATTTTCGTTTATTATTTCCTTTTACGATATATAAAATATTATATTATTATATACTATAAAACGCGTAAAAAAATATATAAAAAAATACATAAAAAAATACATAAAAAATAGATAAAAAATATATAAAAAATATTTAAAAAAATGTATATAAAAATGTATCCAAAAAAATAGAATAAATACGCCATGGAAAGGACCGAGATAACGCGTAATAGAGTCATTAAGAGGACCATAGATAGCTTCTTTCATAATAGAATTCTTCCTATAATAAAATAAAATACGATTTAGTCAATGAAAAAACAAATAAATTATATTTTAGTTTCTTACCATTAGAAAAGAAGTTATCATTTCTTTACACGTTAACGGCCACCAAAGCAGAATAGTTTTTTTTTCACTTACCTAAATAAAAGATAAGAAAGATTAATAAATATTTTACGCGTTTAAAATAATAATTAGTATGCTTATTATATTATTTACCTTTTATTTGTAATCGGTCACCACAAGAGAAAAGGCTATAAAGATAAACCTTTAACGCCTAAACAAAAAAAAAGTTTAGTTGATGTTATCATTAAAACAACTTTAGTAAGATATAAAGATATATTTATGTTATGTTTACCTTATCTTTATTATTTACGTATTTTATATAATTCGCTATTAGTCATTATAAAAGGCAAAACGCCAAAGATTCAAAGTATACAGTAAAACTATTTGAAAAAAAAAAAGATATTGATTAGAATATAGTTTTTTTTTTTCTTTAAATATAAAGAGCTAACCATGTTCATTACATGTTCGCCGGGGATAATCAAACCGTGCTAAGTTACTTACCAATTGGATTGTATATCATCTCAAGTCATTTATCCTAAGTACTAATTCAAAAAAAAGAAAAAAGAAAAAAAGGAAAACAAGAAGGAAAAAAAAAGAAACAAGTAAAAAGAAATAAAGTAAAAATTTTTTAGAAACAAAAAGTCTTATTAAAGCATTTGTATAAGCTGACAAAGAAGTCTTTCATTTATGTATTCTATCGCCGAAGTAATTATATAACAATTTCCAAAGTCATATACAAAGCATACTATATAAAAAAAAGTTAGCATAAATAGCTTACACAGAAGTTATTATAACAATACTATTTCTTTTAATAACTAATACATACTTTCAACCATATATTTATCTTCTAAATATTCTAATCCAATAAAATTAATGTCATTACCATTGTCAGCAATCGACTCTTCATTTGCATTATAGACATCTTTAGTGCGATGACAAAAAAAAAAGAAAAAAAAAAACGAACAGCAGTGGTTATTTTTATAATTCAAAATAAAAAAAAAAAGCTAGCGTGATTACATTTATTAATTGTAACATCTGCAATGAATACTTATTATTGTTGTTTACTATGTTCATTGGTAATTGCATCTTCAAGACTCTTATCAATTTTTAATGAATATATGAATATAGATAAAGATAGTATGTCTGTAAACAACCTTATATCTAAGTCTACTTTGAGAACAAGTTAATCATTTCCATTCACATTGATCTTTGTTTAATTAAACAGACATGTTGCAATGAATTTATAAATTTATAAGTTGAGATGTTAATAATCAGTATAAGATAATAAAAAAAGGAGAAAATATTTTTTTTACAGATAACTAAATTTATTGCTGTAGTTAAAACTTATATATGCAGTAAAAAATTCCCTTTCATTTTACTTATCTTTACGAAAAATAAATAAATAAATTACTAACAATCGGATGATGCATCTTTCATTTGAAAAATAATAAATAGTTTTATTATTTTTAAATACTTTAGCAGGGGTATATTTTAATTTTTCCATC
Source organism: Cokeromyces recurvatus (assembly GCF_025118155.1). Classification (NCBI taxonomy): domain Eukaryota; kingdom Fungi; phylum Mucoromycota; class Mucoromycetes; order Mucorales; family Mucoraceae; genus Cokeromyces; species Cokeromyces recurvatus. Next base: position 69,559 of record NW_026251418.1, on the reverse strand, counting down.
TACATTCAAGTTGATTTTGGAATGGCAATTAGACATTTTGACATTATGTTCAACAAAAAAAAAAAAAAAAATATTAAGTACGACAAATTAATCTTACTAGATAAAATAACTTATTGTAAAGTAATAATATAAGTTTGATTTTAACAATTGACATTATACATAACTCATTACTGTACATGTTGACTTGAATTTTTATTATTTTTTTAATAAATTTTTTTTGAAAAAGTTAAATAATTTGACCTTTTCTTAAAAAAAGACTTATTACAACTTTACATTTTAAACATTCATCTTGAATGAATTATTGCTATTATTATTATTTTTTCAACTTCTTTTGAATTCAGAATATAAAATTTTTGTCCAATAAAATTTGAAGTAAAAAAAAATCGGGATTCTAAATTTATTTTCTAGTAAAAAAGACTATACCCAAAAAATTGTTATATTTTTTAACCATTAAACAAATCTTTAAATGCTAATATCTCTATCAATTCTTAACCAAATAAAAAAATTTTAACATATTCGAAATGAGCAAATTTTTCTCTTTCATTTGGTATAAAAATTTTTTAAAACTTCCAATTTTCAATTTTCGATTGTAAAAGGTCACCTTTTACAATTGTGACTGGGTCACCTTTTACAAACTTTTACAATTGTAAAAGTAGACTTTATTTGCAGTGTCCGGAAAAAATCGAATAGAGTTGTATAATATTTTCAAAATTTAATCCCTGTCGTTTCTTGACTTCTTGAGATACAAAAGAGTAAAACTTTAGACGGTATTAAACAAAAAATAACAAAGAATATAATTAAGTTTTTATAATATTTATTGATTGTCTTCTTGATTTTCTCATGTTGTCAATTGATTATGCCGACGTTTTCTATCTTCACAAATCATGCATAACTTCGACTTCTTCTTTCTCACGTCGGACTCCTTTACTGATGGTTTAAATCTTCTCTTATTCAGTCTATTTATTCTGAACGGCAGATTATATTCCACTTCTATTGGCTGCGTATCTACTTCATTGCTAATGAACTGGACATCCCACAAGAAGGGGATATGGTGTAGTGGCTATCACATTCGCTTTGCATGCGAAAGGCCCCGGGTTCAACTCCCGGTGTCTCCACATTTTTTTCAACATTTCAAAATTTTCGTATATGCCGTAAGGAGTTTACATTATTATTTTTGTTAATTTGAATATTAGAAAATGCTGTTGCTATTTCAATAATAATAGTAGTACTATATTTTATACTAATACTATAATGAAATACAAGTGTTTGTAATCGTTTGAAAATAGTTCATAGTATGACTACTAGCTATTTGTTTAATCAATAATTTATTATTTTTCTTCTTAATTAAAGCGTATGTATAATAATTATTCAAATTCGAACAAACAATTTACATATATTTAAAATAGTATATTACTTTATAAAAGTGGAGAAGAATAGTAAAAGGAGGAAATACAATTAAGAAAATTATATAATGCGTATAATATATATATAAGGATATGGTAGTCATATATAAACATATATGTTCGGAAGATGCTTTAACAATAATAATAATACGCATACATATAAGTATATAGATTATCTATATGTATGTGTTGTATGTGCTTGTATTATATCTTTTTTTTTTTTCGTTCTATTATTACAATGATAATCCAAAACAATATAAGAGTACATCATACAAAGTATTGACCCCCATTGCCACCCATCCTTGAGTTATTCATACCATTTCTAATATTGGAGAATGGAGCAAAACGATCTTGATCTGGTACAGCATCAAATATTTTGAATTTTGTTTCATTCTCATTTACTTCCATTATTGAAGCAACATTACCGCATCGGTAACAATAATTAGGTGCTGACCAAACTGTTACTAACTGATCTTTAGGAAACATATATTTATAGCCTTCTTGTACTAATTGATGTGCTCTAGCAATAAGTGATAATCCATTGATATGATTAAACTAAAAAATATATACACATATAAGTATTATGATAAACACTATACACAATATTACATTACCTCACTTGTTACTTTGCCACCAAATAACCAACCGGCTCCTCTAGGGCTCACAGCCCAAGTATCTATATCTTCAGGATCAGACCACATTAAATCACAAAATGAACCTTCATGAGGAATTTCTTGTAAACGATGTATGGTTCTTATTTGATCAAGTGTTTTCACGTCAGGTGATAATCCTCCATGAACACATAAAATAGTTCCATCGATGATCTAATAATAAGAACAGTTAATACTTATTACTTTCATCATTTATAATTAGCATTTACAGCAGCCAATGTTAGATAGTCAAATACTGAACAACAATATTTCCACACATTCGCTGTACCATATTTTGTTTGACATTCATCTTGTTTTAAATATAATGTAAGCATACGTTTCGTAAAAAAAAAAGGAAAAAAAAAAAAGAGAGAGAGAGATTTACCATAAAAACCATATACTTGAGTTATCTGTCTACTTTCATGATTACCCCTTAACAATGTAATTTTATTTGGATATCTTTTAAAAACAAAAATGTTAGTTGCATTACTATTTTATTCAGTTTATGTGTACGTTACTTTGCTTTCAAGGCCATCAAGAGTGTAAAAGTCTCCAAACTGAAATATCCACGATCTACGTAATCACCCTAAATATCATTTATCCATTAATGTCTATTTTTTTTTCTTTCTATTGATTTACTATACTTGCCATAAAAATATAATTAGTGTCTTTAATATCACCACCGACGTTAAATAGTTCTAAAAGATCATAGAATTGACCTAAAACAATGTAATGAATAAAAAAGTAAAATAGTAACATTATTTTACAAAATTTACCGTGTATGTCACCACATACAGTTACTGGTGATTGAACTGGCTGGATATTGGATTCTTCCATCAATAGCTCTTTTACCTTTTAAATAGTATAAATATATATATATAATTTAGCATTTCATTCTAAAGATCTTGCAATGCATATAAAAGATCTAACGCGCCGAATTATAAATATGTGTATTACAAGGCCATCTTTTATACTACATATAACCCTCTCTCTTACATCTTTTTTTTTTTTCTGTATATTTATATAATTTTTACCATTTCACATAATTTCTTAATATCATGTTCAGGTAAATATTCACATCTACGGACAGTTTCTAACCATTCATCTGGATTTCCCATTATATATTATGTATGTATGTATGTATGTATGTATATGTGTGTATATATATATGTATGTATATATAGTATGGATGACTATAAAAAATATGCAACTTTTGTTTATTTTAGTTGCGAAAGAAGAAGTATGCTAATGATAGTGTATATTTATATTAAAAAAAAAAAGGGTTTATTGTTATTTTTTATTATTATTTTAATTGGCGAATGTACAGATACCCTTCCCTCCCCTCCAAATAATTGTAGTAAATGGTATTTTAAATGACCGCATGTTTATTAAAAAGAGATGCACTATCTAAATCTAGCACCTAAAAAAACGGTAATTTATTATAGCTGTAACTTCAAAGAAAATAAAATAAAATAATTCTACTATTTCAGAGGCCAAGCTTAATGGAAAATGTCTACATTTTCAATGAATTGATTGTATATATGTGTATAGGTATGTGTATAGGTATGTATATATATTTTTAAGAACAGCAGATGCTATTATTAAAAACGAATATAAACTTTTATTCTAATAATTATTCTAAATGTGATATAGAAGAAAACGCCTTTTTATTTAAGGCATCAAACCCATAATCAATATCATTTAAGATAGCAGTTTGGAAAGCTGCAACCATAGGAGTAACTGGGAAATGAAATAGAATTAAAATAGATTGTAGGCATTTCTATAAATATAAATGTATATTATCCTTACCTGAGACATATTTATTCATTAAAGCCCATTTATCTGTGCCTGGTAAACCATCTGGTTTATTATGGTTTGCTGTAAAATCAGGGGAAAATATAAATCGATTTTTTCCTATTTTGTCCTCAACTCTTTTAAATAAGGAACCGTAATTTGTCTTGTGAAAATCAGTAATATGAATAGGACAACGATATTCGACCATAGGAATATTAACGTTATACATCACATTTTCGGGCCATGGAATATGATCGTTATCAGAGAGGCTGTATAAATGTTCAATAATATCACTGGCTGTTTCACAACAATTCTTTATACATTCTGGTCTTTGATTACAGAAACAGAATGAGACTGACACTGCTTTTTGCTTATTTAAAACACCTTCCCTATATGTATTAATGATAAGTACGACTTCATTCTTCTTCATTAAATGCACACAAGTCATTTACATAGCTGCACCCACTGTTCCTGAAGCAAGCGTAAATATACTACAAAATGAGATAAAATAAAATAAATCATTTAGCTAGTCAGCTTCTTTATAATTTTAAACATTATTTACTTTGAAAAGTTTCTACCAAAATTGGGACCACTTATAACCAGATCAAATTCTTCGTCTTTAAATAAATGATTTAATGCAATATTAACACATGTAGCTGGTGTGCCACTTAACTGTTATTCACTAGTCATGTTAATTTGAAATAGTATACATCTTTAAATCAACTAATAGGTTATACCAAATAAAAATCATTATCATTTTCTTTTTCAATCGTTATTTCTTTTGTCTTTCTATTGTAGTAACGTAACTGAACTTCTTCTGTAATCATAAATGATTTAGCAATCCAAGACTTTTGACTATCAGGTAAGCAAACCCTATAAAATAACACATAGAATCATTCTGTCTATCAAAAAAAAAAAAAAAAATACTAAAAGAATTTACCTAACATCCCAACCAAGCTTTTCTAAATGCTCAATAAAAGGTAAAATAAAGGGTGACTCCTTAAGACTTGGTGGTCCTAACAAAGTTTTTTCCTTTTTAACATAAAAGTTATACACAAAACACAACCAACTTTATTGTACCATCATCATTTGATATTAAAACTTTCATAATTCAGTTACAAATAAAAAAAAAAAGAGAGGCTGTCAATTTTTTTTTTTCTTACATTTGTTTTACTTTTTTTTTTTTAACACTGAAACATGTTTTTGTTATTAATGAAAAAATTCATCCGACAACAAAAAAAAAAGTTATTATTATGTAATAAAGTATATGTAATAAAATAATAAAAATTAACATGCACATCCATTTGCTTCATTGCTTGGCGTATTCAAATTAATTTTTTGCACTATTTTTATACAAAGAAGGTGGTTAATATGCTATTATATAATAAATAAGCTGTTTGAATTCTTTACTTGAATCTTTTTGTTCATTAAAATTACTTCCATCAATACCAGGTAAAGCTTGTGCAATCTTTCTAAATAAAGTTTTGATCTAGGAGAGAAATAATAATTAATAGTTCATTTCTTATTTTATTTTTTTTCTATAAATAAATTACATTATGTCCTGCTTTTGCACTTGTCTCTATAAACATCACGTTTAATTCTTTTGCTTTCTTCTCTGCATCTTCAATTGCAACTTCTCTATATATCAAGTAATGAGAAGACCTTTTTCTTTTCTTTTCCTCTGTTTATTCAATAGATCATACCTCTTTTCACTTAGGTCAGATTTGTTTCCTACAAGCACAATGATAACATCGTCACCTCTTTCTGCTCTAACATCATCTATCCATTTCGATGTATTCATAAATGATTGACGATCTATATATATTTATATATTCTAGTTAATACTATTGAATTTAATATATTATTTATTTAATATATTTATTACTTGAAATATCATAAACAATTACAGCAACAGAGGAATCGCGAATGTAACTAGGAATCAAGCTACGAAAACGTTCCTATCCATAATACAGATAAATGAATTATAGACCATTGTTATATACTATTTAATATATAAATTACTTGTCCAGCAGTATCCCCTATAGAATTAAATTAGTATATATATATGTATATATAAAATCATCCATGATTTTATTTCATCAACTTACATAATTGTAATCGAACAGTTTTGTCCTCCAAATACATTGTTTTAGACAAAAAGTCAATACCGATAGTTGCCTTTTTTTTTTAAAAAAAATGTAAGAAAATAAATAACAAAAAAAGAACAAAGTATGCATCTTAATTAACTCACTTGGTATGTATTATCAAAGGTATCATACATAAAGCGTGTAATAAGCGATGTTTTACCAACTATAATATCATTTAATTAAAAAAAAAAAAGGAAAATCTCAGTGGTAAATAAATAAATAAATCAGCTTACCACTTTGTTCTCCAAGAAAGACTAGCTTATATTTTCTTAGAGGGCTGCTGAATTCTGTACTTGTCATCATGTGTGCAATGTATAATAATTATTTCGAGATGTAAACAAGAAATAAATTACTGCACTGAGGTTTCTCTCGGGAGTTTGAAAATTTATTCATTTATTTATTTAAAAAAAATATGTAAGCTCGGGTTAAAGAAGCCTAATTCATTGGGGGAGGGGAATACACATATACATATATGCATATACATATACATACACATATACATACACATACACGTATGTACATATACAAATACACATTTTACTTTATTTTTTAATTTTATTCAATGAAAAGCTAGATTATTGTTGGCTATGTTTTTAAGCACATAAATGTATTTGTATATAAGTAATTAAGCTTTTTTTTTTTTTTTTTTTTTTTTTTTTTTTTCTCTTTTATTGCTTTCTTGATTCATATGCTTCAGTTGCCCATTTTGCCATATCAACATTAATATCCTCATATTTTTTAATAAATGGGTGTTCTAATAAATCAGCATAAGTAGGTCTTTTCACTGGATCTTTTCGAAGACAAGAGGCAACAAAGTCACGCGCCTCAGGTGAGAAATGATCAGCTGGTAATGAAGGTGGCTCATCATCAATAATAGCCTTTAATTGCGCAAACATATTATCATATTTATAAGGATAATGCCCAATTGCCATTTCAACAAGTGAAATACCTAATGACCAAACATCAGATGAAACTGAGTAAGTATTAGCTGTCTTGATACGTTCAGGCTAATAAAAATTATCATGAGTTCCTTTATATATAAATATTTAGCTCTCCCTAATAGACAACTTACAGCCATATAGCTTTGGCAGCCAATATTTGTTTTGGCTAATGATTTTTCTAATTGACCTGATACACCAAAATCACATAGCTTCACTTGTCCTTTTAAATTTGCAAGCACATTTGTAGGTTTTACATCTATTCACATTCATGAGCAAAAATAAAAAAAAAAAGTGTTACAAATGCTTTCTAAATCTTGAATACCTCTATGAATAATTGATAGCTCATCTTTAAGGAATTTTAAGCCTTTAACCATCTATTAGATGCATAAATGAATGCATACATGTACAACACACATCAATATATACTTACTGAAGTGGCAATTTTTGCCAAAACATCTTCGGGTACACCTTTACCATATAATTTATCAAGAGATCCTGCATCCATATATTCCATACAATAATATACACATGATTCAATAAAGAATGCACCATAAAATTCAACGATAAATTCTCCAGAACTTTTATGTAAAATGTCTAATTCCATTAGAATCTGATGTAACTTTGTCTCATCTAATTCTAAACGAATTTCCTATTCATATATCAAGCTTAGCATGAAGATTGAAATAATAATAATAATGATAAAAAGATAAATTAATATGCATAGTGTAAATTTACCTTCATTGCCATTGTAACATTCGTCACACGATGCTTTACTTTTTGTACAGTGCCATATTGTCCTTTACCAAGTTCTTCTTGTAAAATAAGATCGTCCATTTTGATAGCAAAACTACTACCATTACTAAAATCAACACCATCGGCATGAATAATAGCTTTTCCTGCAAAGTTTAATTTACCAGAAGGATCGCTATATATATGTGTGGGTGGGTAAAGTATGAGGATCAGAATTATATAACAAAATCCTAAAAAAAATATATATATATTTTCTTTACACATATTTTGAAAAGTTGGCGAAAGGTGTTTGTTCGGGCTTTGGTGAAAGACCCAATTGGGATAGATTCAAGCCTGGTTTTCCCATTCTTCCAGGAGGACCTTGTCTACCACGCAAACCACCTGATAATGGTCCCCGTAGTCCACCAGCACTGCTACTACTACCACTACTACTGCTATGATTGCTATTTATACTACTCATACTACTATTACTATGACCTGACAAGGGTGGTAATCCACTAGGTCGACTCATGGGTGGTAATACTGAGCGACCTTGTAATCTAGGTGGCATAGGTCGTGGCGGCATCATTCTTGGGCTTGCAGTAGACATGGTCGATTTATTACTGCTGTTATTTTCTTCATTTTCTTTTTTATCAATTGATAATGCTGAAAGTGACTTGTCAAGATTCATATTATTGTTATTGTTATTATTATTATTGTTATATATCGAATTATAATAAAATATTATCTATTTATTATTTGTAATAATTATAGAAATATACAACTTGTGAAATAAAAAAAAAAAAAAAAAAAGGGGGGGAGGAAAGAAAAAAAAAAAAGCACAAAATGTAGTTTGTTAAGCACGATACTTTCAACAGTGACGTATTAACCAAACTACGACTAACCAATCATGATCCAATAAATTAGAATGAAGAGCAGATTTAAGCTTTTTTTTTATTACCCATCTTTCATTTTAACTATATTGAGGATAAATAGACCTTAAGTAGTACTTGTTTAAAATAGTAGAATAGATTCTAAAAAAAAAAAGGAAAAAAAGTTTAGTACGTGTTTCAAAGTAAAAGCATTATCTCCCTCAGGTATTGCCATTACCAATATTTATTTAGTCTTCGTTTTGTATTATGATGAAAGAAATAAAAGCTATTAGAAATTTATACAAGATTGACTAATGTTAAGCGAGAAAAAAGGGTAATTCCTAATAGAAGAGTTAACTAATCTAAAGAAAAACTCCAATTATTAAATATAAGAATCACCTTCCTTTATAAAAGATCTTTGTTTAATGGAATGGTTATAAAGTGAATCCTTATTTAATTATCCTTTATAGCTTTACTTCTTTCTTCTGTGCTTAAAACTCTGACAGATTTGAAATCTTTTGTTTTCAAAAGATACAAGTTTTTGATAAATGAATGTTCATTAATAATATCCTGCATTTTATCGTTAAATAATAGCCTTTAATATTGAGGCTATGAACAACTAACAAAGAAGACACGATGATAGAGAAATAGTATATTACTGCTATTCTACAGCATAATGAGAGTTTTCTTCTATTGATAAATCCCAGTGTAGACATTTCACTTTAATAATAGTCAAATCTCATATAGGTTCATCTGTCTTAATAAAGCTTTAGATTTACTTGAATATCTATCCTTTGTCCTCTGCTATAGATAACACGTCATTACATACATATTTTAATGCCGTTGGATAGAAATGTGAATGAATAATACTAACAAACGTTTTATTTAAATTTCAAAGTACAAATACTGTCATTTTGTGTTCTATCGATAACGAGAAGATCAAGTCCAACTAGTTTATAAATAGACTGAACAGCTTCTTCTTCTGAAAAGTGATGCTGTTTTGCATAATTTTGAATAAATTCAGTTAAATCCATTAAAGTCATATTATTATTCGAGTATAATTGAAGTAAAATAGTTGTCAAGACATTGGCTTCTTCGTTTACTTTAAAGAAGTTCGTATTGATTTCTTTATTATCTGGAAATAGTTCATTAAATATTTCCAGATTAACAACAGTTGGACGGCTATCATCATTATTGTGTTGTATAATAAAATCTAATAATTTTTTGTAGACATCCCTAACAAAACATTTCATTTAAGCCCTTGCCATGATAAAATAAAATAAAATACACTATCAAATACCTTGCTGATTGTTCTTGTTTTTCTTCTGAGTGGATTTTGTTTAATTCCGTTAGATAAGATTGTATCTCTGCTTGTATCGTTTCAAATAGTTTATTCAAATTACTTGTTTCTGTACTCGGTGACTCATCAATATTCGAATCATATAATAGTTTATCAATTCTTGCTTTAAATCCTATACTTATATCTCTAATATTTAATGTATCTGAACGATCATTTGATGTATTGTTTTCTAGTAAGGACTCTATTTTTGACTCTAATATATAATATACATAGATAAGTATCTTTATCATGCTAGTAGTCCTTATTATTTATTGATTTTTTACCGTAATCCGCAATCTTTTCTCTTTCTTCAATAATCTCCTTTTCTAATTTTCGTATTTCCTCATCAACAATATCTGTTGTATTTATTACCGATCTCCTATGATTGAATTTCATAAGTCTTAAAGTACGTCTCATTTCGGCTTGCTCTTCTTTTTTATCCTGTATTTGTCTAAGCTAAACACTGTCTCATTTAGATACATGCAGTCGCTTTTTTTTTGTCTGTTCATTACCTGATTTTTTTTTTGCTGTAATTCTCTATCATATCTTTCTATTAATGCTTTTTCCTCATTAATTCTAGAGTCATTGTAAGCGTCAATAGTATCTTGACTATCAATATTCATATGTGTAGCATCAATATTCTTTAATTTCTCAATTTCTGCAACAGTCTGTAATATAAAGAATGAATCTTTATCATTCACATTTTTCCTTTTTTTTTTCGAAAGAAATTTATTATTACCTGTTTATAAGTTTCATTTAAATAATCTAAATTCGTTTGTTGTTCTTCATTGATGCGAATATTTTTCTCAATTCTTTCTTTGATACCAAGAATATTACTAAATAAATTTTCAATTAAATCGTGTTGTCAATAATTGCTTATGTTTTACCAAATTTGATTCATTGCATTTGCTGTTTTTAATATTTTTTCAATATTTTCTCGTTCTATATTTGATAATCCACTTACTAATTCTTGTTTCATTCTAAAAGGAAAAAAAAAAAAAGTAAATGTTGAGTAAAGGGGTATATTATCTTTGTTTTTTTTTTTTCTTTCTTTTAATTCTAAATAAACCTTGCCGTAATTGGCTCGCCTGCACATGCTGCTGCAAGTTTGATTTCAGATGGTTCTGCATCTCTTAAAAAGATTCTTTTCTTTGAAAATAAATCAGTAGCTACACTATTTGAACCTTGCCGTAATTGAATGGATGCAATGTTTCTAGAATGGGTAATGAGCGCATCCAATTGTTCTTGAAGTGACATTAAATCTGCTTAAGAAAGAAAGCATAAAAAAAAAAAAGAAAAAAAAATGTTTAATTTCCTGATTTACTTTATTTTTCAAATAATTTAAATAAAAGTTTAGAATTTTTTGAAATAAAAATAAAAATTAATTGAAATATCAATTAGAGTTATTAGAAAAAAATAAAGAAATTATTTGAAAAAAAAAAGAAGGTACACTCTATTTCTTTATATTCTTTATATTTCATGAATGATAAGTTTTCTTGACCTTAATTTATATTTTATCAGTTTTCACTTTATTAGTTGAATATAATGAAACCTAATTGTTCTCTTGGTTGAAAATTATCATCAGAATCTTCTAGGAGTTCATCATAGTTGGATCTTTCTTTGGTAGTAGTAGTAGCAAGTTTGGAAAGAGTTTTACTCGCTATTACAAAGACACCACGAGTGTGCATACCATTAAGTAATCCTTTCCCTATTCTGTTACATACCTCTTTTTTATGAGTGACCCTCTCTTCTTTAGGGTCAGGGGGGAATTTCCCTTTACGTTTCATACTATGATAGCTATAATAAGTAGAGAAAAAGAAAGAAGAAATGATATAAATAAAAATTTTGCGGTTTTTATAAGCAGGCTTCGATATATTAAATGTTATCTGTTGTAATTATTATAAAATATAAGGTCAAAACAAACCCTTTTGATACTGAATAATCACATACAGAACCCATAAAACAGTTTCAATTGTATTATTAGGCAGTCAGTTTTATTCTTTGAGTGAAGAAAGTATGTGGTTATAGTATCTTTAGAAAGTAAACGAATATCTAGTTGTTTAACTTGACTTCATTTTTTTTTTCAATTAATTACGTTTCTCTTTGCAAATAAATGGAATTTCTATTTCAAATAACTTGAACTTCTATTTCAAATAATTTGGAAAAAAACAGCAATAAAAAAAGGTCACACATGTCACTTTTTTTTTTTTTTTTTTTTTTTTTTTTTTTTTTTTTTTATTACTCCTGAAGAATGTTATTCAAATTTTCTTTTATTACAATATTATATGATAGATATACAAAAAGTTAAATTTATAGAAAAAAGTTCTTGACATCATTTGCGCCAAAAGGCTCACTACATGTGGGACATCTTCGTTGACGTGTCTCTAATCTTGCATCAATACAATTCTTACAAAATGTATGCATACATCGAATCAATATATGTGTTCTCACTCTTTGTCGACACGTACTACACTTCAACAATGTCTATAAAGTATCATTAGTTTTAGATTAGCTTGCTTTATATAAATATATTTGCGATTTTTTTTTTTTTACCCTTAGTTCTTCACATTCATCTATCAGTTGCTGTTCTGCTGGATTGTCACCTTGAGATATTTTGTCCCATTTTTTTTTCATCTTTTCATAATTTTCTTCTAATTGCGTTTGAAGATGCTTTTCTTCTTCTAATAATTTTGTCTTTTCTTTCAAGGTTTTTTGAAGCTGTTTCATTTTTGTATTTTAATACGTAAAAGATGAACAGAAATTTATTTTTAACTTACTTCATTTAACATGAGCTCATTGCGATCAATTGAAATTCGATAATCCTCACATAAATGATTAATATCTTCCAAGTCTGTTCTATCTTCTTCTATATTTTTGTACAATTTTCGAATTTCACCTTCTTTTAAATGCTATTAAATAATTAAAAAAAAAAATAAGCATACTAAAATGTAATATATACATGTGTATTTTACCACTTGATATTCGAGTGCCTTTTCTTTCTCTTCTAATTGTTTAATTAAATCTTGTTGTTTTTCGTTTGTTATACGCAAAGAAGCAACGGCAGAAATTTGTTTTTCTTTAGCTGACATCAAAGAAGAAAATGTTTGTGCATATTTTGATTTCTAATACAAGGGGCATGTATAAATTACACTTTCACAATTAATTTAAATAGATACTCACCTCTGCTTGTAATTTTAACGCCTGTTCTCGCTTTTGCCCTAGATCAAATACTTTTTTGCTTTGCTGCTCTTCTAATTTACCATAAATACCAGCAACACGGTCAATTTCTTCTAATAAATGACCTTCATTCTTTTCTAGGCATTCAATCATGAGAGTCGATTTGTTTGATTCCTCTAGCAATGCATCATATGAACTGATTAAAGGAGATGACTTCCATTTCTGTAATTGTTCCTTCAAAGTATCGATTGAGGTTAAATAAGAAGGTGGTGAAGTTGTTTGATTTTCAATCATTTCTAGTGCTTGTATTACTATTTGCATATGTCTAACAAATCGACATGTTAAGCAACAGCAATCATAAATAATAGGTATATACATATACATATATATATAACTTACTTTATATTACTTTTCATTTCATTAAATGTAATTACTTCCTTTGTCATCTCTTGTTCAGCCTTTAATTTTGCAATACGACTCTCAAGTACACTAATCCTCATCTTTCCTTGATTTGCAAACGCAATTATCTTTTCTTGCGCTTCCTTTTCACGACTTTCTTTTGCCTTCTGATCTTCTAACAATATCTGGAAATGATCTCGTTGATTCCTGATACGATTCAGGTCATTCTCAAGTCGATGCATTTCTGAATCAAGAGCCATACCTTGTGCTATCTTTTCAGACTTGACCTGTTCAATCAATTGTTGTCGGGAGGCTGATATTTTATCCATCTCTCGTTCAATCTCTGTACGTCGTTGTTCTAGATGATAACAGCGGTCACGATAATGTTCAATAGATAACTTGAGTGTTTTGACATATTCTGTTTCCGCCATTCGGTCTTCACTCATTGTAAAGAGTGATAAGAGTCGCTCTTCATCTCTTAAAAGTAATTGTCGATCTCTTTTTAGATTTTCAAATTCTTGTTCTCTAGCTGCTAAAATAAGTTTATGTTCCTTTAATTGTGCTTCTATTGCTTCTTGTGTCATAGAGGGCTATATTATTATTTTAACCATACTGTAAAATAAATAGTATAGTATAGTATAATATGTATATGATTCTGGGTTTACCTCGTTAGCTATACTACCTTCCTTGCTTAATGTCAATTCTTGTGCATTTGAAACCTTTGCTACCACATCAGTCCCACTCTCTTGTTTACTACTAGAACCTGCCAAATTTCCTAACCCACCAAAACTTAATGCGGCTACTAATTTACTCTTGGCTCGATCTTGTCGTTTACAAGCCATATTTAACTCCTCTACACAACTTTCTAGACGCTCTACTGCTGAATTTACTTCCGTCTTAGCCATCTTGATATGACCCTCAATAAGATTTGTTTGCTCTAATAAAATATCCAATACCTTTTGTAAATCCATCATAGCATCTTGACCTCTTTTGTAAGAAGCTTGCAGATCAGTGACCTCTGCTTTAAGCCAATCAGAGACAATTACACACTTTAACATGATGTCATCTTCAAGGCGATATTTTCTTTCAATCAGCTCTGCTTGTTGATTCCAACTTTCGAGTCGAGTTAATGCCTTTGTGCCAATTTCCTTAATAATATTTTGATTACGATAACACCAATCTTTTTGTTGATCTATAGTTAATTTACGAACAGGTAATTCTATTTTTTTTTTTTGTTTAAAAAAAAATGAATATGCATTATATTTCTTTTTAACAGTTCAATTTTATACCTGGTGGTTCTGGTAATTCAACACCAATCAATATTTTAGCCATAAAAACAATTTCAGCTTGAATCTAATATAACGAAATTAACTCTAGAATCAAGGTCAATTTTATTGTAATTACCAAACCCCAATCAATTCGTAATAAACTTTGTTGTATCTCTTTATCCAAAAATTTTTCTTTTATTGCATTATGCTGTGTCTCTAGATTATTAGCTTCATCCTTAAAAAAAAAGAAAAGAAAAAGACAGAGTAAATAAAACCATGACCATTTAAATTGTGCATAAAGCTTACCTTTGCTAGACGCATGTGCTGTAATAATTCTTCTTTTGTATAATCATCTATTCTTTCCTATTTTATATTTTTAACTATTTATTCTTGAACTATTATATTTTAATTTACCGGATACTCAATTAGTTTAACAACTGATTTAGCTGCCATTTTCATTACTTGCTCAGTCTCATCATTGGTATATTGTTGTTGTTGCTGTTGTTGCTGTTGTTGCTGTTGTTGTTGTTGTTGTTGCTGTTGTTGTTGTTGTTGTTGTTGCTGTTGTTGTTGTTGCTGTTGTTGTTGCTGTTGTTGTTGCTGTTGTTGTTGCTGTTGTTGCTGTTGTTGTTGCTGTTGGATAGCATTATTAAATGAGCTTGTAAATCGTTTCTTTAATGGAGGACGAGAAGGTGGTAATGTAGATGTTGATGAAGTTTCTCCAACCTCATCAATTGCACGTAATCTTTTTTTCGATGTATCCATTATTTGTATAAGATATTATAAATTATGAAAAAAAAAAGAAAGAAGAAACGATATTTACATATTTATTTATTTCAATGTTTTATATTTGAAAAAATATTTTTTTTTTTTTTTTGACTCAGTACAATTTTTAGTTGGTTAGTGCATAGTTTTGTTTAGCAGTGTAGAATAGTAATGCTTGCGGGTATCTAGTCAATAGTAAGAAAGAATTTGCTGTATGATGTAGATAACTTGTCATTACAGCCTTTTACAGTTTTAACAAAAGATCATGACTTTGTATAAACCATCTCTTCAAGAGAAGCAAAAAAAAAAAAAAAAAAAAAACTGATGGAAGAGGAAGATATCGTTTGTATTACAGCATAACATTCACTCTACACCTGTTCAATTTTTACTAGCATAAACTAACAAACAATGTATTATGACTGTTATTTATTGTCATAATGATAGTTATAGCTAGAATATTCACTATGAATTATCATCAACACATTATTGCTCTTTGCTCTAGAAATAACGATTTATTATAACAGCAACAGCTCAGGGAATATGAATAATACTACTGTGTGTAAACATACTAAGGAAAATTGGAAATTTTAGGACAATGTATTCTTAAGAAGCTTGCTGGTTTTGCTTATCTCTGGATATATATGATTGCAAACGATTTTTTTTTCCTTCGAATTTTATGACTCGTTATCTCTTTTTGTTTGGTGGTCATCTATCTCCATCATTGAAATGAATACTATTTGCGGAGTATGAAGATTAAAGAAGATGTGAATTCCCTTGAATCAAAAAATGTCAAATTTTTTTTTATCTTTTTTTTTTTTTTTTTTTTATAATAATAATAATAAAAATAAAAATTACGTTCCTAGAAGAATGCGAGCTGTTATCCAAAGAGTTACCAAAGCCAGTGTTACAGGTAAAAAAAAAATAATAACAAATGAGAGGAGAGAGAAAGAGGAAAAAGAAAAGAAAAAAAAAAAGCCCTTTTATTTAAACAAAACCAAAAAAAAAATTGTATAGTGGATAACAAAGTGATCAGTTCCATTCAAAAAGGTCTTTGCGTCCTTCTTGGAATTGGAACAGATGATACAGAAAAGGACATTGACTATATGGTGAATAAAATACTCAATATACGAGTATTTAATGAGAATGATATTATGTGGAAAAAGGGTGTTAAAGACGCTGGCTTAGAGTTATTATGTGTCTCTCAATTTACACTCCAGGCTCAAACCATAAAGGGAAATAAACCTGATTTTCATAGAGCTATGAAATCTGAAAGCGCAAAGGAAATGTATGCATTATTCCTTGAAAAATTAGGAAAGGCTTATGATCCATCAAAAATTAAAGGTAAGTGTGCCTATTTTTTTCAAATTTATGTATATATTGAGCCTCACTTTTTTTTTCTTTCCTTCCTATTAGATGGTGAATTTGGAGCCATGATGCTTGTTGATATTTCAAATGATGGTAATCGTTTTTATAATTGATTTATTAGATGCATTTCATTAACACTTTTTGTTTATTAGGACCTGTTACTCTAGAATTAGACTCTAGAAAATTTACTTATGACTCATAATTAATTTATTAAATATTTTTATATATATTTTTTTTTGCTATTATTGGACAATATATACATCAATAATAAAGACCTTAAAAATCATCTTCATCATCTTGGAAACGCATGTCATTTGTTCTATATGATTCTAAAAAGCTAGGGACCTCTTGAGCACATTCAATAAGTAACTTTGTCAAGTCTCTAGCAATTGCAGAATTACGATGATTATAAAAACTTGTAGCAAGACCAGCGTTACCAACACGAGCAGTACGACCAATACGATGGATATATTCATCAATATTGGGTGGCATATCATAATTAATGACATGCATCACATTTTTGACATCGATACCACGAGCAACGACAGCAGTAGCAACAAGAATAGGACAAGTACCTGCTTTAAAGGCAAGAAGAGCATCTTCACGTTCCATTTGACTTCGGTCGCCATGAATAGAGGTAGTAGGTAATTTATGATCGAAAAGATATTGATCAAGTCTAAGTAATGAAAAAGGTACGTGTTATAATGATGAGAAGATAGAGAGAGATTACATTTCTTCAACTTACGAGTCTGCATTACGTTTTGTATCAACAAAGATTAATGTACGGCAAGGTGGTTGAGAGGTCAAGAGTTGGTATACACGCTCACGTTTATCTTGCTCTTCAACCCATAGAACCTATATTTATTTATTTATTTATTTTTTAGAATGACTTGACTGTTATCTATCTGCCATTATTTATATACCTTTTGAGTGATATCTGTTGTTGTACCTCCAACACGGCCTACCTTTAAGAATAAGAAATTAGGCTTAAGAAAGTCACGAGCCAATCTACGAATCTCTTTAGGAAAAGTAGCACTATACATTAAAGTGATTCTGTTTCTATTCATGCCTAATAATAGAATAGAATGATAGAGATATTAAGCATTTACATGGCAAAACTTTATTTCTTTATTTTGTTTTTATTTACCTTTGCGTTCTACAATTTCACGAATGGATTTTTCAAAGCCCATATCCAACATACGATCCGCTTCATCTAAAACCAAATATCTAAGATGTGATAAATCAATTTTACCACGATCAATAAAATCAAGCAAACGGCCAGGTGCAGCTACTAGAATATCACATCCCTTTTCTAATTCTCTTAACTGACCATTGACACCTGCACCACCATAAACAACACTATCATTATAATATATACATATATATATATAAGCTATATATCGTAACCAACTAACAAGAAGGATAAACTTACCAAGGTCTTAACATACTTCTATAGCAGAACTACATAAGATAGTTAACCTTCAATATATACACATACATATATTTATATGTATATACATGTATAATAACACATTATGTTCAACAATAACTTACACGACGTGCCTCATCAAAGATTTGACAACATAATTCACGAGTAGGAGCAATGATCAAGACTAATGGTCGCGCTTTCCAATGATTACCTTCATGAGGAGCAGGGCGAGAAATAAGTTGAAGTGCCTGTCCAAACAAAGCGGAACAAGTAGGGATAAGAAAAGCAGCTGTTTTACCAGAACCAGTCTGTGCACAAGCCATCAAATCTCTACCTGCTGTCACAATAGAAATACTATGACGCTATTAATATAACATGTTGTCAGTTTTTATATATATATACATATATAAATGTATACAAATGTAGATGCATCTATTATTTACTTGAACAGGAGTAGGTATAATATATCTTGCCAAAGCAACATTTTCTTTCATACAAGGATGCAAGTTGGCATCTTCAAATTTATTAAAACCAGGAGGAGGATTTTCACCAATGACACGAACAGGAATAGTTTCATATTTACTAAAGTTAATGCCTGAATGAACATGATTATCTATACCGAAA
Organism: Cokeromyces recurvatus; assembly: GCF_025118155.1. Lineage (NCBI taxonomy): Eukaryota > Fungi > Mucoromycota > Mucoromycetes > Mucorales > Mucoraceae > Cokeromyces > Cokeromyces recurvatus. Next base: position 50,657 of record NW_026251418.1, on the reverse strand, counting down.
AGTTCTTTTTCTAATTCTTCATCACGTGGTGCAAATCCTTGGGTTAAATATTCATTTTTCCACTCGTATCTTTTTTTCGAAGATCCCCAATTATAATTATTTGGTGTTTTATTCATTGTTTTATTTAAAGATGAAGAATTTTTTAAGAAAAAAAAAAAAAAAGGAATCGGGGGAGATTTTTCCTTTTGCACAAATTATAACAATTTGACTGCTTTTATTATTATTATTATTAATATTTACTATTATCTATTAGATTCAATGTTGTATGCAATACTATCCGCATTAAAAAGTCGATAATGAAATGGTACATTTTTAAGTAAAGGCTCACTTGTTTTCGAGAATTCACCGAGGGTATATAGACGAGAAGCAGAGGAAGGACCTTCTGATATGAAATGCTGTTGATGAAGTTCACATTTTTGACGTCGACTGTTTACGTAAGCTCGCCAACCTTCATCAGCTAAAGCTGTCTTAGAAGTAGTAGCTGCGATTTTACGTAAAAGTAAATAAATTTCTTTAGCCGTTGGTCTATTTTCTGGAAAGGGTTCTAAGCACGCCATTGTCACTTCTTGATACCATCTAGACACACCAGGTACCCATTCAATTCTATAAACATCAGGTGCGGTGGCTAGAATTTCTGGTGTAGGAAATATAACACCAGACACCAACTGCCACATGATTATGCCAAGACTATAAATATCTGATTTTTCAGTATAAATCCCCTTTTCAACTTCAGGTGCAATATAAGGCACCCGACCTATAAAATAAATAAATAATAAAATAAATAAATAAATAAATAAAAAAACTCAGAATAATGAAAATTACAATAACAACAATAATAATATAAAAAAAAAAAAATAAATAAATATACCATAGTGTACTTGTGATGATTTAGTGATGTTTGTTGCTTCATTGATTAAAGCAGAAAATCTAAAGTCAACAAGGAAATAATCATCATTGACATGTACAATATTTTCGGAATGAATATTTCGATGACACATGCCAATGTTGTCATGTAAACTAGCAAGATTAAATGCTAATCGTATAACAATGTCCACAATTGTTGCAAAACTTGTTTTATTTGCCCTTTTGATTTGCCGATTTAAATTACCTTCTTCTGCTAAAGCTAAAACCATCATCAAATCACCCGTATTTTCACACACTGTTATGCCATGAAATAAAAGAGCTGTATTTGCTTTTGCTTGTACAATAAACTATTTAAACAAGATTATGAATATAACAGGGGAAAGAGAGTAATATATATATGTATATGTAATGATTTTTACTTCATTTAAAACTTTTTCATCAACCACCTTTAATGCAACTGCTCTACGTTGTGTACCAAATCTTTTCCCCTTTTCTGGTATATCATACGGTAAAATAATATCAGAAGCATATACAGCTGAAAACCCACCAGCACCCAAAAAGACAAGATCTGAGAAATAACGCCAGGGATACCAATTCATGTAACTTTCTAATCCATGGTCAAAAATGGCCATAAGTGCACTATGACTTGATGGATGAAATGAAGTAATTAATGCTTTCACATCGTCATTAGCAAGTTCTGACAAGCTTTCAAAAGAAATTGCTTTTCTCCAGGGTACTAACCAGTTCTATTTTTTTTTCTTAGATTAACTACTGTTCCTTTTTTTTTTCTTTTTTGTTGATAAAACTTACCCAGTAGTTATCAAATTCTAATTTATTTCTTTTAAATGTACATTTTGTCTTATGATAAAGTTGAGCAATAGCGCCAGTGAGAGATGTATTCAAGCTAATGGCATTATCTTCTTGAGGTAAAAATTCCAAATCAAATTCGGAAGCATAAGCACAAATAAGCTCTTGAATGTCGCTAATGACTTTATAACTTATGTCTGTTTTTAAGATTTGTTGTTCAAGTTTATGATCAGGGTTGTTACGATCTCGGCTGGCGTTATTCATAAGATTTAAAAATGCATAAGCCAAGTTAAAGTGTCTAAATTACAATTTTTAATTTTTATATTTTAAATATTAGAAAAAAAAAAAAAAAAAATGGAGCACACATACGTGAATAATATTAAAATTAAAATTTTCCCTTAAAAAAAAAAAAAAAAAAAAAAAAAAAAAAAAAAAAAAAAAAAGTGTCACAATTATAGCTAAGGATAAAAAAAAATGAAAATCTCAAAATAAACAAATAAACAAAATAAACAAAATAAACAAACAAATAAAATTAAATATTTGACTTTTTTTTTTTTTCATTAATGTAAACCATTATTTTAAACAATTTAGACTTTTTTTTTAAGAAAATCCTTTTTTCCTATTTTACAGTAATTATAACATGCAATAATTATTATTTACAATAGTAGTAAAGTTTACTTACAATGAAAATCATCATGACTTATTACCAAATAATGAAACACAGCAAAACCTTACAGATTATAATTTTGTTATTTATTCTTTCTTTTAAAAATAAAATAAATAAAATAAAATAAAAAGATAAAATATGGCTAATAAAAATAGAAATGAAATAAATTCATAAAATTTATAAAGAGTTTATATTTATAAAAAAATATACACATTTATATAAATGTATATACAAAATATGTAAATTTATAACATTTGACATGTATAATTTAATAGATATTTTAAGAAATTATTGTCATCATGTTACTGTTTCCAAATTTTTTCATAAATTTCAGACACTTATTGATTCGGATTTTTTTTTTATTAGGGTAGACAAGAATTAAAACCCAAAATCTTTTTTTTTTTTTTTTTTTTTTTTTTTTTTTAAAACAAAGTAGAGATAATAAAATTGAGCTTAATATAGAATTTATTATTATCTTTGTGATCACGCTTAGCGATCAGGTTCTAGTCTACTAGTATGGAAATGAATATTATTTTAAGGAAGCTATATATATATATATATATATATAAATGTATCTATATATGTATATCTATGTGTGTGTGTGTTCATGTGTGTGTTCATGTGTACGTACATGTGTGTGCTTGCGTATGTGTTTTCTAATGGTACCAATGGCTGTGAAAGTTTGTGGTAACTTTTTGTGTAGTGCATGCTATTTATCTTTTGATAAAAAAGGGTTCAATATTAGAAATAAACTAATTTTTTACCAGTTAAATCACTAAAGATACAAAAATCCCCGATATAAATGACGCTTTTACCTATGTACTCTGCTTGTTAGTTCGTAACATTATTTGATACTCTGTACTCTGCTTGTTTGTTCGTAACATTATTTGATAAATAGATATATATATATATATATATGAAAGGCTTATTAGCACATCTAGCTGTCATCCTCAAGTGGTAAGAACTCGCGTTTGATCTAAGACAGTACTAATTTTTGCTTAATTGTTGTATTGTATGTAAAAAGGGATGGGGTTGTGGTGATGGATATAACTATAAACATGACTGGTTGAATTTTTCCCTTTTAATGCTATCAATTATTTTTTCAGAAGACAAGCTCCGCATTTATTGATCGATATTTACGATTTATGCATATTTTTTTTTTTTTTTTTTTTGCATTTATAAAAAAAGGAAAACCAAGAAAAAAAGACCCTTCCCCCCCCACTTAGTAAAAAAAAACAAGCTATTACCAGAAAATCGGATAAAATTGAACTGAAATAGGGGTGTGACATCATTTCGTTATAGTAAATTACCCCTTAATGAAATATATTACCTCAAAGTGTGCTAATATAATAATTGATATCTATCTTAACTTCATCATTATGATTTGGTGTGTAACTAACTTATCTATGATTAAATATTAGTTTGCACTAATCGACAACTATACACTTTTATGAAATTCGATTCTTTTTTTTTTCCCGCGAATCATCATAATCAAATACGCGTATTACAAATAACGAATAGAATTTATGTTACTTTATATAGAAAGGTTTTATTACAATATTAACTTGATAAAAAACACGAAACTTAAATCGAATTAGACTTGAAATAATTTGGGGTTGAGAGTTCACTCAGCAACAAAAATTAAAGTAATAAAAAAAAAATACTAATAATAATAAAACTAGAAGAAATACATATTACAGATCTTTGCTGAACAATTCTTTTTTTTTTCAATATAGTCTAACATCAACCAACAAGTGACAATGTCTTTATATATTTTTTCGACGAAAAGAAGGTCTAAAAGAGTCAATTAATGATTATAAACGTGGCTTGCTTTTCATCTTTTATCTTTACATATATAATCATTTAACACATTGAATATATGAATTTAATATATTTTTTTATATCGATAATAATCTAAAGATTAATCATATACATATATGTATAAGAATGTTGTTTATCTAAAAATATCATCGAAACAATTAATAAGCTATAGCCTAGAAGCAAGCAAAATAAGGTAAGCCGTCTAAGAAAAAAAAAATCTTTTATCAAATTAAATTTAAGAAAATGAAACGATAAATGTACACACTAATGTCCCCCCCTTTTTTTTTTTTTTGAAAAGTTCTCGAATTATCCTATTTTAGTAGTATTCAAAATCAAGTATGAATTATGTTCATGCTCAAATAAATTCCTCTCCTTTGGCTTCCACAATTTTAACTTTTTCAATCTTTTTTTTTTTCTCTCTTCAACCTGCAATTTGCATACTAAGTTATACTTGTGACTCTAACAGTAGTATCTATGATTGTAAGAACTGATATTTCCCTTAAAATGATAGGGAAAACGATTTTGGTTTTTTTTTTTTTTTTTTTTTGGATTTCAACTATTGATGTTACACTCTTTGTGCCCAAACCCTGTCTCAATCCACGTTTATATATGGACGTAAACTAGCAAATGACATCAATAATAGAACACACACACACAGTTCCTGAGAAATTTCAGGCTCGCTCGAATTGACCGTAATAGTATTTGAATTGAACAATTTTTATTTTATTTTATTTTATTTTTATTTTTTTTGAAACCGTAAAATACAAAGTTCTTAAAAGTGAAACTCATATCTTTTCTTATAAAATCATAATAAACTGCTGATTTTTTTTCTTTTTAGTTTTAAATTTTCGAAATTAGTTGATCCAGGAATTGCTTAGTATTATTTAATCAAGAGATTTTTTCTACAATTGCTTGGTTAATGAGCCCACATACCCCTTATCGTGGGGGCTTTTTTTTTCTTTTACTGCCTCTGAGTTTGTTTTTTTTTTTTTTTTTTTTTTTTTGTAACTGTTTCTATCACAGTTGAGCTGTTCATTCATGAATATTGCATTTTTTTTTCAATAATTAGCGTAATTTTTATATTTATTTGGGGGGGAGTGGTGGAGAATGGTGAGATACTTTGCCATCATATACAAGACAAAATGGCCTTTCTCTATGATCATATTGATTTATTACAACTAGACTTTTTATTTGGAAAACTATCTTGTTCCCCATTTTCCACCCTTCCTTTGTATCCCTTTTTTTTTTCAAAAATAAATAAATAAATAAATAAATAAATAAATAAATAAATAAAATAAATCATTGTTCCAAATTTGCACGTTTATATATAAAATGTGATAATCTGATATAAATATATAATCATGTGTTTATAAACAACTTATTAATATATATAAAAGTAACCAAGTTATAAATATTGATTGCATACATCTATATGTATAAGAAAAGAAAAAAAAAAGAAAAGAGAGAGGGAGGGACAATGATAGTATATACAGATGGTCTAACAAGTAAATATATAAAAATAATTCAATTACCATCATACTAAAGAACAGTATATACATAGATAAAGGGCTATACATAAAAGAGAAAAAAAAAAAAAAAAAAAAAAAAAAGAAAAGAATAGAATAGTGTCGTACTTTAAAAGAATAATACGATTAAAGAATTTTATTTAAAAAATTAAAAAATGACCAATGAGCACACTGCATTTATATGCTGTTTTGCCCTGGTCAGATCGCTATGGAAAAAAAAAAAGTATGTCGTATATATAGTTTTTTTTTTTCGGTTGAGTTTGGGGGAAAAAAAAAACCTCCCCAAGATATATAGACAACCACAATTTATTATTATTTGCACACATATTATTTTGATGACGCCATTACTTTTGACGGCATCACTATTTCGACGTAATTCTATTGTTCACAATAAAAAAGTGTTGCTGACTTCTACAAGATTTGATTCATCGCACATTTTTGAAGTGAAAAAAAAAAAAGGTCATGTCTAATCTTTCAAAAAGGTATAGACATTTATATTTATTCCTTTTGAAACAATCAAAACTCGTTTCATCTACTGTGTAACGATAGAGTGTTTGCCTTGAGGTGATTGAAGTTTATTCGTCTCAAGTGATGCCAGTTGCTAGTTGGCATGGTTACAAAATGCAAATATGGACTACACTCTATTATGATTCTTTCCCTGTGGTGCATTAAAAAGTGTTCAGTGAAGACGATGTATCGATTGTCGTGTTTATATACATGTATAAAGTGTTGACTAATCCTGTATATATCAAGTGATCTCACATGTATGTACATACAACAACAATTCTGTTTTTACGATCTGACACCATTAAGCCTCATTTATTGTGAATATATAAACTATATTCTTTCCCCTCTTCCTTTTTTTTTTTTTAAGGATCAGAGGAACTTCTACTTTTTTTTTTTTTTTCGTAGTTGGTCTTGTTAATCATTATAGCTAAATAGTTATTTTGAGAATTAAAGGAAGTTTCAATTATTTAAACAATAAATGAGAATGTTTTGTAAATTGGTGCTTTATAAATGATTTTTTTTTTCAATATTTGCAATAATAGTAGGCTTTTATGGAGAATCTATAGAATTGTTTGACTTGAGACAGATGCGAGCATTCTCAAGATATTTTTACTACACTCAGTAAACACATTTGAAAAAAAAAAGGGGGGGGCTTAAGGACAACCTTATTTAATAAACTGCTCCTTCAACCATTGACAAAAAAGAAAACATCCCTTGTGATTTAGAAAACCATCTTTTTGATTATTTAGACATGAAAAATACAAAAACAAGACATATCATTTTCCCTATTCCCCCCTTCTCCTTTTACATCTTTGCTCTAAAGAAGATTAAAGTTAAATAATATATCTATCAAGAGTTTTTTTATTATTATTATAAACATTTTCGCTGACTTGTAAATAAAAAAAAAGATAAAGCAATGTGTCTAAATAAATCATCAAAAGAGCGATACTTTATTGTGACATTTATTTCGGCAAAAGTTGTATGTGTGCCATGAATAGGATGATGGTATATAATTGCTTGTACATGTAGTGTTACATTTATGACGCAGTAGACAAAAGTTGTAATTAATGACATATTTTTATTTAAAAAGAAGAAGACCCGTTTTATGCATACAATGGACAATCTGAGGAAGCATGCTTTGTTGAGCCACAAAAGTAACAGATTTTATTTTCTTTTGAATGATGATATATTATAATGAATGATTTTGAATTATTATTTTTCGATAGTGTTGTTTTAATCATCATGTTATTGTGTATAGAAGAAGAAGAAGATGCGTGTTTAAATAATAATAATAATAATAATAAAATACAAAATTTACATGAAAATTTATTAAATGTATAAGAAAGGAAAAGAAAAACGTTAGAAAAGAAAAAGGATGTGTAAAAAACCCTTTTTATCATTGTTGCTGCTGATTTGTGAAATAAATGAAATAATCATTATTCTCTCGTTAAGGTGTAACAGAACCGAATCAAAATAAAGTGTGGGTCGAGATCGACACAGAGAGAGAAAAAAAAAAGTTATATTGGTAACACATTAAAAAAAATATGTCAATATTACAAAAAAAAAAAAAAAAAAAAAAAAAAAAAAAAAAAATGATAAAATAGGGGTAACATAAAAAGCTGGCATCATCATTTTGTATGTTGAAGCACTTCAAGTTATTATTTAATACTTTATTCTATTTTACCAAAATTTAGTTGAAATAAACTACTGCTACAGTCGATTATAAAATTAGTTGGTATCACTACTAAACATGTGTGTACGTATTGTAAATGAATAGAGTCCAATATATTCTGTAAATATTTCTGTACATGTGTAGATTAAATTAACTGGGTTACATTTGACTTTTTATTTTACTTTCTAGAAATATAAAACTTTATAGTTTATAAATATGGTGTTATGAATGGTTCTTTTTTTTTTTTTTTTTATATAACTGGATAGGCCTTGCTGCTATATCATTTGCGGCTTTTGAAATAAATTTATTATCCTTTCCAAAAGGCTATCCAATGGATAGAAAGTATTTCTTTAAATGTGAACCACTAGTACAGTTGTTAGAAAACATGTTTTGGATTCTCACAATTTAAAAGAGTTATAGTAGCAACAGTATTAGAATTCTTTCGTATGGCAAATTAGTTGTATGTATTTACTCATCTGCTGTCTAAACTAAAATCATACAAGGTTGTGGTTTAATACGTAATTAAATAAAGCTAAAAAGAACTAGACTTTGTATATTCACTTTGCTGTTATCAAAATCCCTACCCAACATACTCGATTGTTTTGCATTAAACCAAAATGTATGTACTGTAGAATCCACTATAGTCGTTCCATTTATATGCCAAATACGAAAAGCTCATAATTTAGTGTCTTTTCTTAAAACTTCTTTAAAGAATTGTTTTTATCGTGTCAACTAGAACTAAATCTATATAGCTACTTATGGATATACTTTGAATAGGTAAAGTAAAGATATGTATTAGTACTTTGGTTAATGTATCACGTTCAATAATAGCATAATAAGCTATATTATAACTAAAAACTAGAGAGCTTGTAATTAAGTTTATATAATGAGGTTCGCTTAATAAAGTAAAATGACCGAGAAGGAGCTTCTTTTTTTTATTATTGTTATTATTACTATTATTAAGGTATTCATCTTAGGTTTGTCTGAAACAACTCATAAGCATAGTAGATTTATTTGATGATCGTAGGACTTGTTCATCTATCAATTATTTATATTCAAATGCTTGTGTTTAGTAAGTAATTCATCTTCAAATTGCTATGTGGTTTGAATAAGTGTAGTAGTTATGTCTTTCCTCATATATCCAATATCAAAAGACCTTAGGAAGTTGAACTTTTTTTTTTTTTTTTTTTTTTTTTTTTTTTTTTTTTTTGCTTACTTTAACGACTATTATATATGATAATCAGAATAGCTTGTAAGTAATCATATTCGTATTATTATTATTATTATTTGCTTCCTTAATGAGTGTTCAACTTTGAGGCTTGTTAAATGTTCATCATAGGCATCAACATCTAGTACTTCTTTAAGTTTTATTTCGTATACTTCTACTCATTACCTCGATATGAATAAATCAAGTTGAATAAAGATTGCTTGAACTAAAATCTTCTTTTTGATCCTTTAGACAGGCTTGTGTATCTATAGTATGAATCAAAGTCTCAAATTCCAAAATCTCAATCTAGTTTTATGTTGTGTAATGGAAACTGCGCGTCTATGACTAAGACTCGTAATATTGCTCAGACATCCGAGATCCCAAATTCCCAAGGTTACAAATCATGAAACTAGAGCAGACTTGTGTAAAAAAAAAAATGTGTACCCATGAAAAAAAAAAAAAAAAAAAAGTGAGAAAGATCATCTAAAGAAAGTTGAAAATCCCAAGTTTTCAAAATCTCGTAAATCTACCGTCTAAGCTTCTCTCCCCTCCCTTCTATATCTTGAAGCTTCATAACTAAAGTATGTTTTGAAGTAAGAGTTATACATATACATATAAATATATATTTTTATCAGGAATTAATATTCTTTACAACCCCTATTTCTGAAAATCTGGCAGGTGTGACAGATTAGGGGAATCACTCTTTTACACTATCAAAAAAAAAAAAAAAGTATGTCACATACTTCAGAAAAAATAGTGTTATATTGAAGAGTACGTATTTCTCTTTGATAAATCTTAGTTTTATCTAATAAAAGTGATAGAAAGATCAACCTAGTGAAACGGAAGACTTTAGTTATATAGTCAGCAGTGTCTGTTTACTCACATTTACCGATTAAATAATCCAATAAAATATCTTTGGAGTTCTAGGATAAGTTGAAAGAATATACTCATTTTGATGCTGATACTTTTAATACATTTCTTTTTTTTTTATACAGGTATTCATTATAATTTTATTCTATCATTGTTCTCAGTTAAGATGAGAAGGGCAGTACATATAATGCGTACAATAAACTAAGACCTTATTCTAAGTAACTTATCAAATCTATGCCTCCCTTTTTTATCTAATATAATTCACAACTCTACAATAGTATCACTTTTTTCTTCTTCTCAATGTTATTTGATGGATATTCTGTAGAAATAGTAATCTAGTAGTAGTAGAAATAGTCATAGTATCTAAAAAAAATAGGATTAGTGCCATTTGCTATTGATCTGATAATATGCTTCCATATACCTAAGAACTATCATTTGCTTGATAATTCATCAAATTAAAACAAACAAAGAAAGAAGCACTTACTTACTTACTTATTTACCAACAAACGTACATTAAGCATCAACCTCTTTCAGTTTGTTTACTTGCGTGATATTTGTATTTCCCCCCCCGTTTATTCAGCCATATTCATGATACTTGTTCATTTTATGCACCAACTCAGAAAAGATAGCCTCAACGTTTTTTTTTTTTTTTTTTTTTTTTTTTTTTTTTTTTTTTGCTTGAATCAATCTTTCAGCTTCTGGTAAAAATTATTAGATGCGGCATTGAAGAAAAGTTCAAAATAAAAGACGAAGAAAAAAAAAGAGAGAGAGAAAGAGAGAAAGAGAGGTTTCTTATATAATGAGTGTTAGATCAAGGTATGAAAAATAGATGGACAGATTGTTTTATCAAACTCTTTTAAAAGAAGGAAATAAGACTAAAGAACTAAGATAATTTAAACAAAGTTAAGGACGTATGTATATTATTTCTAAGATTAAGGATTTGTGCGCTAATCAAGATAATGCTTTGCAGTTTGTTATGATTGTAGATATAAGGTTACTAGCACAATTGCTTACTATTATAATATTTATTATTACTATTATAGTATTACTATTAGTATATAATATATCTACTTGTTATTATCATTACTCCCTTCCCCCCCAAAAAAAAATGGTATATTACTCGTTTAGGTTGTTTTTCTATACAGTATATGTATTCAAGTTGTATTTTACATTAGTTTTGATACGAACTATTACTCTTTCTAAATATTATCATTTGGCTTCTCTTCTATCTCTAGATAGTTAGATTCATATATTTTGTAACAATTTATATAATTTAAGGTTTAATGTTATAATGATATTATTATGTAATTTATTGCTATTCGATTTTATGTCAGGCTGTTATTTTTGCCATCGGCACCTGAGTTATAAAAAAAAAAATGGAAAGAATGATCTGCCTTTGCAAAAGCGTACTGTCACTGGGGGAAGTATAGCATTCAATGATGAAACAAATATAAATTATTCGAGGATTCAATGGTAAAACATAAGTCTGTGCCAGAGAAGAATTGTCTTTATAGGACCATCATAATCTGAATTATAAATATAAGCTTAGTGGTCGAGGCATTTCTTTTTTTTTTTTTTTTTTTTTTTTTTTTTTTTTTTTTTTTTTAGTTGTATTACTAGCTTAATCATGAAGATAGATTCCAAGTAGTTTTACAACATTCTTTAGGAAAATATATGTATATTTTTAAGAATGCTGAATAATTGTAAGCTAAAAATTAAGAATGTGTTTTTTTTTTTTTTTATTTCGGCATATGTTTAAAAGATTTTATGATCATCATATCAAAGTACTTAATTAGCTAGAAGCTTTACCGGATTTAAGTATAAATGAATGATATAACACAAAGAAAATGCTTAATAAATTACATTGATGTAACATAGACTAAGTATATCAGAAATAACTAACTAACATATATTATATATTGAATTTTTAAATTAACGCCTAGTGGAATCGACATAATTAAAAACTTCTTTCATTTTCAGTCAACAAGCCTAATAGTATAAATCTTTGATTGATTGAATCTTGTCGATTGTCTCCAATTACAAGAGTAGTACAAGCTCTTTTCGATCATCGTGACCCGAATTTCAAGTTTTTAGATTAGAACCAACAAGAAAGACAGAGTAGCAATTTCTTGCCTTTATAAAAAAAAAAAAAAAAAAAAAAAAAATAGAGCCAATAATCATATTATAAATCCGAAGCCAGAGATGCTCTTTTTTTGTTTCATCTACGATTAAAGAATAATTTTATTTAAAAAATTAAAAAATGACCAATGAGCACATTAGCATTTATATGCTGCTTTGCCCTGGTCAGATTGCTATATATATATATATATATATGTATGTATGTATGTATATATAAAAAAAAGGAAAGAAAAACCCTTTTGGGATAAAAGGGAAAATGTTAAAGTGTATGTATAAGTGATAATAGTTAACTATCGGAAAATCGTTGTTGTATTGAAAGAAGATGATAGTCAGAGGGTTTAGGGATTTGGGAGTGAAGCTAGATAGTCCATCTCCAAGCAGAATTGCACATATGGAAGGCCAGCGTATGAGCCAGGCATCAATTGATTTTCTCACTTTCTTAGTATGAAATATTGATGGTAATAGATTCAAGAGATAAGAGAACGGATCTTCAATAGATTTGGGCATCTGAAGGTTTATTGTATCCTCAGTTTTTACACTTCAAATTCAGCCAGAAATTAGACGAAAAGAAAAAAAAAATCAGTTTTCGGATGTATGTAAGTTACCTGCATCATACGTTTACTCTATTAGTATTTCCTCCCTCAGAAGAAACGTCGTCGGAAGGCATAGAGCAGATTTTTTTGGAAGTGGAGATGGCGGTGCTTGTTGAAGCACGTTTTGATGTTTCCCTTTTGAATCTAGAGAGGCGACCAAGGACTTGCCTGTGGCTTAACACAATATCTCTAAAATTCAAAACGGTAGCCAAGTCTCTGTTCCAGAGTCGAGAAGGCACTAAACATTTTTGATTTGTACATCTGGCGAAAGAAAATATAAGAAATTGTCTTTTTTTTAAAAGAAAAACAAATAAAATAAAATTGATGTTTACCGTAACAGGCCGTGGCACTCAACTACTGGATGCTTGCCTCGTATATACGGTCGAAGGTTCTTGACATAAGGAAATTTTTTCAACTTCCCATTTTTACATTTGGGGCAGAACGACGACGTCTTGTATTCGTCAAACAAGTATAATTGTAGCCCTTCTTTCTTCAACATCCTCCTCATACCAACACCTCTGATAGGTTCGTGATATTTTGTATTACTGGCGGACCAGTTGCCAAAAACAAGTACACAGTCTTCACCAAATTTTCGCTTTAACGTCTTTGCCAGACGGGCATCTGATTGTTTCCTATTGATATAAGAAGGAAGCTTTATTTTCCTGAAAGGAAGTGATCCAAGATAATCACATCGATAATAGTTTGAAAGTAGATCACTTGCATCCCGTCTTGCTTCTAAATATCTAGAGTACTTCTGGAAATCAACTGTCGAAGTGGAATGCGTAGTCAAGGACTTCTCCAAATCACTGACTATCTTGGGCTTGTTTTGCTGATGAAATTTTCTAAATTTCCTTGAATTTATCTCCTTAGCCCTTTGATTACTGGTGTATCGATATATGAAGCCATCATGTCTTGATTCGCATTTCTCGCCCATGCAAATTAACATATCCCTTCTATCAGGATCTATAAATACGCACTTGTTGGTGGTACGTTGATGCTCTTCGTTGTTCAACTTATCGATGTATTGAAACTCGTTATTATCTGTTTGCAAACGTTTACTGATGTTTTTTGTGCCGCCTTTGCTGGTTTCCTTATTTTGTTTCAATATCGAGGCCCCAACACTATCTGTATGGATCATCCCACGAAACTTGAGTGACTTTGCATCACCTTGATCTTTTAGGGCCTTGCAGGAAATGTTGACGACTTTTCCTCCCAAATAAGGTTTTTATTTAGTTTTGATCTTTGGGAATCTTCCAAAATATTGTTATTCAATATCATAGACTCAATGGTGACATAACATGATATATGAGTTCGCCTTAATGAGAAGCATGCGAATGATTTGGAACCTAAACATTCATATAAATCAGCTAATTTATAATATGCTTTTAAGTGAGCAATAGGATTCGCTTTGCAGTCATAATAAATGTTGTTGTTCTTGAATTTATATTGTAAACTATAAATGCCAACAAAAATCTCGTATATTTGCGATCGCTTCTTCGGTTAACTGATCCACGGTTAAATTTTGGATATTTCCTGAAGCAACTGATAACTTCAATTGAGCGCAAAGTTGTGTTATCTCATTTTCAATGATTTTTTTTTTTAGTCTCTTCTTCGGCCAGTTTTTGCTTTTTCAATATTTTTCTTCTTGCCGCTGTTCTGTCTTTTTGCTGTGTCAGTAAATTTATGAACATCCTTAGCTTATTGCCAAATTGCAGCATGATGTCATTTTTGTAGGCAGTATCTATCTTTGCGCACTCATATACAGCAATTTTGCTGAGAATATTTCAATTCTATGGGGGTATAGCCACATAATCCACAATATTCGTTCAAGTAGTTCTTAATCAAATTTCTAAACCCTGTGATTTTAATTGATTTTGTAGGTAGTAACTTCTTCGTATGTTGCACAAGTGACGAAAAAAAAAAAACTTGTATGTAAAAGTATTTTTTAGCATATTTTTTCGATATCGAATGCTTCACATCTTTTTAATTCACTGATGAATATAAATTTGATTAGAGCAAAAATGTGAATCACAAGTGTGTTTATGGTGCGCACGAGTTTTTTGAACCTTGGGAGGTATTCGGGTTTCCACCCTATCCCAGATATAGAGTTTTTAATCGTTATTACTTTTAAAGGATCCACTTTTAATTACTTATGATAAATAAAAAGAAGAAAGGGTAGGAAGAATAAAAAAATAAATAAATAAATTGACAACTGTCGTATTTGAGATTTGGTTACCTCTTGGTAAACCCCAAGCCTACCCCTTCCATCCAAATGAACTCTTCACACACTCACATAGTTTTTCTTGTTTGCATATGCATATCCGCCTTCAGATACCCAAATCTATTGAAGATCCATTCTCTTATCTCTTGAATCTATTACCATCAACATTTCATACTAAGAAAGTGAGAAAATCAATTGATGCCTGGCTCATACGCTGGCCTTCCATATGTGCAATTCTGCTTGGAGATGGACTATCTAGCTTCACTCCCAAATCCCTAAACCCTCTGACTATCATCTTCTTTCAATACAACAACGATTTTCCGATAGTTAACTATTATCACTTATACATACACTTTAACATTTTCCCTTTTATCCCAAAAGGGTTTTTCTTTCCTTTTTTTTATATATATACATATATATATATACATATATATATAGCAATCTGACCAGGGCAAAGCAGCATATAAATGCTAATGTGCTCATTGGTCATTTTTTAATTTTTTAAATAAAATTATTCTTTAATCGTATAGCTTGCTGGGAGAGTTTTTGTGCTGGATACAACAGCGTCACATACGATATGGTTCCTGTAAATGGCTATTCACATTACTTAACAGCCGCTTGTGTTGAACTCGCTACTACGTACACAAATGCCATTGTAGAAGTTTTTGAATCAAGAGTAAAGTCATATATGATGTATGAGATTTCAAAATTATTCACACAGGTAAATTCGCACAAAATTAGATTATTATTTACAAACTGACCCATTAATTCCATCGCTATTCTAGCAATTTTCATATAAGAAACAGTATTTATAACTATTGCTATCAATGTATCTGCAGTGGTTCGCCAGTCTGGCCCAATGAACTACCTGAAAAGTACAACGATAAAAAAATTAGATATTAACACAATATTACGTGAATTATCGTCAATTGATATGCCCAAGCCTATTACTTTAATAAGTCTGTTTGCCTCTTCTGGAGCCTATATACCCTTCTTAGCCCACATATTAAAAAAAAAGTAAACAATATCATGAAGAATCCCAGAGAAGTCCTGGCAGGCAAGATCAGCAAGATCGTATTTATCTCCCTCGTCTTTTTTTCGTTTTTTCCAGTACCCTCCTTAAAATGGAGGTTCGTATCCATATATGCCAACGCTCTTTCTGTTTTTGCTAGGATTAAATTGCCTACCACTTATGAAGCCAAACTAGAAATGTTCAATACAGTGTTTGATTTCACAAGATTGAAGATAAATAGGCAATTACTATATATTGCTTCTAGTGTTGATGACTCACAATCTAAAATACACAGCTTTCAAGACCTCCAAAACCCGGATAGACAAAAAAAGATCACATTCTCAAATGTCATTAAAACCGATGGATTTTCAGCTGATGTGGTTCTATTGCAAAAAATTACAAACAGTACAGATGAATACAGATGCCTATCTAGTGAAGACGTAGAAATTTTCCAATTGGGAGATGCTATAAAGAATGAAAACTTGGCTGATGTTTCTCTTTGCGGGCTGGATCCCAATCGATATCAGGTTTTTGCTGCTGCTTATGGGGAGGGTGATGAATCCCATCAAACCAGGTGATGCTCTACTAAAGAGTACTATACCGTAACAGGGTCTACAAGACACGCAAAGAGAGAAACAAAAAAAATGTCTCGAGAAAATATAGAGGATATACTTTTCAACATTCCTACAACCAAGACAGCTGTTCTTTCAAACTATTTGCAATACATAACTTATACCCTCTTACATCTAAACAGAATACTAGTATTTAACAACTTCTCAACTACTGAAAGTCGCTTTCACCTATACCAGGGAATTCAAAAGGCCAGACAAGAAATAGCCAATGTCCTCATTAATGGTGGAAAAGAAATACAATAAGGCCAGAAGAAAGAACACAAAGAAGAATAGGAAGAAGAGGAAGAAAAGAAAGAAGAGGAGAGACAAATAAGTTCCCCAGCAGACAAAGTGAGTATACTAGCATCAAAGCAGAGAGACAAACACTATATTCATCAACTATTATTTTAGGAACACCAAGAAGCTTTGGAAGCTCCAACCTTTCAAATACGATAAGAGTAAATTGCCTGTTATAGCTTTCGGAAATGGCATGTTCGGAAAAGATGGTGTACATTTGAAGGGTCTCGGGGTGGGAGTGACAGGAGTTCTTTACAAACAACTCAAAATAAGACAGAAATCAGGGGAACTTTTACTTGCTTCTGTAGATGAGTTCAAGACTTCAAAGGTACAACAAGATTTACCAAAACTGGTCAAAGAATAATTTATTAATACTGTAAATATAGACCTGTCATACATGTCTTCAAACATGCTTGACTGATGCTTACATTGGGTTGCACAGTGTTCAAACTTGCCAAAGTTATAGAATAATGTGGCAACGCGACGTCAACGCGTCAAAAAATATATTCAAGATCTCAAGACAAGTGATTGGTGGTCATGGGCATCCACGAAAGTTCACGAGAGAACAATAGGTCTTGTTTTTTTTTATATCGCCGTCTCGTATACGGTTTCTCTTGTTAAAGAGATTTAGATATTTACAGGTATGCTGTATCTAATTTTTTTTTTTTTTCGTCCAGAAAAAAATCTTATTCTCCTCTCTCCATTTTCGTATTCCTGTCCCAATTTAATTTTTGAATGACCCAATTATTTTTTTATTGGCCCAACCTAGTTTCCCAGACTGTACAATGTAAACATCTTTTGTGTAGGATTCCACTTTTCTGAAATTATGTATTTTCTATCTAATTAATTAAAGGATCTATTTTTTATAAAATGTCCTGCAAGACTGAAAAAGATTGAAACACATGTAGTTATGATAGTATTAGCGTAACTGTGAAGTATTATACTTTGGCTTTTGTTAATCACAAAATACATCTATTGATCAAATGAAACTCTTGACTTTATGAAACCAAGTGTTTGCTCCTCATTCTTTTACCCGAATAATAATTATAAAAAAAGGGGAGGGTACACTTAGATTGCAGACACATTATCATCATCACTGTAATTCAAACATATACAAAGATCTTTAATACTTTATTCAAAATAATAATACATATAATTAAACTCTCTTCAGTGAGGAAATAAAAGACAATACTTTCCAATAGTTCAACTCCTTTTGCACCACTTGTTTCTACCTTAGAATGCTCTCTTAATCAACACATCCTCAAAGATGTCATTATACATTTTAGTCAAAAATAATAATAATAAAATTAATATAAAATAGAAATGCTATACTAACTTTTTGTTTTATTTAAACAATGATCTTTCTTGTCCATTATGATTAAAGTATTTCAGGACAAGATTCATTTAATCAACCCTCGATCATCAGAATATTTTTATTCAATTTTTACTCTTGTTTCAAAGATGACCTGAAAATAATAATAAAAAATTAACTCAAACCGAAGTCTTTTGTTTCAATATAATTTTTACTTGCTGCGTTTCTGAAAGCTTTTTTTTTTTTTTATTTATTTATTTATTTATTTATACATATATATTTATATTTGTATACATATACATATACATATAATATATATATTGTTACTGTTATTGTTATTGTTATTAGACGTATGGAAAAAGCGATAGATACTTTCATAAATAATACAACAGCTTCAATTCCAATTACAGCAGCAGCAGCAGCAAAAACAATCATGACAAATTCTATGTTTAGTTACATTATTAAGGAGAAACCAAAAAAAAATTTAATTGTCCTAAGTAGTGATGAAGAAGATGAAGACATCCTGTCCTTTAATGTTGATCACGAGAATCATCAAAATTTACGACCTACCAAGTTGAGGAAACTAGAAGGTAGTAAAGATGCCCCTATTGCTTTAGATGATTCTGATGATGATGAAGAAGTTATCAATAATAACGTTGATTTAACCGTGGATGATGAAAAGGAAAATCAAGATCAAACTTCTAATCAACAGCTACAGATAAAACATGAGATGATGAACGATCTTCCTGCTCTTTATCCTACATCCTCACAATCTTTTATTACTGATTCCAAATCTATTGAATTAAAACAAGAACAATACGCAACAAGCAGTCAAACAGTATTACCAATTAAGGACGAAGTTATTAGAGAGAATTTACATGAATCTCTTGCTTCTAATAATATAGAAGAACTACCATTTATACCCTCTTCTCTTTCAGAACCTGTACCTGTTACATCACCATCCCCACAATTGCGAAATATACCTCTGTCTAATACTGAAGCTAATTCTATTCCTGCTCCAACCGCAATCGCTGAAAATGAGCTGATTACCGATACTATGAATTTAGAAATTACTACAGAACCAATGGAACTAGTAAGCTTTATCAGATAAAAAAAAAAAAAAAATGTTGTCAATTTATTTACTTATTTTCACCTTTTAGGATGAAGAACAACAAATGATAATAGATACCTTTATACCACCAAATACAGAAAAAATAGAACTCTTACGTATGATGGAAGTATATCTTCAGTCTGTAACTGAACCATCAGTACCTATACCCACATCTAATGCCCTTTTAGAAACACCACGTACTCGTCGTACACGTTCTAGAGATAAACTTCCTAATAACAGCCGCCAGCTTAAGGATTGCCAATCACCCTCACTATCTAATATCCACCAAGTATCTGATACACCATATGTTCCAACATGTGTTTGGTATAATTCAAATTGGGAAGATTGGGCTCAATTAGATGTGGCTGACATCTTGCATTATCCTTTTCAACCTTATGAAGTTGAAATTATAAAGAATTGTGTCAGTAAACAGGTAACAAAGAGAGCAAAGATTGGTAGGGATATGGTTGATTTCTGGCAGTATGTGTCTACTTTATTACCAGGTAGAACACCAACAGAATGTAGATACTTTTGGGCAGATTATCTAGAAGGCAATCATCAAATGTTTAATAAGGCAATCATAGTGAGACGTCATAAAGGTGAGTATCATTCATGTTTGTATTACACATCTATTTTTTATTTATACATATCTATCTATAAAGCTCGACCTAGATATAGATCTCGATGTGAAGTAAAAGCTAAATGCTCCATTGTTGGACGCATGAACACTACAGCAATGAAAGACATTCTTTTAGCTAATATGAAAAGAGAGCAAAAGATCAATCAAGGTAGTGGGGATGCTATTTCTTTAGCTATCTTTAAAGACCCAGCAAAAGGGTAAATATCATGAACCTCTTCTTCTTGTACTTTACTTTGGTTTATTATTAATCTTTATTATTATTATTATTATTAGTATTCGATTGGCGATAGGATCAGTATGTGATGAAAATGTACAATATAATCTACCTGGTAACTTACGATTATGGACCTCGAAAACGAATGACTGCAAATTGCTAAAAGGTCATCGAACTGGGAATACAACAGAAAATAGTACAGACTCACCAGGTAAAAGAAATAATAATAATAAATGAAAGGAATACTTTTTTGATAGCTAATTTATATAAAAATAGCTATTTGGAGGACAGTTACTGATGTCAAAATGTCAAAGGATCAAACCTTAATTTATTCAGCATCCCATGATGGTATTGCAAACATTTGGAGAGCAAGAGATGGTAAACTTGTATCGACATTAAGTAAGTATTAAATATATATGTATGTGTACTTGTAATATATTCAACATCTTGCTTTCTTTCTTAAAAAGAGTACCACTGTAAACCCATTAATCAAATTGCAGTTAATTACGCTTGTAATGAGAATGTATTGGCAACCTGTTCAGATGATGGATCAGCTACAGTATGGAGAATGGATAGATCTGGAAAGAAAGGATCTGGTGTTGCCTGCGAATTGGATCTTGATTTTTATTCGGATCCCCATGTTGATTGTGCTGAATTTGGACATCATGCATCATCCGAGTCATTATTCCTAGGCATCAACAACAAAGATTTAGAACGTCCTGGCTGTGTAAATTATATACATGTGTATAAACGTTTTTTTTCTTTTGCTAATTCTTTATATAGGTGGAAGCGTATAATATTGTTTCAGGTAGATCATGTACACGGTTTGATTCTATGAAAGGTTGTGTTTCTAGTTTAGCTGTATCAAACACAGGGAGATATATTGTTTCTGGAAATTATAATCGATTTGATGATATGTCAGGGGATAAACATATTCACTTGCATGATTTTAGAATTCCTAAAAATGTACGCACATTTCGTTCGGGTCATGCTGATGTCAATGTCGTTGCCATCAGTCCATGTGAACGATTTGTTGCTTCCGGTAATGCAGATAAAGAACAAAGTGAAGTGGTTATATTTGATGTTCGATATCATCAAAGAAAATTGCATATACTCAGTCATAAACGTAAGCCTTTTTTTTTCTTAAAAAAAAAAAAGAAACCATTTAACGTTAATCATATATATTTTTTTTTTCAAATCAAATATAGAATCACCTGAGATTCGATCCTTGATTGCACCCGATTCCAGTATAGGTATTGGTGGTTTATATTGGATGTCAAATAGTCGTACAATTATTACAGGTGGAGGTGATGCAACAGTTAAAGTCTGGAGTATTGAAGGAGCAACACAATTACTAAAAACGTATCCAACATCAAATTGTGTTACTAGTTTAGCTGTAAATGAGGAAACTATGACAGTTGCTGCAGGCGTTGCTGGCGCTGAAGGCATTGTACATGTCTGGCATCCATAAATTCTAAGATATGTATATACATGTACTATATAATCATACCCCCCACACCTACTACCCTCATCTTTATGTGTGCTGTATAATCAGTACATTGAGTTTTTTTTTTTTTTTTTTTATGTTTATATATATAATGTGATATAAATTATTTATTTAATAAATATAGAAAAGCACGATATTACATGAGTAAAATAGTATATACACATAATTGTTTTTTTTCCTTTTCTTTTCTTTTTTATTGAATTATATTATGAAGACTAAATTAATTGGATTTTTTGATAAAATTATTGCTAGTGTCATTTGTAGTACTATCACCTTTTGTACCAGCTAATTTCATATTCTCTATGTTAGAGATATGGGCGTACTTTTGATGATTGTTTACATCATAAGCAGAGCGTGGCTGATCATGCAAGGATTCAATTGTATTAGAGTTATCTTGATGATGATGTTGATCTTTATCAGATGCAAGACCCATCTGACGAAGGGCAGAGGTAGTTTTATCCATGAGAGTTTGAGTGATACCGCCGCTATGATGATCTGAAGAACCCTTTTCTGTATTGTTATTACCATTATCAGAAGTTTGTTTCTCCTTAGGATAATAATGACCATAATCCTTCTTTTCTTGTTGTTGTTGTTGTTGTTGTTGTTGACCAACAATAGCATACCCTGTAGCAGGAGGAGCACTCACGATATGTTGAGGGTGTTCACTATCTCCTATATAAGTATTTTCAGCAGATTGATTGCTTAATGGTTGTTGTACTTGTTGTTCATCAACAACATCCATCAATGGCAAAGGTTCAGCATGATGAGATTGTCTTGACTCTTCTTTGTAGTGTCCAGCAGCAGCAGCAGAGTTGTTGTTGTTGTTGTTGTTGTCATTATCATGACGTTCAGCAACACCTACACCTGTAGCAAATGGAGTTACCCTTTGTTGGGGATGTTGATTATCATGAAAGGAGCGATGTTCCATCGTGTTGTCATGACTTAATGGGATAGCATCTGCATGAGTTGGATCGTATTGCCTCTTCTGATATTGACTACCTGTTGTTGTATCTTGACGATTTCCTACAACAGTAGAGAATCCTGTACCATAGGGAGCGGTGTCATGGGAGGGGTGTTGACTATCATTAAATGATTTGTGAGTTAATGTATTCTTATCTCCAAGAGGTAAGGCATCAGCATGAGACAAACTTTGATTGTTGTTACGGTGTGTTGCATGACCATGACCGTGACCTTGCTCTGGGAGACTATAGCCAGTACCAACAGGAGAGATAGATTGCTTTGGATGTTCATTATTGTTGAAAGCTGCCTTGGTTAAAGGTGTTTGACCTATGGCAGTACAAGGGAACTGACTAGCGTGAACTGGGGGTACACTACGTTTCTGTTGTGGGAAAGTATTGTTGTCGATAGGCTTCTCTCCCTTTTGATCAACAGTATAGTTGAGAGGTAAATTATCCAAATGTAATTTTCCAGTGCCGCCACTATGATCTTTACCACCGGTTGCGGCATGTTGATCTTTGATACCATTATTATCAGCCAGATATTCTTTATCCATAGGAGGCGCTTGATCAACAGTATGATTCAGAGGCAAGTTTTCCATATTCAAATTATTTGTGTTTTCTGTAGTAGTATTGGCTTGATGTTGTTGTTGTTGTTGACTATGATCCCACTTATCTTGGTTGTCATGATGGTGGTAGTCATCGTCTTCTTTATTCTTGTGTTTGCCTAATCCGAAGAGACCACCGATAGCAGCAGCGATACCACTGCCTGCAGCAGCTAGACCCTCTGAACTCATCAAGCCCTTCCCATTTCCTTCATTCTGTTGGGAGGTTGATTTTGTAATAGTATCATCATCATCAGCCTTAGAATCATCCACCGATCTTCCTCTCATCTCATGGCGGCTTCTATCATCAGTAGTACCCACATGACGAGCTGTTAAAGGTCCTTGACTACTTCTACTACTACTAGAGACATCTTTTTCCTGTTGCTTGTTTTTGTCAAGGCCATAATTTGATTCTGTCTTGGGGATTTGACCTTCTTCAATGGTGGTAGAACCTAAATCAGTTCGCTTTTTAGGAGTATTTAATTCAGTTGCAAGGATTCCTGTAGTAGGATGTGATCCGAGAGAAGCATGACCTGCGGGAGAAGAAGTATCATTTGCTGTGATAGCCTTAGAATCAATTCCTTTAGAGTCATGAACAGCGAAAGGAGCGTGTTTATTATCCGACTCCTTTGTTATGTTAGAAGAGGACTTGTGGGTGTTATCGATAGGATTGTCATGAGTACGATCTGATCTCATCGGGTTATTATCAGTAGCAGCGGCGACACGAGGATGAATACCCTGTTGGTTATTGTCTTGATAACTGGGTCGTTCACCATGAATGGAGGGCTCCTGAACATTACGACAGAAGGGGTGCGTTTTATCTTCCACATGCTCCTTTGAGATATTATCATGTGTATGAAAGCAAGGGCTTTGACCATGGATAGCAGGTTCATAGTCACTATTTGTAGCATCCTTGAGGGCAGCAGGAGATGACTTGGCCTTCTTTTGGTTTTCAGAAGAAGAAGAAGGAGGAAGACCTTTTTGAGGCCAAGTACTTGGCATAGACTCATGTTGATTAAAGTCCTTTTCCTGGCTATCTGTATTTGTTCCTAAAAGGGTAGCAGCAGCACCAGAGGCAGCAGCAACAACACCTGAAGCAGCAGCAGAAGCCATATTAGCTAAACTGTTTTTATTGTTGTGTTGTTGTTGTTGTTGCTGATCCTCTTCATGTTCCCTTGTATTAGCCTTACTATCTCGTTCGGTCTTGATATCAGCAGGAACTGTAGAGGAAATGATAGTTGTTGTTGTTGTCTTTACAGGATGAGAACTCAAACCGCCAGAGGAAGCAATTGGGCTAGTATCCTTCATGATGTGAGAATTCTGTTTATTGGCAGAGCTACTACGTCTTTTACCAGCAGAAGGTAAGGTTGTAATCGATCCACGGAAAAGACTATCTTGATCAAGAGAAGAACGAGATTGAGGATGACTTTCAGTAGTAAGAGAATCACCAAAGAAAGTGATATCTTTCTCATGTCTTGAATCACGATTCTGAGCAGGTAAAGCATAGCCATGTTCTTCCTTTTTAGAAAACATGTTCTGTGGAGGAGCGGTTGCTAATTTACCAAGTTCATCCTTCTTCATGTTATTATCATGTTCATGATGATGACGAGAAATCATGTCTTCTGGTCCTCTTTTCAATTCTGAGCTTTGATTCATGGTATATTCTGGATGAAGCATATAACCACCAAAGTCACTGGGATATACATTGACAGGCTCACGCTGAGGTTGAGCAGCAGAAGAAGTAAGGTCATCTACAGTTAATTGTTCAAAACGATCATTTAAATTACGTTGATTATTCAAAGTAGAATCACTATTCCCAATTAAAATGTTAGTATATTTAGAAGGTTTCTTTTTTTCCTTTTTTTTTTTAAAAAAAATAAAATAAAGAGTATAAAGATGATAGACATACATATGGTCATTATCTGAACCTATATCTTGACCTAATTGATTATTGTTTGAAAGAAATTTATTTTGTTGACTCATAATATTAAATAAACTAAATAAAATGGAAGAAATCTATTGTAAAATACAATCAACTTTATATGGGTATATTAGTAAAAAAAAAATGAATAAATTAGGGTTAGCCTCAATTTTTTATACTAATGTTATTTGACATGAAAAACTGTTCAACAACTGATCTACGTTACTTTTACGGTGAAACATTATTCTATACTTGCTTCATTATGATCTAATAGTAGACTAAATAATATACAACAACATAAATAACTTTATTTACATAAATGTATTAGCAAATAATGATGCAAAATTGATCTTTATACTACCATTACCACTGTCAAATTGAGAGTGCTGCATAAATGTTTCAATGATGCCGTAATTAGGATCTAGTTCTACGTAATACAAAAAAAAAAAAAAAAAAAAAAAAAAAAAAAAAAACTACACCATTTAGAATCTCATCAAAGAATTCATCCTATTTCATAAAGTATAATGGAAATTTTTTATTTTATTTTATTTTTTTATTTTATTTTTTTTTTTTTTTTTTTTTTTTTGTTATATTTTTGATTTGTTGTTGAATATTAACAAACTTAAATAATAATAATCACAAAGCCTGCTGTATTAATCATATTTAGTTGTCTAATTTATCATTTATTTTATTTACAAATATCCTAATAAACGTACGTGTTCAAATGCAAAAATTGTTTTTTTTTTTTTTGGCACAGTAAATACTTCCTAGAATAAAGTAGCCGTTATATCCTGAAATAAAAATGACACGGTACTTTATTAATAAAGGTAATAACAAGTTATATTATAATAACAGTACAATTCATATGGACATAAATCAAAGTACTGTTATAAAAGAATTTGCAAAGTAAGATTCTGTTATTATAAAAAGTAGTGGGAAAGATGTATTTTTTTTTTTTTTTTTTTTTTTTGCTACTACTACAAATCTGTATTGTTAGGTTTAAAAAAAAAAACTATATAGAAACCATGAAGAGCATACTTTTTTAATTAAGCTTTAAATCTAAAACTAACAGAATATCCAGCAGCTATTTTCTAGATAAGGTAATATTATAAAAACCTTTTTATGGAACCTTTAAAGGGGAAAAGGTTAGATGTGTTTTACCTTTTTTTTATTTTTTTTTTACAAGACTCTATGAAATTGTTAATATTAATCTCCTCAGTAGTAAGCTATTATAGATATTCGAAAAAAAAAAAAAGAGAGAGAGAGACTATAGCGCGTGTTATTATATGATAATTTGATGACTGTAGCAGTTGTTAATAATAGTTTTGGATATCGGCTGTTAAACATGATTACTGTCTCACTTATTGGCATAAAATGGTTGGTGAAAATAAATGGTAACACATTTGAATATTTTATTAGTTTATTTTTATTTATTTATTTTTTTATTTTATTTTATTTTTTTCTTGTTCTTAACGTAATTGAAAAAAAAAAATGGCTAGATTTAGCATCTCTGCCCTTATTCTTACTGTGCTTCTTGCATTCACAACATTCAGTTATGTTTCTGCTGCTGTTGGCCCTCTTATCACCGATAAGGGTAAAGTTATTTATTTTATTTTTAGTATATGTATTTACGCGTTTCTGTAATAGTTTACTTTGACATTAAACAAGGTGATGAAGATCTCGGTCGTATTGTAATTGGTTTATATGGAAAGACTGTTCCTAAAACTGTCGAAAACTTCAAAACTTTAGCTACTGGTGAAAAAGGCTTTGGTTATAAGGGTTCTACTTTCCATCGTGTCATCAAGGATTTCATGATTCAAGGTGGTGATTTTACTAATGGTGATGGTACCGGTGGAAAGTCTATTTGGGGTGCTAGATTTGCTGATGAAAACTTCAAGTTAAGACACACTGGTCCTGTAAGTTTAATAGATATATACATATATATTTATAACTATAAATTCACTATACTAATTAGTTTATAATTTAAGGGTGTTCTCTCTATGGCTAATGCTGGTCGTGATACAAACGGTTCTCAATTCTTTATTACTACTGTCAAAACTCCTTGGTTGGATGGTAAGCATGTTGTTTTTGGTAAGGTCCTTGAAGGTATGGATGTTGTTACCAAGATTGAAAACTGTGAAAAGGGGTAAGTTTAACTTTGTAAAGAAATAATGAAGACATAAATTGATATCTTTTTCTACATAATAGTTTCCGAGATAAGCCCAAGGTTGATGTTGTTATTGTTGATTCAGGCGCTTTACCTGTTGATGTTGTCGAACATGCTGAATTGTAAATTCTTCTTTTTTTTTTTTTTTTTTTTTTTTTTTTTACATGAAAAAAATAAAAATAAGATAAAATAAAATAGAAAATTCAAGCTTTATAAAGTGTGCCTGAATGAGAATGATTTATGCCCTACAAATTTATAATATAAAAACTTCAATGACCTTTGATCTTAAAAAAAAAAAAAAGAAACGAAATTCATAATTATTAGCAATGAAAATGCAGTATGTATACTGAAGAAACTTTAGAAGGGATAGTAATAGCTTAAATTTTATCAATTGTATGGTTCGTAGCAGATACAATAAATTTTACTGATTGTTAAAAAAATAAACGGAATTTGAAGAAATGGAGTGTGACGATACAATTTTTAATCCTTGATTTTGATTTGTGCGGAGATATTTTGTTAGAATGGGAGGGCGAGAGACAGAGTGTAAAAGGCTATTATCTGTTCAAGACTTCTTGAGTTTCCTTCTCTGCAAATAATATGGGTAAAGAAATCATACACTAACATCCATCCATATACATCCATT
Organism: Cokeromyces recurvatus; assembly: GCF_025118155.1. Taxonomy (NCBI): domain Eukaryota; kingdom Fungi; phylum Mucoromycota; class Mucoromycetes; order Mucorales; family Mucoraceae; genus Cokeromyces; species Cokeromyces recurvatus. Next base: position 22,767 of record NW_026251418.1, on the reverse strand, counting down.
GACTTATCCATCTATTCTTTAATAAAGGTATCAGCCGCGATTCTCGTCACAAGCGCAGCGCCACCGGTGCTAGACGTGCTCAATACAGAAAGAAGAGAAAGTAAGTATTATTATTATTTTTTTTCTTTTTTTTTTTTTACAATTAAGATGTTCAATGAGGATGAAATTCTATGAATGTTATTTGATTGGAAAATTGAGTAAATCGAATCAGCAGTATTTGACACAAGCAAAAACTTTTTATTTTTAATTTAATGTTCTGAAACTCGATAATCGAAACATTCATGATCCTCACTCATTGAATTTGATATACATATAAATAAATATATATATATACATGTGTATTTAAAATAAGATCAACAATGGTTAACCTGTTTCGTTGTTTAGGTTCGAATTAGGTCGTCAAGCCGCCAACACCAAGTTGGGTGCTAAGCGTATTCACCTTGTTCGTGTCCGTGGTGGTAACTTCAAGCGTCGTGCTCTTCGTCTTGAATCTGGTAACTTCTCTTGGGGTTCTGAAGGTATTTCTCGTAAGACTCGTGTCTTGACCGTCGTTTATAATGCTTCCAACAACGAATTGGTCCGTACCAACACTCTCGTTAAGGGTGCTGTCATTCAAATTGATGCTACTCCTTTCCGTCAATGGTATGAAGCTCACTATGCTCTTCCTCTCGGTAAGGCCAAGGCCTCCGAAGCTGTAAGTATTTTAATATAAACAAGAAGGTGATTAAGAATTCCAATATATTAATTTCTTTATTATTATTATAGAAGGCTGAAGAGAATGCTGAGCCTAAGACCATCTCCAAGAAGAAGGCTGCTCGTGCCGCTAACGCTGCTGTCGATCCTCTCTTGAATGATCAATTCAATGCTGGTCGTCTCTATGCTGTCATCTCTTCTCGTCCTGGTCAATCTGGTCGTTGTGACGGTTACATCCTCGAGGGTAAGGAACTCGAATTCTACCTTCGTAAGATCAAGGTAAAGTTATTTTTTTATATATAAATAAGCTTGCATAAAAATGGCAAACTAATATTTATTTATTTTTTCAATGTAGAACAAGAAGCACTAAATTTCCTAGACACATTTATTTTTTCTGTGCTTGATTTATCTTTTTATTCTTTTATAAGAATTAATAAAATTTCTCTTCTGTAAAAAAAAAATAATAATAATAATAATAATAATTTACACGAGTAAAATATTTTTCTAAGTTTTGTTTACAAAGTTTATTTGACCATTATCATATTATCAGTCATAGAATAAATTTACTTAAATTTCGAAAATAAACAAATACAGAATAGCATAATGATTGTGTTGTAGCTGTCAAAATAAATAGTGTTCATAATGTAAAAAGATTTTTTTTTTTATTAAAGCCAATAATGTACCGGACATATTCTATTTCCGACCGGACCATCCTCCACATACAAAATTTTCCGTTAATGTTAATTAAAGTGCAAGTGAAAAAAAAAAAAAAAAAAAGAGCCAAAAAAAGAGCGGCATATAGATAAAGTAAAGTGAATTATAAGTTCTCCCTCTTTTTACTTCGATATCGTCAGACAACACCATGGTAATGATTCTATAAAATAAAAGGACAGGATTAAAAAAAAGAGAGGATTGAAGGATGGAACATGCTTAAGATGAATGGATTGATGAATGGATATAATTTTTTTTTACGACTTCCCAAAAAGAAGATAATGAAAAATGACATTACTAATTAGCTCAAACTCAACATTCAGTAATTTAATTCGATTTGCAAAATAACAGACACTTTGTCTTATTAAGACTGGGATCTGGGTAGACTATTTATTCTAGTTCAATCGATGAAAATAGAAATGATCTTTGAATTTGTACATGTTCCTGACGATCCTACTCTCTTCTTTTTTTTCTTTTTATTCCTTCATCAATTCATTGCAACAATGTAACTAACTTTGTAATTTTAATAGAGCGCCGAAGAACAAAAGGTGACCAAGAACCCTATGCGTAACCTCCAAATCGAAAAGTTGGTTCTCAACATTTCCGTTGGTGAATCTGGTGATAGACTTACTCGTGCCGCCAAGGTTCTTGAACAATTGACTGGTCAAACTCCCGTCTACTCCAAGGCCCGTTACACTGTCCGTACTTTCTCCATTCGTCGTAACGAAAAGATTGCCGTTCACGTCACTGTCCGTGGTCCTAAGGCTGAGGAAATCCTTGAACGTGGTTTGAAGGTCAAGGAATACGAACTCAAGGCCCGTAACTTCTCTGACACTGGTAACTTTGGTTTCGGTATTGATGAACACATTGATTTGGGTATCAAGTATGATCCCTCTATTGGTATTTACGGTATGGATTACTATGTTGTCTTGGGTCGTCCTGGTTTCCGTGTCTCTCGCAGAAAGCACTGCAAGTCCAAGGTTGGTGTTAAGCACCAAATCAAGAAGGAGGAAGCTATGGAATGGTTCAAGCAACGTTTCGATGGTATTATCTCTTACAAGAATTAATTAAAATTGTTCATGTTTATTTTTTGATCAAATAAAAAAAAATACATAGCCTTTATTACATAAGAGATTAAGTTTTTTTTTTTTTTTTTTTCTATAATAATGGAGTTTCTCTAAACTTCATCATCTACCACAGCTACATTTTTTACAACGGATTTAATCTCATCTATTTTGTCTAATAACATTTGTGCACTTTTCACTGCCTCTTTTCTTGATTGACGCGCTTGAAGATTATCAGGTCCACAAACAAAGCCATCCAAATCAAACAAAACGTGCATTAATTGCTCTCCAAGATAAGCGCCCGTATAGATTTGCTTCTTCTTTTCTTTGTCTGTCTTTTTTGATTGACTCATGAATTCTTTCACATCCTTTTCAAAGGTACGTACTTGAGGGGTAATGTCATTAGTAATCTTGTTTTTGATATTGTCTAATTGTTCTAGTAATACTGCTTCGTCCTTTGATATTGTTTCTTTGTTAGATGCATCATTTGGACCATGATGTTGTGTTTTTGTTTGTAGATTCTATTCATACGATAATAAGTAAATATATCTACTAACCAATAATGTATATATATACTTTTTCTTTTGAATGATTTCTTTGAGGATGAGGATGAGGACCCTTCCTTGTCTTTAAAATGACATAACAGCCATTTCGGATTCCATATACATTAAGTGACAAGTCATCATTATTCATTAAAGCTATGAAACAAAATTAGCTTTTTTTTTTTAAAAAAAAAAAGAAAACTTGCTTTAATTTCCCCTCCTTTTTTTTTCACATCTCTCTTCTTTCCTTTCCTTTCCTTTCCTTTTATTTTTTTTTTTATGCATATAAATAACAATTACCTCCAAAAGCATAAATGGCCATATTTGAAGGATGAATGCCCGTTATGCGTTGACAATATGACTTTAACTCTTTTACTTGTGTTTGTTCTAATTGTTTGGTAGTTTCAAATTCAAGAGGAAAATACTTTCCATTCCATTTAACTTGTAATACAGCTGACATTTCTTTTTTTTTTCTATAAATTTGAAATAAAGGAAAAAAAAAGGGGGGGAGGGGAAGAATATTTATACATTCATTCATGTGGCTTTTTATTTTTATTTTATTTTATTTTTAGTCTAAGCTTAAAAACCTATCATAATCTACGCAAAAAAAAAAAAAAAAAAAAAAAAAAAAAAAAAAAAAAAAAGAGAGAACTGCATAAAGTTTATTTTAATCAACTTGACTATTCAATTGATTTTCACTAGCTTGTCGTTCCAACTCTTCAGCAAGTCGATCTACTTTATCAAATTGCCACTTCCAGGAAGCATTATATAAAAAGGGTCTTAAATCAAAACGATTATCATCAGGGCTATAAGCCTCAGCATGGTATGAAGGCGTGATAGTTGTCATCTTGTGTCGATTAATAGAATAATAAAAGAAGAAACGTTTGACCTTTGTTGCTACTTCAGTAGGTTTCATATCATCACCCCATTCATGAACTAGTTTTGAAAACATCGAATAAGGACCACAACGATCAATCTTACGAAGACGTCCATAGCGTGAGAGATCATCGTAAGTCATGCCCATATCGGCCTCATCAGACTGTACATAAGTCTCTGTAATGGGCTCTAACTCAGCAGTAGGAACAGCAGATAGGAAATCACCAAGGATAGGCATATCAAAGGTATGTTGAGCATAAGCAATGAAGCGTTTAAGATCCTGTTTGGAGATAGCACCAATAGGGTTTACATCTGCACTGCTGCAGTCATATTTAGTAAGATAGCCACGAAGACTTTCGTCAACGTTGGCACTACCCAGGACTAACAGACCTCCCTTGATAGAACGACACCATGGCAAAAGTTGAGCAAATAGATAAGCAAGCAACATACGTAAACGTGCTTGGATATTTTGAAGAGCCAAGTTTTCTGTGTCAGAACCACCATGGACTCTGTACTTGGGCATCTTGCCTGTGACTAACGTAAACAAACCATGAATTGACTTAACGACACTATCCATGTTGAGATCTGTGTGATAACTGCCGATGACTTTAGCTAAATCCTTTGCACGTTTGCGTGTCTCGCTACTTGAATTCTCTGTTCCCATATAACAAGTATAGAAGATACGATTAGCAAATTCACGTGGATCATTAGGAGTGTAACTTGCATCTCCGCCTGCTAAACGACGCACATCTTCCAAGACTTGAGGATTGCCTGCTTGACATTCTTTGACCACTAAACGACACATAGAGGCAACGATAACGGCAGTAGCACAACTGTCAATACCGCCACTTAAGGGTAAAAAGTAACCCGCAGTTTTGGATCGACGCAAGTAATCCCATAGCCAGCAAGCAGGTCCCAACGCAATCTCTTCTTCAGGAAGATGATAAAAGGGTCTCTGAGGCTTGGTGGGTCGGATATGAATGTTATCATTGATATGACTATGACTCAAGGCGATGTTCACTTCTTCACGTTGATAAGCAGGGGTCGCTTGTGCTTGCATTCCACGACTGGCTACACGTGCTCGATATGAACGGATATCCTCGAGATCAACGGTTGCAGTAATCACTTCCACATCCTTTAAAGAGAATTGAGATCCCTGAGCAATGACTTCGCCATTCATGACAACCATGGCACAGCCATCATAATAAAGACGATCACCATCACAGCCTTGTTGATTTGCATAAAGATAGATACCACCTACTTTAGCTGTGGCTGCCTTGATGAGATCAATACGAGTATTTAATTTGCGTAATTCATGATGACTTCCACTACTGTTTGTAAAGATTTCAACGCCATCTAATCCCATACTGATATGAGGACTTGCAGGTGTAAACAATTCTTCACATGTTTCACAGCCTATACATGTATCTAAAGTACTAATAACACAATCACCAATAGGAACCAAAACCTATTTTATAACTAACTAACTAAATTATTTGGATTCCGGCTTTTATTTTTTTTTTTTTAAATTACCTGTTTTGTTATTTTTGAGATCATACGAGGCAAAAAATACTGTTCAACTTTTCTAGGTGTCCAAGGAGTAAAGAATCGCATTTCACGGTAATTGCCATCATTAGCTAAATAAATCTTGGGACGAATCAAGACAATTTTGCCATCAGCAATAATGACACGACAGTTGTATTTTACAGATTTATGCATGACAGGCCTAATAATAGATAGAGGTCGTGATTACATAAGAGCAATTTTATTATTATTATTTCGTTCATAACTCTCAACTTACATGCCAATATCAAGAATCATATCTTTTGCTTCTTCACTTTTAAGGATTTCGGCAAGAACTTCCCAAGAGTGTAAATATGTGTCACCTATTGTTCTATGTGTAAGCATAATAAAGACTAACTTGTATGTTTTTCATACCTTCTAAAAAGTGATCTTGACAACCGTAACCACTTTAACACAAAAGTAATGAGTTATGACTATTTTTTTTTTCTTTTCTTTTTTTTTTTTTTTTAAAGAAAAAAAAGAAATTTAACAAACAAACTTACGTCACTTCAAGTTCAGGGCCTACACGTAACTTGGCTCCTCTTTCCTTAGCAACGCGAATACTTTCTAAAATACGTTTAAGATTGCCTTCAAAATCAAGTGCCCATTGATTAAGTGAACAAGTTGCCAACGTGATTCTAATAAAATAAAACGTTTAGAAGTTGATTGAAGCTAAATAATAATAATAATAATTTTGGAATGTCAATTTTACAGATGTCCCATTTTGTTTTATGAATCAAAAAGAAAAAGAAAAAGAAAAAAAAAAAAAAAAAAAAAAAAAAAAAGGTAATTAACATATCATATAGTCTTTAAAAGGAAAATACATGAGGAGTTTTAAAAAAAATTGCTATTTGCAGTATCATCTGAACTTTAAGACTTGACGTTTAATAATTGATAGCTTTATTAAAAATGAATATAGTATAAAAAAGAAGAAAATAACCTCCTGCATCGTATTTATAAGCTTACTTTGATGTATGTAAGAATAATTATTTTTATTGATTATAACAAGAAATAATAATAATAATAAAGAAAAACGTATTCTCTGTTAGATTTATTGTTATAGATCAAAGTTAGATTATCTTCTTCTTAATAATGAAATACAATATTATGTAATACATGTATGACTATTATTAGTAGAACAGAATATGTTGAAAGGCTCTATGCTCATCGAATTGTGAAAATTAGCAAGATTTCCCTAACTGTCAAAGAAACAATAATTATATATCTTGTATACCATGCATTATTACTAGACTTGATTCTGTGTTAGAAAAATGGTGATGATATAAACAGTTACTCATTTCCAATAGACAATGTATGAGTTGTTAGATTCTATAACTTTTAGAGAAGAGTATAACTCTGCTATCTTTTCTTTAAATCTTTGTTCCATCAACAAGAAGTTCCAATAATTGTACTAAGTAATGATAATTATAAGTAGTAGATAAATAGAAGGGACTGAGACATAATATATTCAATTCCTGAAGTAGAGATAATAGTTTAGTTATTATTCTCTTAAATAGTAGTAGAAGAAGCTACTGGTTTTATAAAATTAAAAAAAAATGATAACGATGAGTGCAGCTTATATGTTATTTTCTTTCCTTTGTTTTAAACAAGAGAGTAACGATGATAAATCAAAGATATCTTCAGTAATAAATCCACTGGTACTAGGTTTTAAGGTTCAAATCATGATAAGTTCAAAAAGAAGAGCCAAGTAAGTAACATATTTCTATTAGATGTTATTGAATCTTAATCATCGTAGACAATATCTACACAGCAATTGGATTATCTTATTATCAAGTTTAACACTTGCATTTTTCTATACATATAAAAATATAGACTAGACCTATTATAGTTGCAAAATATTGCATATGATGAAATATTTTCAAACTATTGATCAGAAACCTATCCAACGCATATAATTATATCTATTTTTATTAAATAAAATAAGCTTTTATATGTTTTAACAAAATTGGAGAGGACGGTAAGAGTCAATAGTGTTAATATCTTCAAAGATGCAACTAGTGCACCTATTAGTAAAATAATATAAGAAGGAATATGCTAAATAGAAGTGTATCCATTGTGCAATCGATACACTACTTTCATATATATAATATAAACAGGGATAAGTTGTATTGAATCAAATTGCTTTAACAGTATATGCTTTAACTAGACAGTTTGATACTTGTAATAGAATGTCTAAATTAAAGAATTGACTTGACACAAGAAGAAGGTTATCTATTTAATTTAAAAGAAAGAAAAAAAAAAGGGGGGCAATAATAGATATTTATAATAGTTTCTGAAGAGATTTAAGCTGTCTGATAGTAAAAGATAATAATCTGTGTGTATAATAATCAAGCATAATAATTATATAGGTGATTTTATTCAATGTAGAAGAAGAGAAAAGAATGCATTAAACTATTTCAATAGCTATGTGGAGAATCATCTCTTGAAAAGACGTAAATACTTTAATTTCGAATACATGAGATTTATTATTTAATTTCTTATAATTGAATAGTTATCTTTAATTTTAGAATTATTAAAATATGTATATATTGTAGTATCTTCAATCTTACAAATTATTAATGATTTAAGACTATACTGAAGTGTTTTTTTTTTTTTTTTTGTATACATATTATTTACACATCATCATTTGTAATGACGACTTTAATAGTTCCTTCACGACCTTCTCGAACATGCTTAAATGCATCAAGTGCATCATTAAACTTGTATCTATGAGTAATTAAACTTTTTAAGTCGACTTTACCAGACGCTAACATTTCAACAGCAGTAGGATAGGTCTAAATTTCATAAAATATGTATATATAAAATTCAAGCAATGAAATTAATATATATGCATATAAATATATATATATGTATATAAGAGAAATACTTTACGTTGCAATATCTCATCACACCTCTAATATCCACTTCTCTTGCAGAAATATCAGCTACAGAAAGTGATTGCACAGATGCACCCATACCAACTAATACAACTTTACCGTTATTTTTAACAAGCTATAATATAATTCCTTAGTGATATTGTATATATAAATATATATGTTTATACGAGTGTAACTTACATAAATAGACATTTGAACACAAACTTCAACTCCTGTACAATCAAATACAACATGACATGTCTGAATACCTGTTCTTTTTAATATATCTTGTGCCTCTTTAAATGCAAAAGCATTACTATCTTCACTCTCTCCTTTTTTATTTGTCAAATGAATTACTTGATCTGCAATATAGGACTTTGCAAATTCCAAACGAGAAGCAGAGATGTCAGCCATAGTGACATGAGCTGCACCTGCGGCCTTTGCAGCAGCTGCCGTCAAGAGACCCACAGGTCCAGCACCAAATATAAATACTCTATCACCCAATTTCACCTCACCACGTCTTGTTGCATGAATACCTACTGATAAAGGCTCGATCAGGGCAGCTTCTTCAAAGGAAACTTGATCAGGTAACTTGTAACAATAATCAGCAGCATGCTTATAAAAATTGCAGAGAGTACCATCATAAGGTGGAGTAGCTGCAAAGGCCATATCAGGACACAAGTTGTATTTACCACTCTTGCACATTTCACACATTCGACAGGGGACACCAGGTTCAAGAGCAACACGGTCGCCTACTTTAAGAGTCGTAACGCCTTCACCAACAGCGACAATCACACCTGCAGATTCATGACCAAGAACCATGGGACCTTGGCAAACAAAATGGCCAATACGACCGTGCACCCAATAGTGAACATCTGAGCCACAAATACCTGTTGCTTTTATATTGACAATGACTTGATCAGGACCTGCAACAGGTATGGCTCTATCTTCCTAAATAATGAAAAAAAATGAAAAAAAAGTTAATAAAAAGTAAAATAAAATAAGATAAAAAATACATTACAAATGAAATTTGTTCTATTTGTTGAAGGACAAAAGAAGGATTTGTTTTTGATTGACAGATATTAGCAGACATTATAATAATGAAAAGAACAAAAAGAGAAAAAGAAAAAGAAAAAAAGGAAAATTATATTCTCCAACTATATATGCTTTTTTTTTTTTTAGGTGAGAAAGGTATATAAAACATCCTAGTCGTTGTATATTATTGATGATTCGGGAAATTTCCTATTTTATTACAATTACTCCATTTAGTATGTATGTATTGAACCCTGAATTTTTTTTTTTTTTTTTTTTTGTTTCTCTCTTTTGTAATAAACTTTGAATATTTATAATTTACAGTGGAGAAGAAGTATTTTATATTGAAATCTATTCATGTACACTACTTGTATTATGTTCACACTATGAAGAATACCGATATTCGGATAATTTACCTTAAAAAGGTAATAAAGTTATTATATAGTGCAACAACAAAAAAAAAAAGAAAAAAAAAAAAGAAAAGAAAAAGAAAAGAAAAAGGAAAGAAGCCTTGTTAGTATACAAGTACTTGAAAATAAAAACTTTGGGTTATTACCTATGATATAAAGATAAACTCATTATTATGAATTAAACTTTACTTTAAAAAAATATTACATAATATACACAACTATCGTTCATTTAAATGTGATAGATGTCACTACTTTTATGAACACTTTTCTTTTATTATATACAACTATATTATTTATTTATTTTGAAAAAAGGAGACTATTCGTTTTGTTATGGAGAAGAATGCTGCTTTATTTTTTTTTTTTTTTTTTTTTTTTTTTTTTTTTTTGCTGGCATCTAAAACAAGTGTACATGTGTGTGAACATAACGTGTGGCTTGTGCTGAATATCGAGGTCATCATCATAAAAAAAAGAGGGGGCGTTTTAATTTTTTTTTATTATTTTTTTTTTTTTTTCATTTAAAACATTTTCTTTTTTTTTTTTTTTTCTTTGAAAATATTAAAGAAATACTCTTTATTATAGACCATAATGACTGATCAATCACCATCTCACCAACAAAATGTTGTCGATGATTATCCACCTCCACCTCCACCTCCACCACCTTCAAATCCTTTACCATCTTCTTCATCTGTAGGTCGTGATCGCTCTTTATCTCCTCGACATCGTTCTTCTAGTAGAAGTAGATATTATGACGATAGACGTCATTATCGTGATGATGATCGTCGTTATAGTAGTCGGGACCATCATAGAGATAGATATGATTCCTATCCTCGTCGTGACCATTATTATGACCGTTATGATAGAGACCGTTATGGTAGCAGTCGATATGATAGGGACCGTTATAGAGATCGTTATGATGATAGAAGAGGAAGTCGTTATCCTCCTAGAACAAGACAAAGAAGACCAGTTTATAGGGGATCTGAACAAGATAGAAAGACGACAACTACTATTTATGCTGGAAATTTGCCTTATGACTTTATTGAAAGAGATGTAAAGTTAAATTAAAAAAAAAGGGAAAAGAAGATATTTATCTTTATTTTATAAATAGGTGGCCAATATGTTTGAACGTTATGGTCGTTTGAAATCAGTTACTGTACCAATGGATACTGTCACTAATAAGAACAAAGGTTTTGCTTTTATTGAATTTGAAGATAGACGTGATGCTGAAGAAGCTTATGATAAGTTTGATGGTTTTAGTGTTGAAGGACGTCGTTTAAGACTTGACTGGTAAAGGAATGATATTTATTGAACTAGAATCGATCAAAATGAATTTACTTTCTATCAATTATTAGGGATGTTGGACTTTCAAAGAAAGATGATCAACGTGGTAGTAGACGCGCTCCTCCTCCACCTCCTCCACCTATGGATGATCATCGTGATCGTTCAATGAATGATCCTTGTAAGTTTTTATATAGATTATAAAAGTCTTTTATGAATTTCTAACTATCTTTTTTTATCTCTAGATTCTGCTCCTCCTCCTCCTTTAATGGATTCTCGTGGATATAGACGCGACTCACCTGAACCTTATCGTCGATAAATTACTTTTTTCTTTTTCCTTCTTTTCTATTCTTTTCTTTTCTTTCTTTAAAAAAAAAGAGAAGCATCGATATTATAGCTAATTTTTTTTTCTTTTTAAAGATGGATTTGATATTATGATAAATAATAATTATAAAAAAAAAAATGATAGTTGCACAGAGAAAAAGTGGAAAATTTTGAATGATGTTGAATGAATTGATGGAGAGGAGCATAGATTGGATTGTATGTAAATGACGTGTAGAGTTAAATATAAGCGGAAGAATTATTCATCCTTTAAATACAATAAGAGTTTACAATAACGTGTAGTGATAGTAGTAATAAATAAAATACTTCTTCTTTATCGAAATTATGTCATTTATAATTTTACTAAGACATTTAAACCGTTTGTTGTCAATATGCAACCAATCTATTTTATCTCGGTAAATTACGTATTAAACAATGATTTTGTTTTTTCCAATTTAGGATTCTTTCTTTAGGTGACACTAAAATTAAGTTTTATTTTTTTTTTATTTTTATTTTTTTTTTTTTCTATCCAATTATTTACTTATTAAAAAAAAAAAAAAAAAAAAAAAAAAACTTTTATTTTTATTCTATTTTATTTTATTTTCATTTACATACATTTTTCTTCTTCTCTATACATACATACCTATAAAGAGAGCTAAAGAAAGAAATGGGTATCTTTCAAACATTATTCAATAAAGGACAAACTGTTAAAAGAGACAAGCTGCTATCAACAACGTCAATGCCTCCTCCACCTTTACAACAACCAAATAGTGTCATTGGTTTTAAACCTGATAATGAAGATAAAGAGAACAATAAGACAACATCAACGACACATAAACGTAACCGTAGTAATCATAGTGTCAAGTCACTTATTACACGTCAACCAAGTATTAAATCATTATCTTCAAGTATCACTCACGAAAAATCCACTCACTTGCCTCGTTTTCAATTACTTGAGAATAATACACATGTTCATCATTTGACGTTACCAGCTCAAAATAAAATTACAGCCTCTATTAATGGTATCGTGAATGGTATCTTTGCTAATAAACGATGGACAGAAAAGAGAGTAAATCTAGATGAATTACAAAACATGCAAGATACTCTTAATGCACGACTTCGTAGACCAAAAGAAAATTTAACATTAGAACAAAAATGGGGTCTATGTCAAGAAACGATAGGTAAAGGAACCTCTGGCATTGTTCGAATAGTTCATCAACAAATAGATGGCTCTACAGAGCGTTTATATGCTGTTAAGGTAACAATAATAATGCTACTATGGCTATGACTATGACTATTAGAAACGAGACTTTCTTTTTTTTTTTTTTTTTCTTTTATTATCATTACTCATAATTTTAATTTATGCATTTATTAGGAATTACGTAAAAGAACACAAGAATCATCTACGCATTATATTCAACGACTTGCATTGGAATTTAATATTGCAACTAATATGGATCATATCAATATCATTCGAACATTAGATATTTTACCCATAAGTGAAACATCGACTAGTTTTTGTCAGGTTATGGAATACAGTGGAGGAGGTGATCTCTTTGATATTATTTGTAATCAATCTGAGGGCCTTGAAGTAGCCGAAGCCAATTGCTTTTTTAAACAGTTGATACATGGTGTGACCTATATGCATTCAATGGGTGTCGCACATCGTGATCTTAAGCCTGAAAACCTCTTATTAACCAAGGAGGGTTGTTTAAAGATTTCCGATTTTGGTTCCGCTATCTACTTTGAGGATCATGTCGTCCATGGTCTGGCCGGCTCAGAACCTTATATGGCTCCAGAGGAATTCATACAAGATCATTATGATCCTCGTCTTGTGGATATCTGGAGTTGTGGTATCATTTACATGTCAATGAGAAAATCTTCTTATATGTGGCATATTGCGAAAGCTGGTGAAGATGAAGATTATGATAAATACTTGAAGTTTAGACAAATCTTAGATGAAGAACGTGAGAATGCACATCGATCTGTCATGTCATCTACCTCTCGTGATGAAAATTCAATGACTGAAGATGAACGAGTTAAGGAACGTTTAAAACGTGAAGCAAGTATCTTGAAGGCAAGAGAAACAATTCGTAAACGAGCAAAAGAATGTCGATTTGATGCTTTAGAAGGCATCGATATTGAAGCAAAGCGTGTTGTCTATCGTATGTTGGATCCAAACCCTGAAACTCGTATTAGATTAAATGAAATTATGGGAAATGTATGGTTTTGTAAAATTCATAGCTGTCAATAATATATTCATAATACATTCCTTTTTCTTTCTTTTTCACTGTATATAATTCTTTTTCTTTTTATTGACTATACAAATAATAAATAAACTACGACTACGACTACTAACTACTACTACTACTACTATTACTATTACTATTACTATTACTACTATTACTACTACTACTACTATTACTACTACTATTACTACTACTATTACTACTACTATTACTACTACTACTATTACTACTGCTACTATTACTATTACTACTACTACTAACTACGAACTACAAACTACAAACTACGAACTACAAACTACAAACTACAATGACTATAAAAGTAATGATTCCCTTTTCATTATCATATGATACGACGATCATTACACAAATCATTATGTAATGAGACATTTTGAGGCCTTTTTTTTTTTTGTGTATTGTCCAATGATTATCTATACTTTCTTTTCTTTATTGTTATTATTATTATTGCATATACATATTAATAATAGTAATTAAATGTTTATGATCTTTTAAATAAAAAGTCCTTTATAGAAGAGGATGAAGATGAAGTTAAACTTGTTGTACTTGAATGATGATCCATATGATTCACTACTGATAGCTGTTGTTTTAATTTCTTTTTATCATTTTCCAATTTTTGACATTCATGCTTCCATTTCAAGTTATCTTGTTCAAGAAGATCCACTTTATTCTTCATATCCAACATACGCTCAACAAGCGCAGTTAACGCATCCTTTGACATGACCAACTGTTGTTGTAAATCTTCATTCTCTTGCTTCAGCTTTCTGTTCTCCCTTGTAAGTGGCGTTGCATCTTCTTCATGTCTGTGAAAGGTCTTGATGGTCATCTTCAGAGCATCTCGCTCTGCTTCCACATCCATTTTTTCTAAACGTGTTTGCATCAAGTCATCCTTGAGTTCAATCGTCTCTCGTTGCATTTGAGATAAGGCCGATAGTAGGTCTTCAATTTGATGATGAAGTTGAGAGACATCAGGTTCTCGTAATTGAATAGAGGATCGATCCGAGTCAGTGGATTTCTTTGGTACACTATACCATGACATGGTCTTTTTCTTTCGATTTGCAGCTCGACTATGATTATTCGATTTATTATTGGACCAAAAATTAAATCGAACTGCCAGTACTTGTTCAGTTTGCTTTTGTTCTTGTTCTAACTCTGCCACATATGTCTCTGCAATATGATCCATTTTTTCTTTCGTGATGAGACCACTCAGACTGACGGCATCTGAAATGACCTGGCCTGGGTCATGGTGATATGCTTCATATAGTTTTGTAGATAAAAAATCAAGAATATCTTCAAATTCATTAAGTTGCATGATAGTAGCCTGGGATCGCTTAAGCATCGCAATAGCCACACGCATAATCGTCTCTGCTGCTCCCTCTGCAAACACAATATCATAAATACGCATGATAAGCTCCATAGGGAAAGCATACGCAAATAACGTTAAAAACCACTGAGAGGCATACATGGGCACATTCACTTCATGTACTCTTAAAAAATTCGATAAATCAGGAAGTATTTGGTCTAATAGATTTGAAAATTGATAAAGTCGAAGCTGTAAACCTTCCATGTTGAGTGTAAACATCGACCTCATCTCATAAGTTTCCATAATTCTAACAAATACACAAAAAGCTTGTTGTTCTGGCATCTAAAGTCAAAGTCGGTAATAATAATAATAATAATAAAGTTAAAGATAGTGTTAATAAATAACACAGGATATATATATATATATGTATATATGTATGTTTTACATTTAGTAATAAAGGACCCACTAAAAATGCTAAACCTTGACAATAACCAACCAATGAATCATACAGACTATAAGCTTTTAAAACCCGTTCCAATGATTGTTGACCTGTTCCTCCTTCTTGTTTAAACATGTCAATCCCGGGAAAGGTACGGGCGAGATCACGTTGAAGAATACGCTCATAAGGTGAATGTTCAGCAACAAGTTGGCCGTAAACAGTTTCTAAATTCAATGAAGCAGACTGTGACATAGCTTGCCAAATGACTCCCCTTACTTTAGATGGTATACCCGCCCTTATCTTGGCTGACACAAGATGAGGCAACTTGAGTGCAACTGCACTAAAATCTTCTGTTAATGCTGTCCAAAATTCCCAATCAATGCTTTCTCCTCCTTCTGGTTCATTCGAGGCAAGGTGTTGTATAGTCGATAGAGTGCATTTTAATTGATTGGATTGAATACAAACTGATTTAGGATCCTCATCTAAAATAGCATTTTGCCTTTCAATTTGGGCAAGAATGAATTCAATTGAATCCTAAAATAATAGATAGATAGATAGAGATAGATGTATATATAGATGAACTTT
This sequence comes from Cokeromyces recurvatus, assembly GCF_025118155.1. Classification (NCBI taxonomy): domain Eukaryota; kingdom Fungi; phylum Mucoromycota; class Mucoromycetes; order Mucorales; family Mucoraceae; genus Cokeromyces; species Cokeromyces recurvatus. Next base: position 6,813 of record NW_026251418.1, on the reverse strand, counting down.
TTTTTTTTTGGTCAGTCAATACTATTTTGACATACTTGTGGTGGTAAATTGGCATTCTCTTCTTCAAGTCTTGGTAATAATTTTAAATCTTTTTTTGATGCAGCAATAGTTAAACTATTTGTTCTTCTTCTTGTTGAGCCACCTCGAAGCGATCCACTTGTAGTTCTTGTAGGTGATAGTAAATTATGTCGAATGGATGTACTTTTGGAAGAACGTAAATGAATTGGGGGTCTATGATTGTATTCTTTTTCCTGCTGATGTAAAGCATCTATTAATTTAGACATTATATTAATTTTATATGGAAAAAAAAAAAAAAAAAAAAAAAAAAAAAAAAAAAGAAATTAAAATTAAAAAAAATAAAATAAAATAAAATAAAATAAAATCAAAAATAAGGTACTACATATACAGCAACACAATATATTTTTATTATTATTAGGTTCGTAACCAATAAAGTATAATAAGAATCGAGCAAGTCGAAATAACGCCTGCCATGATTAATGTATCTCTTTTTCTTCTTGTATTAATACGTGTAATTAAATGATTGATACCAGGTATACGATCTAATAATAGCAGTAAGTATATAATAATTAATTTATACATTTTATAAATAAAAAAAGAAAACAACACTTTACTGACTATATTTCCAACCCTTTGATTAACTCCATGCATAATACGTCCCTGACGTGAAATATCTTGTCTTGTAGCATATGCTTGTCTACGGGAAAAAAAAAAAAAAAAAAAAAAAAAAAAAAAAAGTTAATATATGCATATATACTACTTAACAAGGTATACTTTACTCCAATACCATGTCTGTCATTCGATGTGAACTTTCAATACGATTACGTTCTGTTAAATAATAATCTGCATTATCTCCATTGTCATTCCTTGAATTGAAAGTTCTGATTTCATCTTGTACTTGACTCATCAAATTAGCTTTATCTCTTGCTATTTTAATATTACTCTAATATTAAATATAGAAATAAATACGAAGAGTGTATGTTTACTCTCACCTTCTTACCTTAACTCGACGAAATTCTTTAGTATAGTCATATAAAATATCTTTATGTCTACTTAATAAATGTATCATTGAAGGATTTGTGGGCGTCGTACTAGGTCTATCAATAAAATCACCCATTGCAGTAATAACGATTTGTAACTATTATAAAAAAAAAAAAAAAAAAAAAAAAAAAAAGGTAAGCTGATTAACCAAGTAAACTACGTCTTACTTGACACAATTATTACTTTTTTTAATAATTCATCTGTTTCTTTTTCTTGCCCTGTGTTATCTGATCCAGATGATTGCCCAATTTTAGTTAAAATGGCTAATTTACTTTCAATCTCGCCTTCTAATGTTCTTGCTTGCTTTCGAAGTTGATCCCAAGATTGAGTTGTATTAAGATCAGACTCTTGTTCTTCATCAGCTAATAAGGGTTTCAGCACTGGAGAAAGGTTACGTTGCATACACTATTTTATTATTATTATTAAAAAATAGAGAGAGAGAAAAAAAAGAAATGTAGTTGTACACATGTAATTCTTTTTTTTTTTTTTTTGTTGTTGCTTTACTTGCGGCATTTTAAATAAATAATAATGCTTGCAGTTTATATATGTATTTATATCTTACAGTAATAGATATCATACCTATATAGAATCAGATAATATAATTTATACTATTTATTATTGAACTAAGTTATAGATCAGAACCATGATAGAGTACATAAACCAAGCATATTAGAGAAGGGAACGAGATGTCCGGAGGGAAGCACAAATGAAAGTAGTATAAAAGATCAATTTTTTTTTTTTTTAATTGAACACTCCACTAAAAAGTAGCGGAAGAGATCTTCTTCAACAGGCTTTTGGAGGAGAAGAAGACATGCTTTAAAAGATGAGAAGATAGATAAGGGATTTTAATAGGAATCAAATAATATTACATTTATGTAGCTATCTCAAGTATGAAAGAGCAAAGCAAACGGTATGCTATGGTATTAGTGAAATTGAAGGTAAAAAAAAAAAAAAAATGACATCGATTACTTTTTTTTCTAATAATGCAATGACCAAAAACCCATTATTACTTTCCTTCTTCTTTATTGATCGCTATAGATGAATGTATCGAGTTATTATTAATCATTTTGCTTGTTAAAACTAAAAGACGCTTGTCTGTATATCCTGACTATTTTTTTTATTTTATTTTTTGCTATAATGCATAAGTATCTCCATTACACTGGTAATTATAAATAAAAACTTACACTTAATAAGTCCTGTTCCCTTGGTACTCTCATTTGTAGTATTACATTGTTTTTTAGACTTTGTTTTAATATTCTTTTTAGTGAATCATCTCCTGTATTATAAACACATCAATATATTTACATGCTTATAAGATTTTATACTTTTTTCTTTTTCTTTTACTGTTCAAAAGACATTTCCATAACCCATCGAACCCTTTATATTGTAATACCATGCCAGAAATAGAATTATCCCAAAATGATAGCCTTAGCCAAGCTATTAATGGTTCAATTGTTGTTTCAACTATAATATACGAATAATTCTAAATACTACAGGAAGAAAAAAGTATTGTATAAATCTTCTTACGTGATAATTGAAAATATAATGTACGAGTGAATCCTAAATGGGTCACTTCAATAATAACACCATTGGTCATGGGGAGTTGCATTGTAGGTTGATCATTGGCAATTTGTTTTTGTTGGCTAAAAAAAAATAAAAAATAAAGGCAGTTTAACGGTATAATTATATTTTAAATAAAGGGAAAACAGAGTATACCCAGATGACTGTGGTGAGTGGTCATTGCTGGACATATCTTGTGAAGAAGGTTGAATGATCGGGTCATGCTGCTGTAATTCATTTTTACATTCAGGAGAAACAACATGTTGTGGAGTTAATGATTCTCTTCGAGCTCGTTGTTTTTGTTGTGCCTTTTGTTTTTGTTTTAAAAGTTTCTGTTGTTTTTCTGATTCTATTTTTTGTTGACTATTAACAAGAGCATTCATGCCTTCAACAAGTTTTCTGACTTCAGCTAAATCATGGGCAGCTGCTTCACTAACTCTATCCATAGTGAAAATTATGTAACTAAAAAAAAAAATAAATAAATAAATAAATAAATAAATAAATAAAATAATAACCTTACCCCTATGATAATTTCTGTTTTTATATTTATTGCTGGCTAGGCCATTTTCTTTTGGGCGTTAACAATATAATACATGTATAAAAAAATAAAAATAAAAATAAAATAAAAGAAGCTCAATATAATAAGCTGATGAACGTCTAATCATGTCAGTTTTAACTTGTACCTTTATTTATAGATAGTATGATAAATTTCGAGAATTTACTTATATTTCCTCCTGAATACAGTCCAATCTGCTTCATTTTGATTAAATGTTTATACAGACACTAATAATATATTATTATCATTCTTTTATAAGAATACAACAAGCTGGCATCACTTTATACTATCAAATAAAAGTTGATTGTCATCATGGACAGATAAATAATTATCATAAATATCCCTCATTTATTATATAAAAATAGGATACTTGTTTAGCAGCATTATTTCTTGTACCAAGTTAATGCTATTATTTTCCACAAGAAAAAAAAAATAAAGAAAGGCATTATATCCAGACTTATTCATCATGTATATACAAACAAATCCTCCTATAAATGATTGTAACAGTAAGTATTAATATGTAACAATATGAAAGTCATATAGTTCAATAATTTATCTTTATCCTTATTTATTTCATATACAAAGAGAGAGAAAGAGAGCTTGTTTCTTTTGATTCTCATTGTAATGATTGTTGTTTGATATTTATAATAACTCATGCTGAAATCGATACACTAATAAATTGTGATGTCCTAAAAAGAAGTATGACAGTTACAACAACAACCACTAACAACTATTGGCATAGGAAATCCTACAAGCATTGTCATATTAATAGCATACAAAATTAATAAATACTCGCTTTATTTCAATATCAAAAGGGGAGGATGATAGATAAAAGAAGAACTGGTTATCGAAATTACTTTTAATTATTACAAAAAATTGTATCTATTCGACGGACAGAAAAACAAAAAAAGTTGCTCCCTGCCAGGATCGAACTGGCGACCTTCAGATTATGAGACTGACGCTCTACCAACTGAGCCAAGGAAGCTCTTCTTGGAAATGAAATTTTTATAAATACTATAACAATAGACAAGTTTAAAATTTTCACTGCAAATAAAGTCTACTTTTACAATTGTAAAAGTTTGTAAAAGGTGACCTTTTACAATCGAAAATTGAAAATTGGAAGTTTTAAAAAATTTTTATACCAAATGAAAGAGAAAAATTTGCTCATTTCAAATATGTTAAATTTTTTTATTTGGTTAAGAATTGATGGAGATATTAGCATTTAAAGATTCATTTTATTACTAAATACTCTATAATTTTTTAAAGATATTTTTTTTTCGTTCAAATGAATTTTTAATTCCGATGACAAATTTATTTATCAAATTTGATAGGCTAAAATAAAATACTTTAATTTTTTGTCTTTTTTTTTTCATCTGAAACTTGAATGAAGAATATTTTTTAGCTGTATTATATTCTGAATTTAAAATGACAGCAGTAAATATCATAATGTTCATACAAAAAAAAGTAAAGTAAGAGAAAAAATAATTATTATATATGGGTTAAGAGTAAATAAAAGTTAACAGAATCTAAGATATAATTATTTTATGAGAATATATAATTTATTTTTAAAAAACGAAAAAAAAATTAAAGGATGCAAAAAAAAAGTAATGTGAATTGCTTAATTTGACATGACATTTTGAAGTAAAAACAATATTTATTTTTGTAATAGCCTTTACATTTTTCTAATATATTTTCGTATATAGACTTTAGATACATTAAATAGTTTATCGGTATTTTTTTATTTTATTTTTACATTTCATAATTGTTTGCATCTTATTGTTATTTTTTTTTGGCTTAATGCAATGCATGGGAGTTAATTCTAATTTTGACATTTCTTACATAACTGTAAAAGATTAAAATATACATTTGTTAGTAGTTCTTAAGACTTACACTTGTTTGTGCATTTAAAAGAAGCATCTTAACATTTTGAAGTTGACAGTTTATTTTTTTTCTGGATGTCAGTTTAAAATACAGCAAATTATTGAATTTGAATTTTATAATAATTTTGTTCACGTATAGATTAATCTTTCTTCCTTTTTATTGCTTTTTTTAACAAATTATTATTTTTTTAACAAATATTATATATTTTTTTTATTATAATCTATTTTCAACATGCCTCAATTACGTTTCAACCAAGAAGAATGCAGATGTTTCACTTGTTCTCTTAATCCTTTGGGTTACGACATTGTCCACAGACATACAGCTCGTATCCATCGAGAAAGAGATCTTCTACAATTAGAGACATTCGATGGTAATAATTTAATCAGAAATAATACAATATAACTCAAAATAATAATAAAAAACGCGTAAATAATAACATTGTTGTCTAATCGACATCGTTTTTTGTGTAATTAATATATAGATGCTGTTCATCATCCTGATGAACAAGAATTATTCTACGATGCTAACGACGAAATCGTTATCGATAATAGTATCGAAGAAGAAGAAGAAGTTGATGCATTAGATTACATGGCTGGTGAAATAAGCCTTGAAGGTATTTTAATTTTTTTAATTAATAAAAAAAAATAAATATTATAAATTCAACTCTAACATTCTGATCATTTGAACAAACAGATAATGCTAGCAACAATAGAGTCGTTGAAAGTGAGCAGCTTTTCAATATTGGCTCCAATGAAGCTCTCCCTTTTTTCATTATGATTTTCCTTGTCTTTTTTCAAATTGGGAATCTTTCAGTTAAATCTTCTGAGCTTTTCCTAAATTTTATGAATGCCGTTCTTAGCTTGCTTGGGTATCATTATAAGCTCCCTACAAAGCTTCAAACTGTTAAGTCAAGAGTAAGCGCGGACTTTGCCATTAGAGGTAATTTTACTAATTACTTTATAGACGTCAATTAATATATTTATTTATTTATGTGTTATTAATTATTATTGCTATATATTATAGGAATGAGAAGATATATTGTCTGTAGAACGTGTAACTTTATTTACAACTATTCAGACATTATCGATGGCTCAGGCATTATCAAAAAATGCACAAACTTGAAAGTCCCTTCTTACGCCAATGGTATAAGACAGCGCTGTAATACTCCTTTAGTTATTAAAGACACGAACGGAAATGTGAAGCCTATCAAAAAATATGCATACAACTCCATCAAAACCACATTAGAGCGATTTTTTATGCGTAAAAATTTTGAGAAAAAGGTTGAGCATTGGAGAACTAGAAGTACAGTACCAGGAATGTTATTTGATGTTTTCGATGGTAGATACTTCAACGAATTTAGAAAAGAAGGTGAAAGTAATCCTTTTGTATCCAAAGAAGGTTCGTTGATGTTGAGCTTAAATGTGGATTGGTTTACACCTACTAAAGGTATGAACTATCATGTTGGTGCAATCTATCTTGTCATCAATAATCTGCCTCGAACTGAAAGATACAAACAACATAATATGATCCTCGTCGGATTGATGCCTGGTCCTTCAGAACCATCAATATCAGAAGTTAACCATTTTTTGAGACCAATGGTGGATGAATTGATTGAGCTATATGATGGCATTCTAGTTCCAACATTTTCAAATCCTAGCGGCAAGATTATTCGTTGTGCCCTCATGTCTGTCAACGCTGATATCCCTGCTACTAAAAAGGTTTGTGGCTTTACTTGGTTTAATTCGTTTGTGCCATGT